>NC_080185.1:13962117-14562117 GCF_950295315.1 Erinaceus europaeus
AATCCAACAAATTTGCAGGGATTTGTTAAAGTAGGAACATGATACTAATACAGTCAGTACCTAAATATTGACAATGACTCAAAGGAATCTGAACTTTTGTGTTAATCATATCTTTCTGGAGGAGGCTGGGACGTTTTCAATGTGTAGCAACTTATATGTAGTTTAAAGTTATGAAAATAACTAGAACGTTGAATTACTCTTACATTGCCTCTACAGTACTCTTCAGAGAGGCAGGTTGGTGGCTGGAGGGGGGGGGGGCAGTAGGCAGGAGTTAAGAAATAACCGAAGGAAAAACACAAAGTAGAACTTGGACTGGATTTGGTGTACTGCACCAAAGTAAGTAAAGGTTGGGACCAGGTGGTGGTGCACCTACTTGAGCACACATGTTACAGTGCACAAGGACCCAGGTTCAAGTTCCTGGTCCCCAACTGTAGGGGGGGAAGCTTCATGAATGGTAAAGCAGGGCTACAGATGTCCTTCTTCTGTCTCTCTTCTGCTCTATCTCCCCATCTCCTCTTGATTTCTGGCTGTCTCTATAAAATAAATAAAGACAATAAAAATTCAAAGTAAATTAAGGACTCAGGGGGGTTAATTTATGGAGCATAATGATGGAGAAGGACCTAGGTGGGAGGTTAGAATGTTTTTCAGAAAACTATGTGACTTTACACAAATACCAACAATGGTATTTAGTGTTGACTGTAAACCACTAATCCTCTCAATAAAACTTTAAAAAGTGAAAAGAAAACGTTTAAACAATAGATGGCTCCATTTTAGACTCCATAAACATTTTTTATGCTACTTTATAAATGCCCAAGTAAAGTAGTCTAATTTCCATAGTTCCAACTTCTTCTAATCAGATGATATGATTGAGCATTGACTCTGGAGAGAGTACTCTGGTAGAGAGTGTTTTTTGAGGTTCAAGATTCACTACATAGAGTTTAACATTAATCTAGGGAGATTGGCAGTCTTTAAGGACTCTATGCAGCAATGTGTCAACAAATTTAATTCAATATATGAAAAATCAGCAAACCTTATTACTGAGTGGGCATTCTAGCTAAAGGTATATTCCTGTATTATGAGTGGTTGTATAATATAGTAAAATGTATAGCCACTAGATATGCTACCAGGATTCTTCTAATCTGGTGACAATTGTAAAAGATAGCAATGTTAAAATGAATTCAGCATCCCAGATTATTAAACAAAAATGTTGTTGTGTTCTCAATAAATATAAAACTTTATAGCATCACCCAACATATTGTCTGTTAACATATGTGATACTTATCTTTCCATGACCCCTTTATAAGAAATAAAAAAGTACTAAATGACTCCAAAAAACCCCTCACAGTCCAGTAGCCTGGAAATAGGTTATAATATCAAGTGTGCAAATACTCTCTTCCTTGATCCAGTTTTCCACTCCTATTCCCAACTCTGACACCATCTCCCTACACAATACCTTTAAGATTTTGTCGAAGGCTTTCTCTCCATCTATTGAAATAATCATGTGGTTTTTGGTTTTGCTTTTAGTGATGTGGTGAATGATATTGTTTGACTTATGTATGTTGAACCAGCCTTGCATTCCTGGGATAAGTCCCACTTGGTTGTGATGAACAATCTTTTTGATATACTGCTGTACCAAGTTGGCCAAGATGTTGCTTAATATTTTGGCATCTATGTTCATCAGAAATATTGGTCTGTTGTTTCCCTTTTTTGTTGTGTCCCTATCTGATTTTAGTATCAGGGTGATGATGGCTTCATAGAAGGTGGAAGAGAGTGTTCCTGTTTACTAAATCTTGTTGAAGAGCTTTAAAAGTACAGGTATTAGCTGTTTCCTAAAAATTTTGTAGAAGTTGTTTGTGAAGCCATCTGGTCCAGGACTTTTGTTTTTGGGGAGATTCTTAACAACTGTTTTAATTTATTTGTCTATGATTGGTGCATTTAGGTTTTGTAGTTCTTCCTGGTTCAATTTTCTAGGGGAATATGTTTCTAAGAATTCTTTCATTTCTTCCAGATTCTCTAGCTTGGTGGCATATAGTTCTTCATAGAAGTTTCACTTAATTTTCTGGATTTCTGTGGTGTTAGTTGTGATACCTCTTCTATCGTTTACAATTCTTCTCCCTTTTTTATTTCAGTGAGTCTGGTTAGGGGTTTGTCAAACTTGTTTAATTTTTCAAATAACCAACATTTGGCTTCATTGATCTTTTGTATGGTTCTCTTATTTTCGATGTTGTTTATTTCTGCTTTAATTTTAGTGATTTCTGTTCGTCTGGTTGCTTTGTTCCTCTTGATCTAAGTCCTTAAGGTGTACAGTAGAGTCGTTTATTTGAGCCTCTTCTGGTTCTTTAATATGTGACTCTATGGCTATGAATTTACCCCTCAGTACTGCTTTATCTGTGTCCCAAATATTTTGATACCTTGTGTCTTCATTTTCATTTGTTTCCATGAACAGTTGAATTTCTTGCTTGAGTGTCTCTTTGACCTAGTGGTTCTTAATCAGTATGTTGTCTAGTTTCCAAATTCTGTGACTTTTAGTAATTTTCTGTTTGTTGTTAAATGTTAGCTTTATTCCACTGTGGTCTGAGAGGATACTTCGGATGATTTCAATGTTCTTGAATTTTTTGATGCCCTCTTTGTGACCTAACATGTGGTCTATTCTTGAGGATGTGCTGTGTGGATTTGAAAAGAATGTGTATTCCAGTTTTAAGGGTTAAAAACTCTGCAAATATCCAGGAGGTCTAGTCTGTCCATCTCTTCATTTAATTCTCTTGTTTCTTTGTTGATTCTCTGTTTCGTTAATCTCTCTAATGTGAGAATTGGGTGTTAAGTTCTCCCACTATTATTGTATTAGTATTGACACATTTTTGTAGTTCTTTCAGTAGGCTTTTGATGTATGTAGATGGTCCCTCATTGGGTGCATAGATGGTAATAATTGTTAGATCTTCTTGGTTGATTGATCCTCTAATCATTATGTAATAGCCTTGCCATCTTTTATTGCTTTGTTTAATTTAAAGTCTATTGCATCAGAGATGAGAATGGTTGTTCCTGCCTTTTTTGTGTGGTCCATTAGTCTGTATGATAGTTTTTCATCCTTTCACTTTAAGTCTGTGTTTTTCTTCTTGGGTCAGATGGGATTCTTTCAAGTAGCATATGGTTGGGTTGTGTTTTCTGATCCATCCTCCCACTCTGTGCCCTTTAATGGGTGAGTTTAAGCCATTGAAATTTATTGATATTGTGAATTTAATGTATTATATTGCCATTCTTCAACATTTTTTAAAAATTTTCTCTGATATATGCCAAGTGTTATGGTGATGCTTTTGTTTATAAGAAGTCTATTAGAACCTCTTTCAGGGCAGGCTTGGTGATGCTTGCCTCCTTTAACTGTTACCTGTCTGAAGAGGTTTTGATCCCTCCATCTAGTCTGAATGAAAATCTAGCAGGATATATTATCCTTGGTTGAAACTCTTTTTCATTCAGGGCTCCATAGATATCTTGCCATTCTCTTCTGGCTTTTAGAGTTTAAGTGGAGAAATATTCTGATAATTTTATGGGTTTCCCCTGTATGTGACTTTTTGTTTTTCTTTTGCAGCCTTTAGTATCCTTTCTTTATCCTTACTTCTCTTCATTGTAACTATGATGTATCTTGGTGTCTTCAGATATGGGTTGATTCTTTTGGGGACTCTTACTACCTTTAGGATGTTTTATTTATCTTTAGTATTTGTCAGTTAAACTCACCAAGGATGCATGCAGACAAGATCTCAGGGTGGGGAGTCGGGTAGTAGCACAGGGGTTAAGCACACGTGGCACAAAGCACAAGGACCAGTGTAAGGATTCCGGTTCAAGCCCCTGTCTCCCCACCTGCAGGGGAATCACTTCCCAAGTGGTGAAGCAGGTCTGCAGGTATCTATCTCTCTCTCTCTCCCCCTCTCTATCTTACCCTCTTCTCTCGATTTCTCTCTGCCCGATCCAACAACGACAGCATCAATAACAACAATAATAACTATAACAATAAAACAACAATGGCAGCAAAAAGGAATAAATATATATATTACAAAAGACCTTGGGGTGCATCTGTCAAATAGTAGCTTAGCCCTCACTCCTATGTCACAAGCTTCAGGTATTTCCTGACCCTTAAGAAAAGAGTCTCCTGTAGTCCTGCTTACATAAAGGACAATGCAGGAGAGAAGAAACTTAATTCTGGCTTGTGACTGGTGGATAGTGACCTAGCTCTGCTCTTCCTATGACCTGTCTTACTCCTGTTTCTGAATGTCATTGTGGGGGCTGTGACTACCTGCCTGGTATCAACTCTTTTTCTCACTTCAGGAAAAACTCTTATCTGCAAAACAAAATTCAGCTATCCAGTAGTGAGGTATAGTTGTTCTTCCTTTTTTCCTTCTCCCCTTCCTTCCTCCTTCCTTCCTTCCTTCCTTCCTTCCTTCCTTCCTTCCTTCCTTCCTTCCTCTTCTTCTTCTCCTCCTCCTCCTCCTCATCCTCTTTCTTTCTTTCTTTCTTTCTTTCTTTCTTTCTTTCTTTCTTTCCTCTTCCCCCCTCCCTTCTTTCTTTCCTCCACCCCTTTTTTTCTTATACTGAGGATAATTGGCCTCCCCTCCCCAGTGACTGGCATGGAACTAAGTAGAGTACCCACATCCCTTTACTTAGGGCCACAGCTTCAAAAGAGGAACTTTGATCCAAGCGGAAGGAACTGTCTCTCCTTATAAACTGCAAAAGGGGTTCTTTCTGCAGGAAATAAAGTCTATCTTCCCAAGATGAAGGTTTCAAGAGTAAGCAGTTCAGACCACTGTTCCCTTCACTTCATGTTCTGGCACCTCCCAGCTGGCTGGCTGGTACCTGGAATCAGGTACTTTGTTCCCACTTCCCACTACAAGGTAAAAAATCTATAGTCACACTTTTCTCCTGTGCAGAATCTTAATATCTTTCCCTGTGTTCTTCTTGCTCACACCAATTGGCAGGCACAGGGTCCCAGGGGGACTTTTCTGTAGCTTCTTGACATATTCTTTTTTCATCATCTTTTGCTTACCTTCTGGGAGAAGCTGTCAGTGATGTTTCCCCTGGGCTTATATTGTGGCAGTCTTTCCCAGACTTCCTATATTCTTCTTGATTCTTCAGAGCAGCTGTAATAGTTTATCAGACTGACCTCTTCATTTTTCCTTTAAGGAGGATATTCCCACTTCCTATATTGTTTATTTTGCTTGAATTTGTGCTGTATGATCAAATTTCAAACCTGACCACTGGAAACTAGGAACACACATGGTATTTTCTCAAGGTTATCTTCATTCCATTACACATACTTTTGAAAGGTATAAAATTGTATTGATAAAACATATGTAGCAAAATCCAAGGTTGTCACAATAAAGTCATATGTAAATTAACATTTTCAAAGGAATTCATTCTTTCTTTATTTCATGGCTAAATAGTATCACAGTGTATGCACTGCAGTATTTTGTCTACTCTCCTCCGTGTGGAAATTTGGGTCATTTGTGACAATTTGTGAGTACAAATGATTTTTTTCATGAATATATTTTACACACATTATTTTACTGTTAAGAATAAATTCCATGGTGCTTCACTGAAATTAGATTATTCTTTTGTTACTTTTCTATACATTACCATATTTTCCCAAGAACATTTTAGTTAATTTTTATTAATTAGTTTATTTTTATCATAGAAGGTGTGAGAGAGATACTAGAGTATGACTGATGTCTGGAATATGGCAGTGCTATAATTCAAACATTGGACTTCCAGCATGAAAGTTCAGAGCTCTAACCAGTCTGCATGTTAGTCATCACTGAGAATCTGTTTTATTACAACTTCATTAGCATCTTGTGTTGTCATTATTTTATAATTTTTCATTTTTTGCCAGTATGATGGGTGCTGTTAACTTTCAGGGCTCCAGCAGGCCGGGCTAGCTTCACAGCAGTGAACAGAGACAGAGACTTGGGGACACACGGCTGGGCCGAGAAGCTGCAGTTTAATCTTTATTCATGAACGGGCAAATCACCACACCATGTGCTTCTCTATCATTCTCCTTCCGCGGCTGCTGCTGGGACTCTGGATGTCCTTAGCATAGGGGGCGTGGAGAAAGCGGGGCGCGAAACTAGCAAGGGCCAAACCAATTCCCTCAGAGGTCGGGGGGAAGGGGAGAAAACCAATATAAAACATACCAACAATTCCCCCTTCTGTTTTTAACTAAATGACCACAGTATCAGGGGTGTGGGGTGATCAAAAACCTATATCGTACAGGCATTTTCAAAAAAGAAACTGGCACAAACATGGAGAAACATGTAAGCGAGTAACAAGAACCAGTGTGCTGCCAAGGGAAGGCCTGAGGGGGCCATTTTTTGCCTCTGTGAGCAAAGCTTTATCAGCTAAAGAACCTTTGCTGCTTCTGGGGGCTTTTGCCTCGACATGCATTTTTTTTTTCTCTGTGGGCATTACCTAGCATGGGGGCAGGGATATGGCCTAAAATCTCAAGGCAGCTGGCTGCAGTCAGTGTTTGAGAAACCCAGCAACATAAAGTGAAGCTGCTAGTTTTGTGCAAAGTGTCCGAGGTGCACCAGTGAGTCTGATAGAAGTCTAAAGCAGATGTCCACCGAAGAATTGCCAAGGGATGAATTGTTGTATGTCTGTCTTGATGGGGAATGTCAGCCATCGGAATTCTGCTTTTCTGTAGAGAACTTGACAGCTGCAATTCACTTACTTATGAAACAAAACTTGTAGCAGGTTAGAAGTTTACCACAATTGATAACTCTATCACAATTGGAAGTCCCTTCCAGCACAATTCCAAGGCTATTTAAAGTTCAAACAATAAAATATGAAAAGGCAAACATGAACCATAGAATAAAAAAGACCTCAGGCATGAGAATTATTAGCATAACCATAGCGCAATCTAACGTTTCTAATTGAGAAGGAATTTGAGACTTTTACATATCAACATCTTTTTAACCTTTTGTTACACCCATTCAAGATGGAGACACACCCTAGGTGTGCACAGGTATTTTTTTTAGACCAACTTAGTTAAAATATATTGTTAACCAATTTTTACCTCAGACTTTAAATGTAAGTTAATTTTATCTTTATGAGAATTACGTTGAAAACCTTTTTCATTTAACTTTGCCTAGTAAGAATTTAGCCTTAAAGTTACATTTTTAACCTTAAAGTTAATGTTACCAAACTTTAAACACACACATACACATGGTCTTCAATACACAAGGAGAGAAACTTTTGTTACGAAGACATGTCATTTTAAACACGAATTTAGATCTGTACTGTCTTAGTTGTTGGGGGGGTCACCATCTGTGGGCAGCTCCACTTCTTGGAATTGTAGGTTGAGATCTCTGCATGAATCTCTGCGTACTACAGCTTGTCTGCCTTCAGACTGGAGCTGAATATCTCGGCCAGGGGGCCCAGTTTCAGCAGGGAGCCCGTGGTCTCCAGGTGGTCCGGGATCTCACCATACTTCATAGCACAAGGGCAGGCGGGCCAGCTGTGTAGAAGGCACAGGCCGAGGTGCCACGGGGTGGCCGCCAGGATAGGCCGCCACGGCCCTGCCCCATGACCCTGCCATGTCTGCTGCCCTGTTCCCAGCGGTGGAGGAGCGTGGAGGGAGCCCACGCCCAACACCCTGCGCAACATGGCGGAAAGCCGGCTCATGCGGGCTGGCATTGGGCTCTTGCGGGCTGGTGCTGGGTGGAAACCACAGAGTGGTCCAGAGATAAATGTTCCAGAAACAGTGAAACAGTCTCATGAAGTAAGGGCAGAGGCCTTTGGAGATCTCTTCACAAACAGAAGAGAAGGCCATAGTACATAGGTAGCCAAATTATCTTCACTTATCTGAGAGATGTGCAGGTCAGATCCATGTGGGTGCCATTTTCTGTTAAGGTTCGGGAGGCTCCAGCAGGCCGGGCTAGCATCACGGTGGTAGACAGAGACAGAGACTTGTGGACACACGGCTGGGCCTAGAAGCTGCAGTTTAATCTTTATTCAAGAGCAGGCAAATCACCACACCATGTGCTTCCCTATCATTCTCCTTCCATGGCTGCTGCTGGGACTCTGGACATCCTTAGCATAGGGGGTGGGGAGAAAGCAGGGCATGAAACTAGCACGGGCCAAATCAACTCCCTCAGATGTAGGGGGGGAAGGGGAGCAAACCAATATGAAACATACCAACAGATGGGTGAGAAAAAAAAAAGTGTGCAGTTGGAGGATTCCATCAGTCCACTGTGTAAGAAGTTATAATGGAGCTCTTACAGAAAAATAAAAGTAAGATGTGTGATGTACAGATCTATTCTTCCAGGGAGTGGATGATGGTGAACCTGATTGAGTGCACAAGGATGCAGAGGTAAGCCCCTGGTCCCCCACCTGTAGGGGGAAAGCTTTGTAAGTAGTGAAACAAGGTTGCAATTGTCTTTTTGTCTTTTTCACTCTCTACTGTCCCCTTCCCTTTTGATTTCTTTCTGACTTTATCCAATAAATGAATAAAGATAATAATAATTTTAAAAATCAGCTATCTTCTTCCAGTCACTTGTTTATCTTATCTATAGGGTATTTTCTTTTTATCAGTAGAAGCTTATAATCTTTGATTTTTCAATAGCTCCTCAGGCTTATGTGGTTAAATATTTACATCTTTGATGTCAATATCCTGAAATACTTCTTCTATACATTCTATAACTTCAGATCTAATATTTAAGTTATTAATCCACTTTGAGTTAATTTTGGTTCATGGCTCCCTTGTAGTTTATGAGCTATCCATATATGTGTTATTTTGCTTTGATATTTTCTATTCTGATCCATCAATCTTGAGTGACTATTTTTGTTCCAATACCACACTATTTAATTTACTACTGCTTTGTAATATACCTGGAAGTCAGGGAGAGTCATGGTCACATTTATTTTCTTTTCTCTCAGAAATACTTTGACTGTATGTGGTCTTTTGTGGATCCACACAAATATAAGTATTTTTTGTTCTATCAGTTTGAATATTGTATTAGGGATTTTGATAGCAGCTGCACTGAATGCATAACTGCATAAACTACCATAAGTGAGATATCCATCTTAACAATATCTATTCTTCCAATCCATGACCAAAGGATATTTTTCCATCTTTTTGTGCTTTGTGTCACCCTCTACTATATTATTAAACACACACACACACACACATACACACACACATTTTCAGACTTCTTCATGAGCACACATGGAACATTCACACATTCTCAAAGATAGATCATACATTGGTCCACAAAGATAAGATCAATCAATTCAGTAGCACAGAAATTATGTCCAGCATATTTTCAGAGCACAATGGACAGCTCAGTCATGATATATGAACAATTTCCTGTGTTTTTGAGTTCTGTTCAACTGAATGTTTTCCTTCTCTACCTCCTCTTCTTCCTCCATTTATTTTTTAAGAGGGGGTTTGCACTCATGCTTACTTTCATTATTCTAGAGCAACTTTTCATTCTTTTATCTTTCTTTCTTCTTTCTTCTTTTTGTGTTTTCTGCCAAAATCTAACCACCTTCTCTCTCTCTCTCTCTCTCTCTCTCACTCTCCCTTCCTTCTCTTCTTCTTCTTCTTCTTCTTCTTCTGCTTCTGCTTCTGCTTCTGCTTCTGCTTCTGCTTCTTCTGCTTCTTCTGCTTCTGCTGCTTCTGCTGCTTCTGCTGCTTCTGCTGCTTCTGCTGCTTCTCCTTCTCCTTTTCCTTCTTCTTCCTCTTCTTCTTTTTTTTTGCCTCCATTGTTATTGCTGGGGCTCAGTGCCTTCATTAAGAATCCAGTGCTTGGGACCATTTTTTTCATTTTTGTTGTGCTTATTGTTATTACTGGATAGGACAGAGAGAAATCAAGAGAGGAGAGGAAGACAGAGGTGGGGGGAGAAAGATAGACATCTGCAGACCTGCTTTACTACTTTCAAAGAGACCCCCCCCTGCAGGTGGGGAGCCAGAGGGCTTGAACCAGGATCCTTATGCCACTCCTTGGATTTTGTGCCATGTGTGCTTAACTGCAGCGCTACTGTCAGGTCCCCACCTTCTTTCCTTCCTTCCTTCCTTCCTTCCTTCCTTCCTTCCTTCCTTCCTTCCTTCCTTCTTTTATTGTTGGAGTTTACAGTGTCTTTATTAACACATTATTCACAAGGACCCCAAAGTCCTCTTCTGCTCCTTGTCCCCATTTTCCCAGAGTCTTTTGCTTTAATGAAATACACCATACCCAGTCTACATTTAATTTGGTATTTTCCTGCCCTGTATCTATATATTATGTTCTACTTATAAATAATAACAGTAAATATTTGCCCATACCCTTTTGGCTTAACCTATTTAACATGATGTCTTCAAGTTCCAGCCAAAATGATGCAAAAGAGATGACCTTATCATTTTTAACAGCTGAGTAGTATTCCATTAGGTATATATACAATTTTTTTAGCCTCTTATCTGACATTGACTATCTGATTTGCTTCCACATATTTGGTACTACAAATTAAGGTGCTATAAATATAGGTATACATAGATCTCTTCAGAGAGATGTTTTGCTTCCTTGGGGTAAACACTCAGGGGAGGAATTGCTGAGTCATAGGATAGGTACCTTTCTAGTATTCTCTGAAATTTTCAGACTGCTTTCCACTAGGTTTGGACCAATTCACCCTTCCACCAGTCATACAGAAGTCTCCCTTTTCTTGCACATCCTCTCCAAAATTTGTTATCACTATCTTTTCTAATGTATGACATTTTCACACGTGTAGAGTGGTATCTTGTTGTTGTTTTTACATGCATTTTCTATGATAATTAGTGACTTTGAGCACATATATCTCATATATCTACTTGCCCTCTGGATCTCTTCCTTGGCGAAATTTCTGCCCATGTTCAATCTTGGGATTGTTTCTTTTGTGCTGCTATATTTACTGAACTATTTATGTATTATGCTTCCTTCTGGAGCAGTTTTATTTCTTTTTTACTTCTGCTCTATTTTATTTGATAAGGCAGACAGAAATTAAGGAGAGAGATGTGTAGAGAGGGAGAGAGAAAAATATACACCTGCAGACCTGTTTCGTTGTTGCTTACACATCATTCGTACACATAGGAGAGAGGTCTTGAAACTGTGTCTTTGAGCAATGTAATGTGTGCACCACAATCCAGCCCTCTTAAAATATTCTTAAAAGTACATATTTTTACAAAACATAAGCAGAAAAAATAAACTTAAAATAAGGAGATAATTTATGTAGAAATATTTTATTAAAATATACTAAAAATGCTAGACCATTAGAATAGTGAAGGAGTAAGAAGGCATTTCTCAAAGTATGATTTTGCATAATGTACTAACTTTTAGAACATATCGATATTTCTTTTTTTAAAGTCACTATTGGGGAATATCATTGTTGGGAATCCTGTTTTACTTAGTGTGAGCAAAATGGATTAGGAGGGATGAACATAATTAGCTTATGGCTGACACCAGCTTGACCTTAATAGCATAGAACAGAGGTATGCAAAATCAAGGAATTGCAGGTATAAGAAGTTAATTAAATAAGTTGATAGAAGTTTCTGATTCTTTTTTATAGTTATTATTTATAAAAAGGAAACACTGTGTGGAATGACAACCCTTCAGCTTCATTACTTGGGTGAGACCTTTCGTTTCATAGTATTCTTTAATTCCATCCCAGGTGGTTCACTTTCTAACAAAGTCCCAAAACCTAGATATACACCAGGATCTGTGAGAGAGAGCATATGTTCACACTTATTCATAAACTAATGCAAAATATATACCTGAAAGCAGAAGTACACTAGAGTTTGCACTGAGTACCCCCACAACACTTCCTCTCCACTATTCCAAGCTTTGGGTCCATGATTGCTCAACAATTTGTTTGGCTTTGTATGTTAACTCTCTTTTCAGCCACCAGGTCCAGATGCCATCAGGATGCCGGCCAGGCTTCCCTGGACTGAAGACCCCACCAATGTGTCCTGGAGCTCCACTTCCCCAGAGACCCACCCTACTAGGGAAAGACAGAGGCAGACTGGGAGTATGGATTGACCAGTCAACGCCCATGTTCAGCGGGGAAGCAATTACAGAAGCCAGACCTTCTACCTTCTGCAACCCACAACGACCCTGGATCCATGCTCCCAGAGGGATAGAGAATGGGAAAGCTATCAGGGGAGGGGATGGGATATGGAGATTGGTTGGTGGGAATTGTGTGGAGTTGTACCCCTCCTACCCTATGGTTTTGTTAATTTATCCTTTCTTAAATAAAAAATAAATTTAAAAAGGAGACACTGACAAAAAGCACAGGATAAGAGGGGTACAACTCCACACAATTCCTACCACCAGAGCTCCGTATCCCACCCCCCATAGCTGTTCTATTTTTTATTCCTCTGGGAGTATGGACCCAAGGTCATTATGGGGTGCAGAAGGTGGAAGGTCTGGCTTCTGTAATTGCTTCCTCGCTGAACATGGATGTTCGGGTGGATCCATACTCCCAGCCTGTCTCTCTCTTTACCTAGTGGGGCAGGGCTCTGGGGAAGTGGGGCTGCAGAACACATTGATGGCGTAGTGACATCTTCTTCTTCTAGCGTTTACCGGGTAGTGACATTATCTCCCCAGACAATAACTTGGATCAACTTGAATAGCAGATGTCAGACTCAGGAAAAAAAAAATAGTATAGTTATTGTCCCTCTGGAAGACTCTCTCTTTTTCCAGCTTGCTCTTCACCTAGTAGCCTCTGCCTTCTGCTCGACCTGTGATACTACTTCTCCCTGGACCTGAAGCTAAACCCTGGTAAATAATGCTTATGAACTGTGGACCATGTTATGTGACTAGTGGATCTTTTCCTCTTTACTTATTTTGCTGCCACAGTTTTTATGTACCTAATAAAATTGCCATGTTGTGAGAAACATGACAGCAAAAACCCCAAAGAAGTTTTTTTTATGATTTTCTATAATAATGATTTACAAACAGTTGTCAAATGTATACAGTTTTCTTATCTCTATGTTGCAGGTGTCTGCACATTGCATCCACCATCTGTTGACATCTTCCTCTACTGTTATGTATTGGGTCCCCAACCCCTTTTTAAACCTCTCTCATGCCCCCTTTAGGATCATTGAATTTGTTGCAAGATATCATAGCTAGTCTATGTTTCACCTTGAAATCTCCTTTTCATGACTTTTTAAGTGATTCTACCATGATAGTAATCTTCTGGGGATTTATCCCAAGGTAAAATATTGATGTTTCTTATACCTAATAACAACAACATTATTAGTTTAAAAATCAGACTAGCAGGATCTTTCACTCTGGAGGGCTATCCCTTTGTCATATGCAAAACCCAGGGTTCAGTGAGGTTGGTCCTTACCACACTGGAGGAAGCATTGGTACCATAATCCGTCTCTCTCTCTCTCTCTCTTCCTCTTGTTATCTTTATTAATTTATTGGATAGAGACAATTCAAATTCGAGAGGGAAGGGGGTGATAGAGAGGGAGAGAGACAGAGAAACACCTGCAGCACTGTTTCACAACTCATGAAGCTTTCTCGTCTTCAAGTGGGGACTGGGGGCTCAAACCTGGTTCCTTGTTCACGGTAACATCTGGGATTAACCAAGCGTGCCACAACACTCCCTCCTCTCGATCTCTCTTCCCCCTTCTTCTATCTCTGTCTTTTCCTATCTGAAGAAGTCAAGTTGGAGTGGAGAAGCTCTGGAAATGAAAAAAAAATAATAAAGTCCACAAGCATAGGAATACAGACCCAGAATTTAATACAAATTTAATTAATTAGCACAGGTAGATAGAATGATGGTTATACAAAGAGACTTTCATATCTGAGACTCCAAAGTCCCAGGTTCAATCTCCCACACCAACATAAGCCAAAGCTGAGCAGTCTCTGGTAAATATATTTAAACATAAGTGATTAACATGACCATAATGCAAGAGAGAAAGGGAAAGAATATAAAAACTTACCTTTAGAAATTTGGGGAAAAAACCACCGATTTTTCTGGTCTCAGAACTAAACTTCAGAACTTTCAGGAAATAATTGCCATGTATATATTTCTGGAAGTAAAGAAAAATAACCATATATAAATTGTGCAGTGCAGTTATAATGCTTCACCAGAGTTGAGTATATATGGAGAAGTCATTGATTCCAAAACTTTGATAGGAAGAGTAAGACATGAATATAAAATATCTTGCAATATCAAGTAATAAGGAATTTTTGAAAAGTTATACAAAAGTATTAATAGGGCACACAAAGGAAATTAAAGGGACTCTCATGTCTTGACATGTAGGAAAAATTAGCAAACAAAAGTAATTACGGAAATAACTTATTTTCTATTAAACATGTTCTTGTAAATCATTTAATTAATAATTGAGTGAGATAGAATATTCATTCCTCAAGTACAAATTGGCAACCAAAAGTAGAAGAAATGATGGAAATAGAAAAAAGATGTGTGTACTCCTATGTTCATAGCAGCACAATTCATAATAGCTAAAACCTGGAAGCAACCCAGGTGCCCAAGAACAGATGGGTGGCTGAGAAAGCTGTGGTATATATACACAATGGAATACTATACAGCTATGAAGAACAATGAACCCACCTTCTCTGACCCATCTTGGACAGAGCTAGAAGGAATTATGTTAAGTGAGCTAAGTCAGAAAGATAAGATGAGTATGGAATGATCCCACTCATCAACAGAATTTGAGAAGGAAGATCTGAAAGGGAAACTAAAAGCAGCATCTGACTAAATTAAAAGTAGGGCACCAAAGTAAAAACCCTGTGGTGAGGGGTAGACATGCAGCTTCCTGGGCCAGTGGGGGGTAGGAGTAGGTGGGAGGGATGGGTCACAGTCTTTTGGTGGTGGGAATGGTGTTTATGTACACTCCTAGTAAAGTGTAGTCATATAAATCACTAGTTGATTAATATGAGAGGGGAAAATTAATTGTATGTCTCAAAGTTTTTAAAACACAGACTGAGTCTTCTTAATATATAGGCTGTATATTTGACATGCAGACTCTCTCAAAAGCCTAAACCAAGTAGATCAGGGGCAACCAGTGGCACAGCTATTTACAAGATATTGAGTACTATACAGCAAACCCTAACAAAAGGACTTTTCAAAGTTAACCCAATTACCAAATAATGTGATGATAACATTAACTATCAATTTTCTTTTTGAACCCTAAGATAGCAGGAACCTCACATCTCCACTATAATGCCTATATTTCTCCCAGTCCTGGAACCTTAGGATAGGACCCACTTTCCCTCATGCCTCTCCCAATCCATATCAAATAATATTGCATCTGCTGATCACAACCTAATCAACGCAACGATTGCCACCTCAACATGCTTCAGCTCAGACTGAGTCCAGAGACTTCACTTGTGGAATGACACCCCTTCAGCTTCATTACTCGGGTGAGACCTTTCCTTTCATAGCATTCTCTAATTCCGTCCCAGGTGGTTCACTTTCTAACAAAGTCCCAAAACCTAGATATACACCAGGTTCTGTGAGAGAGAGTATATGTTCACACATATCCATAAACAAGTGCAATATATATATATATATCTGAAAGCAGAAGTACACTAGAGTTTGCAGTGAGTACCCCCCAACACTTCCTCTCCACTATTCCAAGCTTTGGGTCTATGATTGCTCAACAATTTGTTTGGCTTTGTATGTTAACTCTCTTTTCCGCCACCAGGTCCAGATGCCATCAGGATGCCAGCCAGGCTTCCCTGGACTGAAGACCCCACCAAAGTGTCCTGGAGCTCTGCTTCCCCAGAGACCCACCCTACTAGGGAAAGACAGAGGCAGACTGGGAGTATGTACCTACCAGTCAACGTCCGTGTTCAGCGGGGAAGCAGTTACAGAAGCCAGAACTTCCACCTTCTGCAACCCACAACGACCCTGGATCCATGCTCCCAGAGGGATAGAGAATGGGAAAGCTATCAGGGGAGGAGGTGGGATGTGGAGATTGGTTGGTGGGAACTGTGTGGAGTTGTACCCCTTCTACCCTATGGTTTTGTTAATTCATCCTTTCTTAAATAAAAATAAATTAAAAAAAGAAAAATAACCACTTGCAAACACCATAATGTTAATTGTTTCAGGCAAGAATAGACAAAGGATTCTAAAGTTAGTAGACACTGTATTATGAGAAACAGGATATTTATACAGATTAAAAATATCTACCTTAATATTTTTGTTAATTTTAGTGCCAAAAATAGTAACTTTATGGTAGAGAAACCTAACAAACCCTGACCTAGCCAAATGACTAAAGCTAAAATTAGTAATGATGGGATCAATTAAGATACTGTACTTCTTGATATGATGGCCTGAGAAAAACATGCCATCACTTCTGTATTACTCTTGTTTTGATGCCAACCTAACTTCCTTGGGCAGAGGACTCCACCATGTGTCTTGGAGCCCCACTGCCCCAGATCCCTGCTCCTCTATGGAAAGAGACACAGGCTGGGAGAATGGATTGACCTGCCAATGCCCATGTTCAGCAGCAAAGCAGTTACAGAAGCCAGACTTTCCACCTTCTGCACCCCATAATGATCCTGAGTCCATACTCCCAGAGGGATAAATAATAGGGAAGCTATTAAGAGAGTGGATTGATACTTACCTGGCAGGGGGGATACCATCATCACGAAGGTGGTTTTCACAGGGCAAGGCTTATCCATTGCACTCCGGATGTGCTGACCCCTGCGATTTCCCCAAATAGGGGAAATTAGACTGCATAATTTGTGGTAGTGGGGGACTGTATCCGCACTCTCCCCTAAAAGAGAGAGAGAGGGAGAGGGAGAGGGAGAGGGAGAGGGAGAGGGAGAGGGAGAGGGAGAGGGAGAGGGAGAGGGAGAGGGAGAGGGAGAGGGAGAGGGAGAGGGAGAGGGAGAGGGAGAAAGAGAGAGAGAGGATTGGATATAGAGCTCTTGGGGTGGGCATTATGTGGAAATGTACCACTCTTATCCTATGGTCTTGTCAATACTTCCGATATATAAATAAAAAAATAATTTTAAAAAGTTCCTAAAATTACTGTAATTATGAGGAAATCTGCAAGAAATGCGGAGTGTGGGGTATTTCTCCTTTTAAGAGTGGTGCTGGTGACTCAAGAATTCTACTAATCCAGATCAACTTCTTAATTTCATTGTATTTAAGAGACAGAGTGAAATAGAGAGGGAGAGATGCCATAGCACTGCTTTACACACCTTGGAGCTTTCCCCAGTGGTGTAGTCCTACTGTGTTGTGCCTTATCTTGAACACAGATCCTCTCATATGGTAAGATGGAATCTCTACAAAGTGAACTGTTTTGGGCTGGTGAGAGAGCTTAATGGTTAGGCAAAATGATCTTTCAAGCCTGAGGCTCCCAGGTTGCAGGTTGAAACCCCAGCACCACCATCATCCAGATCTGAACAGTGCTCTGGTGTAAATAAATAAATAAATAAATAAATAAATAAATAAATAAATATTTTTATCCTGAGGTTCACAAAGTGAAATATCTATGGATCTTTCTAATAATAGAAACTTTCCAATAATAGTTGACAGATCATATTTAAATATAAAACAGTCCAAATATTATTAAATGAACTTAAAAACTTTGGTCTATTTAAGAATAAAGGAATGCCTAGGCAAAAAAATAAACACAGTAAAAATAAAGTACAGTGTGTGCATGTATGAAACCTTAGTTGTATTCCACAGCATTGTATATGCCAGACCAATGATCTGGTTATGCTTTTATTCTCAAAAATTGTCAAATATGTTAAATTTATTTTAATTCATAATTAATTAATTAATTAATCAATTTAGGTTACACGATTTAAAGATTACAGTGTATAGTTCCACACCACACCCACCACCAAAGTACTGTATCCCCACCCTCTCATCTCCCACATGGTGACCATAGTTCTCTCCAGTCTTAGAAATAGTTTACTTGCTTCTGGCTTTTTTCTTCAAGTTCTTGTATGAACTTGAAGATTTAACATATGAGTGAAACAATCTGGCAGTTGTCTTTTTTCTCTTTACTTATTTTGCTAAGTATAATCACTTCTGGTTCCATACATTTTGTCCCAAAGGACACAATATCATCTTTTGAAATTGTAGAGTGTATTCCACGGAATATATATATATATATATATATCATAACAACTTAGGCCAGACATCTTTTGATGGGCATTTAGGATTCTACCATTCTTTATCTTTTATGAATGATGCATCTATGAATATGGGGTTGCATATGTCCCTTCAAATTAGTGTTTGTGTCCTTTGGATAAATGCCTACGAGTGATATTACTGGATCATAAGATAATTTCATTTTTATTTGTTTAAGGACTCTCCAAAAGGGATACACCAGTTTGCATTCCCACCAGCAATGAAGAAGAGTTCTTTTTACTCCACAACACCTGCTAAGACCTGCTGTTTCCTAATTTGTTGATGCAACTCATTCTCTAATGTGTGAGGTGGTATTTCAGTGTAGTTTTAATATATATATATTTATCTAATGCTAAGTGAAGTGTAGCATTTCATCATGTGTCTGTGAGCCATGTGTATCTCTTCTTTAGAAAAGTGTTTAGTTCTTTGGCACAGTTTTCTTTCTTTTTTTTTTAATTGGATAGAGAAATTGAGATGGGAAAGAGTGATAGGGAGAGAGACAGAGAGACACATGCAGACCTGTTTCATTATGCATGAAGCATCCCCTCTGCAGGGGAATATCAGGGAATTGAACCTGGATCCTTGCTCACTGGAAATGCGGGGGCTTCACCAGGTTTGCTAATGCCTGACCCCTGGGGCGCAGTTTTTATTGGGTTATTTTTACTTCTGTAGATCAGTAGCAATTATCTGTAGATGTTTGATATCAGTCACTTACCAGATGTGTAATGTGTAAATATCTGCTCCCATATACTCAGTTTACTGGTTATCATTATATGTTTTGCTTTTGATATGTAGAAACACATTAATTGCATGTGATCTCATTTATTTATTTTTGTTTTAATTTCCCATGGCTGTGGAATAGAGTGTCCAAATACATCTTTTACATGAAAATCTTGCTAAGTTTCACCAGCTTTTTTTTCTATAAATTTTAGTTTCTGGACTAATAAATAGACCCTTTGATATATTTTGATTTAACTTTGCTGTATAGTGTTAGACGGTGGTCTAGTTTTATTTTATTTTAATTTATTCATAAGAAGGAAATATCAACAAAACCATAGGATAACAGGGGTACAACTTCACACAATTCCCACCACCAGAACTCCATAACCCATCTATTCTCTTGATAGCTTTCCTATTCCTTAACCCTCTGGGAATATGGATCCAATGTCATTGTGGGATGCAGAAGGTGGAAAGTCTGGCTTCTGTAATTGCTTCCCAGCTGAACATGGGCATTGACAGGTTGACCCATATTCCCAGCCTGCCTCTCTCTTTTCCTAGTGGGGTAGGGTTCTGGGGAATTGGAGCTCCAGGTGGGATTGTCTGTCCAGGGAAGTCTATTTGGCATCATGTTAGCATCTGGTACTTGGTGGCTGAAAAGAGAGTTGACATGTAAAGCCAAACACATTGTTGACTAATCATGAACCTAAAGGCTGGAATAGTGCAGATGAAGAGTTGGTGGGGTGTTGTCTTTATTTTATAGATAGCTAGTAGGCATATTTTAGTTATATTCCAAAGGGTCTGTGGCTATACCAGTTTTTTTTTTCTCTATGCTTGAAATCTGATATGCAGGTGGATCCAAGTTATTGTCTTGGTAAATGATGTCATGGCTGTAAAAAGGACCAGAAAGCTGATTCATGGAAAAGAGTAGCTCCCAAACATGGGAAAGGTGTATAAATATTGTTGGCTATAAACCCCATCGATCTGATGTGATCTTTCCAATTTTCTCAGCATCAGTTTTTAAAAACTGTATTAGTGATTTAATATTGATTTACAAAATTACATGTCAGCAGTGGTATAATTCAATACAGTTATCATCACCAGAGTTCTGAATTCCCATTCCCTCTATTGCAAGCCACAATAATTCTCCTAAGGTTGCAGACATGGGTTAACATCTCTACAATTGTCTGTCTTACATTTGTACATAATTAATTACCCCCTTTTTCTTCCAGGTCTCATCCTCTATTCCCCTCCAAGCCACACATAAGCCTACTACTACATCCAAGTGCCCCTCCCTTTTTCCTCCTCTCTCTCCAGATCCTGATGGAGCTGAAGTTCAGAGCCCCCTTATACTCTTCCTCCTATCACTTCTCTCCCAGTTGGAGTATGGATCACAATTGTTTTGAGGGTGCAAAAGGTTGGAGTTCTGGCTCCTGTACCTGCCTCTCCTCTGGACATGGGTGTTGGCAAATCAATCCATACCCTCCAGCTTGTTTCTATCTTTCCCTAGTGGGGTAAAGGTCACCTGGGATTCTAGTATTATTAGGCCTATGTCTAATCACTGAAGACTACTGAACACCTCTACTTTGAGTTATATAATTGTTTATGGATACATGTGCATGGTACCCAGTGCCCTAAACCCTAGCCTGTATCTAGACTCTGTAACTTTGTTAGATTATTTGCCATCTAATGTGGAATTAGGAAGTCCCATCTGTTAGGAAAGATCTCACCAGGTTTGAGGAGTTGCAAAGTTGATATCTTCGGTTCAGTATCTCTGGCTACAGTCCACAGTAAGAATTCAGTAGCAGCAGAACATGGTATTTCAACACTAGTAGCAATTTGGTTGAGGTCAACAGAGATGGTATAAAGAATCAGAGAGAAGAAATATCAAGAAGTATGGGCATTCATCTAGAGGTTCCGGGACTAGGAGAAAGGAGGATCTTAAAGAGAACCCAGCATCATTTGTTGAAGAGATCTTTTTACCCTATAGAGTGACTTTAGCCCCTTTGTCATATATTATATGGTTGTATATGTGTGGGCTCATGACACTGTTCTATTGATGCAAGTGTCCATTTTTACTCCAGTACACTGCTGTTTTGATTGCTATTGTTTTGTAGTATAAACTGAAGTTGAAGATCACTTCTCCCCTCTTGCATATTTTTGTGTGGAGGACTAAACCTTGGACCTTAAAGCCTCACTTATGAGAATCTGCTTGCATAACCATTATGTATCACCCTGCCCTACCCTTTCTAATGCAAGGCACTCTCACAGTTATTAAAAAATCCTGGGAGTCAGGTGGTAGCGCAGCGGGTTAAGCATAGGTGGAGCAAAATGCAAGGACCAGTGTAAGGATCCCAGGTCGAGCCTCCGGCTCCCCATCTGCAGAGAACTCACTTCACAGGCAGTGAAGCAGGTCTGCATGTGTCTATATTTCTCTCCCCCTCTTTGTCTTCCCCTCCTCTTTCCATTTCTCTCTGCCCTATCCAACAACAACAACAATAACAATAACAACAATAATAACTATAACAATAAAACAAGGGCAATAAAAGGGAATAAATAAATAAATATAAAAAAGCAACAAGGGCAACAAAAGGGAAATAGATATAAATAAATATATAAAAATTAAAAAAAATCTTTGTGGCAAGCTATAGCATAGGAAAATACGCACAAATTTTGGCTAAAGAGTGAGTTGAGCTGTAGAGTGCTTGATCACAGGCATGAAGTCCTAGCTCTGTTCCCTGCATAATGGCAATGAAAATGTTTTATCTATCACACTCAGTACAAAATAAAAAGTAAAATTATAAGAGCTGGGCAGTTGCAAATTTGGCTGAGTGCAAGTCTTATCCTATACAAGGACCTCATTTCAAACCCCTAACCCTCACCAGTGTGTGTGTGTGTGTGTGTGTGTGTGTGTGTGTGTGTGTCTGTGTATGTGGGGGAAGACTTCACAGGTGGTGAAGCAGTTCTGCAAATGTTTGTCTCTCCAACACTCTCTACTTATCTCCTCTTCCCCATTCAATTTCTCTCTGCCCCATCAAATAAGATAAATAAATAAATAAATAAATAAATAAATAAATAAAGTAGCTGCATATCAATAAGTCTGGTTATCATTTAAAAAATAAAATACACTTACCAGATGATCCATTTGTCTACTACCCTGTAAGCAACCAAGAAGAGAGAGATAGTGCCATATAAATGTTTGGAGTCACATACTTATAGTAACCGTTCACAGATGCAATCAAATATCTATGAAATATGAACAGATAAATTTTGTTGTACCTAGCAGCCAGGAGGTGATACATCTGGTTGACTGCACTTGTTGCAATGTGTAAGGACCCTGATTCAAGCCCCTGGCTCCCATCTTGAGGGAGAAAGCTTCATTAGTGGTGAAGCTATAATACAGTTTTCTCTCTTTTCTCTCCCTCTATATGTCCTCCTGCTCCTCCAATTTTAGTCTGTCTATGGCCAAAATAAATAAATTAGATCAAAAGTAGCATATTACAAAGATTTGTAAAAAAAAAAAAAACTAGTATAGCCACAGGCCTTTTGGAATATAACTAAAATATGCCTCCTAGCTATGTACAAAACGGAGACCCCCCCAACTCTTCATTTGCACTATTCCAGCCTTTAGGTTCAATAGTAAACAATGTGTTTGGCTTCATATGTTAACTCTCTTTTAAGCCACCAGGTTCCAGATGCTAGCATGATGCCAAACAGACTTCCCTGGACAGACAATCCCGCCAATGTGTCCTGGAGCTCCGATTCCTCAGAACCCTACCACACTAGGGAAAGAGAGAGGCAGGCTGGGAGTATGGATCTACCTGTCAACATCCATGTTCAGTGGGGAAGCAATTACAGAAGCCAGAAATGGCACCTTCTGCATCCCACAATACCCTTGGGTCCATATTCCCAGAGGGTTAAAGAATAGGAAAGCTATCAAGGGAAGGGATGGCATACGGAGTTCTGGTGGTGGGAATTGTGTGGAGTTGTACCCCTCCTATCCTATGGTTCTGTCTGTGTTTACTTTTTATAAATAAAATAAATACAACAAAGATTATGTACCTATACACTATAGCATTATTTTCTAAGTAATTCAGCTCTTGATATGCAGAACTACATTGAATGAAAGAAAACATTTGTAATATAATACATATTACGTGGTATGTGACCTCTACAAGAGACAAAACCAAGCCATGTAACCAGAAAAAAGATGAGTAGATGTCTAAGACTGGAAATGGTGATGATTGAGTTCTTAAGGGGTGAGAATTTTCTCCAAGTGTGGCAGAAATACTCCATACTTTGCATTGAGCTTTGAAATATGCATATTATTGAGAAAAAAATACTGAAATGCATTGTTTAATTGGGTTCATTTTACTTTCAGTAAATAATTTCACAAAAAAAAAAAAATCAAGAGCGACACAAGAGAAACCAAAAAACAACAAAAAAAAATTTTCCATTTTCTTCTTATTTTACCTGAAAGAAATTTGAGCTTCTGAAGGGATTGTTCATCCTATCCTGTCCTACCTTTTCTAACATCTGATTCATTTTTTTTTTTAGAAAAATGCTGGGATAGCTGTGCCCTGAGAGAATTTGTTTAATGTGTGGATGCTCTGCTATAATATCAAATTAGATTGCATTGAAAAATAAAGCACTGCAGTCATGCAGAACTCAATGGCTATTTCCTGACACTAGAGGCGATTTTCAGTGGACTACATGGTGAATTAGCTTTGTACCCCTATTCATAATATGACTTTTGCTTCTGTTCTGTGGCTGATGAAGCTGAAAATGAGCCTTGTACTTTGGGGGCTTAGTTTTTCAATTGGACATCATAGAGTAAAGCTTATTTTGCCCCCTTTAAATTAAAAAACAATTTAAGAAAAAAGCAAAGATATTACAAATTCCTTCTTATTGAAATACCTAGGTTTTGTTGCATCTATCTGAAATTGCCTCAGAAGATAATATATATATATATATATATATGTATATATAATTTAGTAGATATTTTTCTAGATTTTTTAACAAGACCAGGGTTTTCTGGTTGAAATTTTCATATAGAGATACAGAGACAGAAAAGAGGGAAACAGCACTACAGTGTCAAGTCTTCCTCCAATGCAGTTGTGGCCAAGCTGTAATCTAGCCCATGCACATGACTAAATAATTTCACTATCAAAGTGAGTTATTTTTCTGGTCCTTAGAAATCCTTTGGTAGGATCTGTGGAATTCATGGCAAGCATTTCTGCATCAGCTATTTTTTTGCACTCACTAATGCTATTTTTGTTTTGTTAGTGCACAAAAAGGTAGTAGGTGAATATGTCTACTTGTGTTCTAGAATTCTAACTATAAGTTTCATTATGTATATTTTATCAGGATGATAATAAAGACCAAATTCATTGATTGTTTTATACATGTGTTTCCCTCAGTTTATATACTCAAATATGACTGTAGGTATGAATATACATGTTACATTCTAAGTGACAATATCAGGGGTAAGGGGGTTTGAAATGATGAAAATGTATCTTACAAATAAGCTCCACAGGATAACACTGTGCCTTTGGAACATTTTCCACTTGAAATCTTACATTTTCCCATAAGACTGCTGGAAATATCACAAAGAGGGAAATTTGGCAGGACAGAGTATGCTTTATGATTGCTATAAGACTTTGTATATATATATTACTCTTCTAAGGGAATGTGCACATATGTGTGTTCTTCTATAGAAATTTGTACATATGTGTACACATATACATGTAATGTATTTCACTGACATAGATAATAGTCAGTTTTAGCTTGCTCACCTTTTTATAATTCCCATTAAGATTTCTGTACTTTGAGATTATTGAACATGTGTTATTTTTAGTTTAAGCAAAATGCTTAGCTAGAAATAACTTGCTTTTATCTTTTTATGCTACTAAAACCATTGAAAATATATTACAGGAAGAATAAATGCAATTGTAATCCATAGAATAGGTGGTCGAAAAATTACACAATCAGGGAGTCGGGCTGTAGCGCAGCAGGTTAAGCACAGGTGGTGCAAAGCACAAGGACCGGCATAAGGATCCTGGTTCGAACCCCGGCTCCCCATCTGCAGGGGAATCGCTTCACAGGTGGTGAAGCAGATCTGCAGGTGTCTATCTTTCTCTCCTCCTCTCTGTCTTCCCCTCCTCTCTCCATTTCTCTCTGTCCTATCCAACAACGACAACAACAATAATAACTACAACAATAAAACAACAAGGGCAACAAAAGGGAATAAATAAAATAAATATTAAAAATTTAAAAAAAAAGAAAAATTACACAATCATTTATTGGATGTAGTATGCTTGAATAAAAATAAATAAGACATGATGTTTTTTTCTAAAGGGTCAGTTGATGAGGTAATTGTTTGAAAGCATGTACAATTAAATATTTCCTGAAAATTATATCATAATGACACTGGTAAATTTGTTTTTTTTAATATTCCCTTTTGTTTTATTTTTAAATTTAATTAGGTGCGGGTAAACTGATTTACTCTATGGTCTTTAACACATAGGAATGATCTCTTATCTCCCCTTGATTGGTGTCTAGGAAACACACCAGGAACCCAGTGTCCCTACATCTTGTCCCTTCCCCTTCTTCCCCAGAATCCTTTGATTTAGTGCAATATACTATACCCAGTCCAGGTTTCAACTTATGGTCTCCCTTACTCTCCTTTATTCGCAAGTTCCACCTATGAGACCATTTGGTATGTTTTTTTTTCCCCACTTTCTGGCTTATCTCATTTAACAGGTAACTTCAAGTTCTAACCACAATTCTGCAAAGGAAATGACTTTAATAATATTTAATATCAGTGCAGTACTCCACTGTGTATATGCATTACAACATTCTTAGCCATTCATCTGTCTATGGACATCTGGGTTGCTTCCATGTTTGGGCTATTAAGACTGTGCTGCTATGAATTTCAGTGTGCATAGGTTTTTTTGATAGGTGTTTATGTTTTCACAAGGTATACACTTAGAAGAGGGATTTCTGGGTCTTAAGGTAGGTTCATTTCTAGAGTTCACATGAATTTGTATTATGTTAGCACAGGAGTGTTAAGTAGTATATAAGGTACTCTTCAGAGGCAATCACAAGGATTGTTCATCTAGACACTTTCAAACATTTGTGGTGATTGAGAACTTTCTTAATATGGAATCATCTCACTTATAAGTGGGACTTAGTATATGAGGAAAGGTAGGAAGGAAACAGAGTGAATCATCGACTAGATAAGGTGTATTAGATCAAAGCAAAAGACTCTGGGGAAGGTCGGGGAAGCAGAAGTGGAAGAGAATTTGGGGTGCCTGATGCACAGAGAAACTGAACCCATGTGTAAATGAGTACACTGTAAGCCATTAAGCCCCTTGCTAAATATTTAATAGGGTATTTTTATATTAAATCAAAATTTAGTGTTATATGAATTATTTTTTATTTAATTTTGTATTACAGAATTACATGTCAACAGGGGTTTGAATCCATACCATTCCTACCACCAGAGTTGTGAATATTTAGTCTCCCCACTGCAATCTACTACAGTAATTCCCCTAAAATTGTAGACGTGGACCAACCATCATCTCTAGGACTGTGTCCACATTTATATATAGTTGCACCCTTTTTGTTCTGATTCCATCCTCTCTTCCCCCCCAAGCCACTCATGACAACATAACTATCTCTATATGTTACCTCTCCTTTTCCTTCTTTTTTTCTGGGTGTTGGAGCTGGAGTTCAGAGCTCTCTTATCTTCATCCTATCACTTCGCCATCACTGGGAATATGGATCAAGGTTGTTTTTGGGGAGCAAAGGTAGGAGTTCTGGCTTCTCTAACAGCTTATTCGCTGCACATGAGCATTGACAGGTCTATCCATACCCAACCCTGTTTCTATATTTCTATAGTGGACCAGAGCTCTGAACACGTGAGGGTCCAGGACACATTGGTGACATTATCTGCCCAGAGAAGTCAGGATGGCGATATGGTAACATCTGTAACTTGGTGTATGGAAGGTGGTGTGCCCTAAATTGAGACAATATAGTTAATAAACAGAACCAAAAAGTAGGATTAGAATGGGTAAGAATTGGATTTTTTAGGGTAGAAGAAAGCTAGGAAAACTATTTTGATATGTTCCTGGGAGCACACAACTATAGTAGCTTTGCTTGAGTTTGGTAGCTAGCCTGAGGTTGGATGACATTATTGACTGAGAGAATGGTGTCAGAATAGAGAAAAGGGTTAGAAAGTTGGATTAGGACATGGAATAACTCCAAATCTTGAAAAAAATTTATCTGTGGCTAAAATTAACTATTTACCTCCATCCACCTGCTCCAGGAAACATATATTTAGCACCAGAGTCTCTGTAACTTCCAAGTTCCTATTGTCTGAGCTTATAGCTCATGATTACAACTGGAAACATTGTAGGCTGCACTTATTACAGGACCAGTCTTTTTCCATTAGCAGGGCAGGATACCCCCATCTTCCCTTACAGTACTGGGGCTATCCCTAATGTCATTGCTTTAAGGTGAGGACAAGGTCCTTGGAGGGCCCACAAGATGCCATTCCTATGGAAGTGACCAGTGGTGGTGGAGATAGGGACCATTTAGAGGTCTAGGCCCATCATATGTGTACGGGAATCCATGGATTCCCTAACAAGGGCCCCAGATGATGGGGTAGTGTGATATTGACCAAAAGGTCCATTATTAAGTGGGCCAGTTTCTTGCTCTTATACAAAAATTTTAGTGTATACACACATTTTGGATATCAAACTTTTGTAGTGTATATCCAACTTTTGTAGTGGATACCCCCTTGCTAGGGGCCAGGTGGTGGCACACCTGGTTGAGCACACATATTACAGTGCACAAGAACCCAGGTTCAATCCCTCAGTCCCCACCTGCAGGGGGAATACTTCAAGAGTGGTGAAGCAGGGCTGCAGGTGTCTGTTTGTCTTTCTCCCTCTCTACCACCTCCTTTTCTCTTGATTTCTGGCTGTCTCTAGCCAATAAAAAACATTTTTTTACATTAAATAAAAATTTATTGTTCTGTGAATTTTTACACTAGCCCAAGTTATTCCCTTGGGGCCATAACAAATAAATTTAAGCATATTGTTAATTTGGAAATATTATTCATTTTAAGCATTCACTGTATTGAAATAATAAGAGGCTTAAGAAATCTTTATTCATACAATTGTTATCACAACATAAATACTGATTTTTATTCTCAAAAGTCTATGCCATTTTCTTTATGGAAGTAATATAAAAGTTTATGCTTTGAACACCAAAAATTTCAGCTATTGAGTAAACTCATAACTTAAAAGTATGTAGATATTATTTGTATAAGTAGAAATCTATGAAAATATCATAATGCATGGCTTTATGGAGATTGAAACCTATGAAAGTTACTGGCATACATATTACTTATCATAACAGTGCTGTGAGTTGATACTTTATACAGGAAACTGTACTTAGAGTCTTATTCTGTATGTTACACTGACTTGGTAGATTTCTAGCTGACTCTTGTTAACCATACAGCACATCAGCAAGCTCTCTCTAGTGTCAGTCATTCTTATTTTCCCGGATTCACCCAGCCCTTGCACTTTAGCACTACATATATACTAAGAAATCCATGAATTAGTCCATTCATTCAACTAATATTTATTAAGAATGTCTTATAGCCAATAGTAAAGTAACAAGGAGAGATTTTGATGACAAACAACAAAGGCATAGACACACTTGCAGACCCAGACTCACAAACCACATGATTACAAATTGAGACACATGTCCTATTGGAATGTCTATATGGGAGACCTCCCTTCCCATATAAACTGTAGAGTTTAGGATTTGAGACCTGAGCAAAGGACAGTAATTAAAAAGGTCACATAGTATTTTAGGGGAGAGGCACTAGGGGATGTATTATAGGGAATAAATAATTAGAAAGAAAACGCTGAGACTGCAAGGAATGGAAACAGTGGAGGAGTTGAAATACAACTAACATATCTGGAATTATCAGATAGTGAAGAGATAAGTC
The DNA here is from genome assembly GCF_950295315.1 of Erinaceus europaeus. Taxonomy (NCBI): domain Eukaryota; kingdom Metazoa; phylum Chordata; class Mammalia; order Eulipotyphla; family Erinaceidae; genus Erinaceus; species Erinaceus europaeus. The sequence goes on from NC_080185.1 coordinate 13,990,973, forward strand.
TAGGTCTAAGCTGAAGTACAATTTTTCAGGGAGCACATTTATGCTCATATAAGCCCTATAAATAGATGTGGCTTCAATGGAATTATTTCTGTCAGATGAGTGACAGAGAGCTTTGATGACTTTTAAGTAGCTAGATTCTATGTAAATATTTATTTGGTTTTAAACTAGCAAATAATTAAGGAAATCACCTTGGAAAAGGACAGATATGTAGGTGGGCAAATAACTTGGGATAATACTACAGGCAACTTAGTGGCTGCAGGCACCAACATCCGTTATATAATTTTTCTATGTTTCTATTTGAATATTTCAATTGTAGATTTCTCAACATAATCATCATAGTATGTTGTTCAAAGCTAATGATTAGAATGGGCTAATTTTGTATATATATTGCTATACGAACATGGTACCACTGTGGTTAATATTTCTACCATATTGCATCACTATAGTTTCTCTTCTGTAGTAATAAGCTTAAACATATATAATGCAACATTGATGGCTAGAATGATTATAACATCAGAATTCATTCACCTATTAGTTGTAAGTTAACCCCTTTAAAGATACCTACCTCATCTCCATTTTAATACTTGAGTTATCAAGATAATATGATGGTAAGACAGATATATCCTATCTGAATTATCCACTTGGATACTCTTAACAAATTAGGAACACTGTCAGAAAAAAGTTGAAATATTGATGAAATAACTGGTTATTCTAGAAGGAATGTAGTTAGCAATAAATCCAATACTCTCACTCTATGCTGTAAGGAATGTGAAGCACATACACATATAGTGCAATCCAATATAAATTTTTAATACCACGTCTTATAGAACTGATTGACATATTGATTATTTTCTATTTTGCTCAATATAATTCAGAAATCAAACCAAGTTGTGTCAGCTCTGGCACTTTAATTTCATGAGTTAATTATTTGGGATAAATTTTGGGCCCTTCATGATTCCCATCCCTCTTGTTATCTGCCTTTATCCCTCCTGTGATCTATGTTGACCCACAATAATGGTAGTGTTGAAGGGGAGTGAGAGGGAAGAGATAAGATCCTCTCCAAGCTTCATTCAGAAGGTCTTAGCCTGTCCTCTATTTGAAAGAATCATTAAGAGGCAGTCACCTTTCAGAGAGTTGAATATTTATTGAGAAAGAGAATATAGGTAGAAATGTCAAAGAAAGTACCTGTCGTAGACAAGTAGATCCCTGAGAGAAAGAGAGCCAAAGTTGATGAAAGGAGTCCTGAGTTTCTTTGTCACCAGCTTTAATAGTTATTTCTAGGGACTCGGGATCCTGAGATGAGTTCCTCTAGTCTTTGTCTAGAGATCTTCACATCTACATCCACCTGCATTTTATGGACTTGCAATCAGGTAGGGAGTGGAGTGCTTAGTGTAGGAGGCCCTTCTTGACTGTCAGCCATTTCTTCTCCTGGCTAGGGTGCAGGGGAAGGGGACATTCTTTCTAAACATACCTCTAACAATAGAGGTCATCTGCACTACTCTGACATCATTGGAAGTGAGGTTTGGCCAATGATAGCTGCAGAGTTTTCTTGTGCATTCAGCCTCTAGGCCAGAATTAGTTTTCATGCTAAAGTAAAATTCTCAGTGCACCACAGGTAGTAGTTAATAATATCTTTTTGGGTTAAGTCAGAATGAATGTTTTCAAGACCTCACTGTTAAATCATTCACATGACTTTCTTCTCGTCTGGACAATGCTGTAACCATTCTGTAACATTTTCCTAGAATAATGCTGTTTAAACAGTAGCTGTTACACAAATATTTGAGTAATAAATCTGAACTATTTTTTTCTGAAACTTCCATAAAGCATTGTGCAGCACTTGCTTTATTTATTAGGAGGTTAGGGAGTAGAACTTAGAGGCATGGAAGTTTCAGTCCACACAATATTCCCCATACATTCAAAAGATTTGTTTTATGTCTATAATTTGCATATCCAAGCTTCACTAAGCTGTGAGTATAAAATAAGGTCACACTGACTTTCTCTCCTTATTAAATTTTAATGCTGAATTTGCAAGAGCTCAAACCTCTACTGACTAAAATACAGGAATTCCCCAGCAAAACACAACCTACTGTTTCTGGTGCAATACAAGTTAATATGCCTGTGTACACTATTCATATGCAGGACTATTCCTTCTCTAATGCCATGATCCCAAATCACTGGTCTCTAGTAAATACATAACTTAAAGCAGAGAAGGGTAGCATTTTTTTTTCTGCCAAGACCATTTGTTTATGTATGACATCATTCCCAGGACATACAAAATTATGAACTTAAAAATTGACACCTAAACTTCTAAGAGGTGATATAGTGGCTAGAGGTTTGGCATTGTCCCATTTATTAAATAATCTGTCCTGCTTTCTATATTACCACCATTCAGCCACCAAGTTGTAGACATTACTATGATTCCATCTTGAACTCCCAGGACAGATGATTTGGCCAAGAACCTTACTTCCCCAGAGTCCTACCCTACTATGGAAAGACAGAAACAGGCTGGGGGTAGGGGTCCACTTGCCAACGTCCATGTCCAGCAGAGAAACAATTACAGAAGTCAGAGCTTCCACCTTCTGCACCCCCTAAATAATTTTGGTCCATACTGTCAGAGGGATAAAGAATAGGGAAGCTTCAAATGGAGGGGATAGGACACAGAACAGAAATCCAGTGGTGGGAACTATATGGAGTTCTACCTTTAAAATATATATATATATATATTAAATATTTATTTATTTCCTTTTGTTAATCTTGTTGTTTTATTGTTGTAGTTATTATTGTTGTTGTTATTGATGTTGTTGTTGTTGGATAGGACAGAGAGAAATGGAGAAAGGAGGGGAAGACAGAGAGAAATATAGACACCTGCAAACCTGCTTCACTGCTTGTGAAGCAATTCCCCTGAAGATGGGGAGCCAGGGGCCCAAACCTGGATCCTTATGCTGATCCTTGCGCCTTGCACCACCTGTGTTTAACCTACTGTGCTACTGCCCTACTCCTGAAACTATATCCTTGTTATCTTATGATTTTGTTAATCATTGAGATCCTGAGTTCAATCTCTAGCATAGCATGTGCCAGAGTGATGTTCTGGTTTTCTCTCTCTCTCTCTCTCTCTGTCTCTCTCTCCCCCTCTCCCTCTCCCCCTCCCCCTCCCCTCCCTCTCCCTCTCCCTCTCTCTCTCTCCCTCCCCTCCCCTCCTCCTCCCTCTCTCCTCCCCTCCCTCCCTCTCTCTCCTCTCTCTTTCCCTCTTTTTCTTTCAAATTATTAAATAAATTTATCTTTAAAAGATACTACTGGGGGTCTGACAATACTGCACCAAGTTAAAGTACACATATTATGAAACACTATAATCCCAGGTCAGCCCCTGGCTCCTCACCTGCAGGGGGGTCACTTTACAAGTGGTGAAGCAGGTCTACAAGTGTCTTATCTTTCTCTCCCCCACTCTATCTTCCCCACCCTTCTCAATTTTCTCTGTCGTACCCAATAAAACAGAATAAAAATATATGCCAAGAGCATGGATTCATAGTGCCGGCACCAAGCCCCAGTGATAAAAATAAAATAAAATGATAGCACTTAATTTTTTGGGGGGAAGACTCTTAGATTTATTAAATTTTGAATTTGAATCCTATGGTTGCCTTGATAAATCCAGATCAGATAATGTGTGGAGGCCACCACTGATTAGAGAAAATCATTGCTTTCGATGTCAAAACTCTTTAGATTTGTCATTGACTACAAAGAAGTTTTTTCACAGTGTCCATAAGAAACTTGAGTGGTACTCAGTTCTATGAAGATTTGGGGAGTTTTGTCCATGCTTTGGTTTGATGTAACTGCTAGTCTCCTGGACTCTGAAATAACACTATTCAAAATCATGGGCCCTGTGCTTTCAACCCTGGTTTAAATTTGATCCCTAGTTCCCTGGAAGGAGACTCATTTCTGTGACCTCCTTCTCATCTCTCTGTCTCTCTCTGTCTCTCTCTCTCTCTCATCTCCTTAGAGTAGTGAAGCTCTTGGGATAACAATGAATAAATAAATATAAATAAATTTTGTAGATTTTCTCAGAAACAGAAAGTCCTTTCAGAATCTAAATTTATGAAAACAATGTATGCAGCTATATAAGATCACTTAGTATTTGTTTTTTCTCTCTCCATTAAAATATGCTTTTGATTGTAGTCTGGGAGATGGCACAGTGGATAAAGCATTGGATTCTCAAACAGAAGATCCTGAGTTCAATCCTTGGCAGCACATGTACTAGAGTGATGTCTGGTTCTTTCTCTCTCTCTCTCTCCTCCTATCTTTCTCTTTAATAAAATAAATAAAATCATTAAAGAATGTGTTTCTGAGTATAAAACATACTCATACTTACCCTAAATATTTGCAGAATGGCCGAATACTGTTTCTAGATGTACTCATTAGAAAGCTGATGGAGTTTACCATCAGAATACAACAGAATGCAAGGATTAAATACAGTGATTTTTGTAGTTATTGTTACTGTTGTTAATACCCCTTATCATATACCCATGAATCATTTAAGTAATTAATTCAGCTTCTCATAAAACTGTTTAGGAATATTTTTAAATAATAATATCAAAGGAATGATTACATTATAGATATGTTATATATAATAAGAGCAGGGAATTATAAAACAAAAAATAAAAATAATCCATATTCTATTTAGAGAATTTCAAATTTTTAATAGTATTTTTTGTTTGTTTTGTTTTTATTTTTATTTATTTATTATTATTTTTTAAATATTTATTTTATTTATTTATTCCCTTTTGTTGCCCTTGTTGTTTTATTGTTGTAGTTATTATTGTTGTTGTCGTTGTTGGATAGGACAGAGAGAAATGGAGAGAGGAGGGGAAGACAGAGAGGAGGAGAGAAAGATAGACACCTGCAGACCTGCTGCACTGCCTGTGAAGCGACTCCCCTGCAGGTGGGGAGCCGGGGTTCGAACCGGGATCCTTATGCCGATCCTTGTGCTTTGCGCACCTGCACTTAACCCGCTGCGCTACAGCCCGACTCCCAAGAATTTCAAATTTTTTAGAGTAAAGTAAACATAAAAAAGAACAATCATGCAATTTCACTTGGTAACTGTATGAAAAAATAGCATATTAAAGCAACAGAGACAAAAGTGCATGATGAGAAGCCTCAATAATTTTATTTTCTCAATTATTTAAGTTATAGTAATTTTTCATTTCAACAAAACTGTCAAAAACATTTTCATAGAATTTATAATGTACTTCTTCATCAGTGAATTATATGTGAGTGAAATACAGTGATAGACAAAAAAAGTTTTCTCTAACTGATAATTAGAACCTCTGCACAATTGCAAGAGTAACATTACTTTCTGGTTTCTTTGTTTTGTACTTAACTTGTCTAACTTAGTCCAGTGTCATCTTGTAAAATCATGAAAAAATACATTTCTTGATAAGTATTCATCTTTTTTATTTCTTTATGGGGGATTAATGTTTTACAGTCAACAGTAAATGCAGAAGTTTGTACATGCAGAACATTTCCCATTGCTCTTAACTATAATTTTGTTCATGATTTAATAGTGATTGACAAGAATATCAGATTACAGGGGTATCATTTCACACCACACCCACCACCCAAGTTCTGCCCTTCTCATGAACCCACCATAGTTCTCGCAATTTATGGGAGACAGTTTGGATATTTTTTTTTCTTTTGAAAGTTTGTGTGCTTTGATAATATTCTTTTTTAATTTTTTTATTAATTAATTAATTTAAGAAAGGAGACATTAACAAAATCATAGGATGGGGGGGTACAACTCCACACAATTCCTGCCACCCAATCTCCATATCCCATCCCTTCCCCAATAGCTTTCCCATTCTCTATCCCTCTGGGAGCATGGACCCAGGGTCGTTGTGGGTTGCATAAGGTGGGAGGTCTGGCTTCTGAAATTGCTTCCCCGCTGAACATGGGAGTTGACTGGTCAATTCATACTCCCAGTTTGCCTCTCTTTTTCCCTAGTAGGATGAGTCTTTGGTGAAGCAGAGCTCCAGTATGTATTGGTGGGGTCTTCAGTCCAGGGAAGACTGACCAGCATCCTGATGGCATCTGGAACCTGGTGGCTGAAAAGAGTTAACATACAAAGCCAAACAAATTGTTGAAGAATAATGGACCCAAAGGTTGGAATAGTGGAGATGAAGTGTTGGGGGGTACTCACTGCAAACTCTAGTGTACTACTGCTTTCAGGTACATATTTGCACTAGTTTATGGATACCTGTGAATGTATACTCTATAGGGTAGGGCCCACTTTCTCGTATGCTTCTCCCAATTCTTATCAAATAATATTGCATCCACTGATTGCAACATAATCAATGCAACGAATGCCACCCCTGCATGTTTCACCACAGACTGTGTCCAGAGACTTCAGGTGTGGAATGACAACCCTTCAGCTTCATTACTTGGGTGAGACCTTTCCTTTCATAGTATTCTCTAATTCCATCCCAGGTGGATCACTTCCTAAGTCTCAAAACCTAGATATAGACCAGGTTCCAGGAGATAATTTTCATAGTGCATATGAACAAAACCAACCACTAGTTTTCCTTGACCTCTTACTTCACTTAATATAATCACCTCCAGTTTCATCTATTTTGTCCTGAAGGATACAATATCATTTTTTTAATTTCTTTATTGGGCGGTTAATGTTTTACATTCAACAGTAGATACAATACTTTGTACATGCATAAAATTTCTCAGATTTCCACATAACAATATAATTCCTACTAGGTCCTCCATCGTCTTTTTTGGACCTGTGTTCTCCCCCCTCCACCACCCCAGAGTCTTTTACTTTGGTGCAATACACCAACTCCAGTTCAGGTTCTACTTATGTTTTCTGGTCTGATCTTGTTTTCCAACTTCTGCCTGAGTGTGAGATCGTCCCATATTCATCCTCTGTTTCTGGCTTATTTCACTTAACATGATTTCTTCAAGCACCATTCAAGAATGGTGAAGTCATCATTTTTAATAGCTGAATAGTATTCCACTGTGTATATATACCACAACATGCTCAGCCACTCATCTGTTGTTGGACACCTGAGTTGCTTCCAGGATTTGGTTATTACAAATTGTGCTGCTAAGAACATAGGTATACACAAATCTTTTTGGATGGGTGTTTTGGGTTCCTTAGAATATATCCCCAGGGTGGGAATTGCAGGATCATTTCTAGCCTTCTGAGAGATCTTCAGACAGCTCTCCACAGGGGCTGGATGAATTTTCATTCCCACCAGTAGTGCAGGAGGGTTCCTTTGACCTCACAACCTCTCCAGCATTTGCTGCTCTTACATTTTCTGATATATGGCATTCTCACAGGATTGAAGTGGTATCTCATTGTTATATTTATTTGCATTTCACTAACAATCAAAGAATTGGAGCATTTTTTCATGTATTTTTCGGCCTTGTGGATCTCTTCTGTGGTGAATATTCTGTCCAGGTCCTCTATCCATTTTTTGGTGGTATTATTTGTCTTCTTGTCATTGAATTTGGCAACCTCTTTATATATTTTGGTTATTAAACTCTCGTCTTATGTATGGCATGCAAAGATCTTCTCCCATTCTCTGTGGGGTCTCTTTGTTTGGGTAGTGATTTCTTTTGATGTGCAGAAATGTTTTAATTTTAGAAAGTGTAGTCCTTACTTTGATAAGGTTAGCATTGGAGTGAGTGAGGGAAGTTTAATAAGAAGTAGGTTAGGAGGGTATCTGGGTCAAAGTAGAAAATATTTAATTATGTACTTAAAGGTATCTTTTTAGGTCTTTCTATTTGCTTGCTTCATTTATTGACTCATTGTAAACTATTGTGCACTCTTGCTTTAAGGTATATATTTTATACTAATTTATGTATATGTGTGTACATCTGATCTACATCAAAAAGGACAGCAGCAACAAATGCTGGAGTGCTTGACAGGACAAAGGAACACTTCTGCACTACTAGTGGGAATGGAAGTTGGTCCAACCTCTGTGGAGAGAAGTCTGGAGAACTCTCACAAAGCTACATATGGACCTTCCATATGACTCAATAATGCCTCTCCTAGGGACATACCCCAAGGACTCCATAACACCCAACCAATAAGATATGTGTACACCTATGTTCATAGCAGCACAATTTGTAATAGCTAAAACCCGTAAACAACCCAGGTGCCTAACAACAGAAGAATGACTGAGAAAGTGGTGTATATATACACAATGGAATACTACACAGTTATTAAGAATAAAGAACTCACCTCCTCTAACCCAACTTGGATGGAACTAGAAGGAATTATGTTAAGTGAGCTAAGTCAGAAAGACAAAGAGGAGTATGGGATGATCCCATTCATAAAAAGAAGTTGAGAAAGAACAAAAAGGGAAACTCAAAGCAGGATTTGACTGAATTTGGAGTAGGGCACCAAAGTAAAAATCTCTGGGTTGATGGTGAGGCTGGACACTCAGATTCAGTGGTGGTGGGGGGTAGGGTGTCGTTTAAAGTTTGGGGCTCCAGTAGGCCAGGCTAGCTTCGTGGCAGTAGACAGGCAAGCAGAGACACAAGGCTGAGCGGAGAAGCAGTATTTCTTAATTCACGAGCAAACGGTTCAAAAAACTAATCTAAACTAATCACAATCCAAATCTGTCTTGCATCCTTCTCCTCTGGCAGCAGCGTCAGGAATCCAGGAAGTATATAGAATAGGGGGCGGGGAGAAGCAAGAAGCGTGAAAGTAGCAAGGACTAAACTAAAATCTCTCTGAGGCAGGAGGAGTGAGACCAAACCAATGTAACAGAATGACCATGTAAATAGACCACAATGTCAAGCAGTGTAACAGAAGAGATCCCAGAAGCAGAACTAGAAGCATACCGACAGTAGGGGGAGGCTGGGATAGGACACAGTCTTTTGGTGATGGCAATGGTGTTTATGTACACTGCTATTAACTTGTAGTCATATAAACCACTATTTATGGGAGTTGGGCGGTAGTGCAGTGGGTTAAGCACACGTGGTACAAAGCACAAGAACTGGTGGAAGGATCCTGGTTCAAGCCCCTGGCTCCCCACCTGCAAGGGAGTTGCTTCACAGTGAAGTAGGTCTGCAGATGTGTCGGGCATTAAACCAGCTCCCCCTGCTCCATGCTGCATTGCTGATAGTATGGCCTATTTACATAATCACTGTTTTTCCTGATCTATCTTCTTTCTACCTCAAGACCCTCCCTGCCTGCAGAGTATATTAATCCCAGTAGTTAAACCATCACAACAGTTGCTAAGGGTGTTTCCACCTCCCCAGCATGCCTTTTGCCTTTCTCCACCCCCTTTCCTAGCCATTTCCAACTTGCCACTTCCAGTTCTATCCCATGAAACCCATTCTGTTCCTGGTTTAGCCCTCTTTTCTCTCCTGCATCCCGACCTGGAGAAGGGCTGGTGTGCAGAGCAGGAGGCGGCCATTGCAGTTTGGCGCCACATGGCTTAACCCACTGTGCTCTGGGGCTCTCCCGTGTGAATAAAGAATTGTATTACCAAGCCTCCATGAGTTCCTGGATCCTCTCACCCAGCACAGGTGTCTATCTTTCTCTCCCTCCTCTCTCCATTTCTCTCTGTCCTATCCAACAACTATGAGATCAATAATTACAACAACAACAACAACAACAAAATGGCAACAAAGAGAATAAATAAAGAAATAAAAATCACCATTTAATTGATATGAGAGGGGAAAATTGATTGAATGTCTCAAACTTTTCAATGCACAGACCATATACTGCATCTTGATATGTTGACTCTCCTAAATCCTTAACTGAGGAGAGCAGAAGCAACCAGTGGGGTTACTTTATAAGATGTATATGACAACAAAGAAAAGGTATGGTGAGGTTGTGTATGATACATCAAATCCTAAAAATGGGATTTTCAAATTCAACCCAACTGCCAAATAATTTTATTATAGCAATAACTATCCATTGCCTCTTTAAACCCAAGACAGCAGGAACCTTTGCTTCCTCTATAAAGCCCAAATCTCCCCCAGTCCTTTATCCTCTTGGGTGGGGCTCACTTGCCAGGATGCTTCTCTTAATACATACCAACTGATACTACATTTGTTGGTCTCAACCTATTCAATACAATGAGTACCACCTCCACATGATTCACTTAAGACTGTGTCTAGAGAAGTCACACATGGAATGACAACCCTTCAACATCATTACTTGGGTGAGACTTTTCCTTTTTCATAGGACTCCTTAATTTTATTTCAGGTGGTCCATTTCCTAAAAAAGCTTCAAAACCTAGATATAGACCAGCTCCCATGAGATAGGGCAGATGTTCATATGTATCCATAAATTAGGGCAAAGTATATACCTTAAATATATGATTTTATGCACCCCATAATGATTCTGGGTCCATACTCCCAGAAGGATAAAGAATAGGAAGCTTTCAAGAGAGGGGATTGGATAGGAAACTGTGGTGGTGGAAATTGTGTGGAATTGTGCCCTTTTAGCCTAGAGTCTTGTCAATATATTTTATTTTATATGTTAATTAATTACAATAAAAAGCAAAAATAAAAAGCAATCTAAAAGTAAAATGATTTTATATATCACAGGAAAAAGAACATTTATCATTATTATTACCATCATCTTCAAAGTAAATTTTCCAAGCAGTGTAAGTGTTAGTTCATACATACTGACCCTGCTTACTGTATGATAGTTTGGGTTCAAAGTAGCAGGCAAAACAGAAAGATTTGTAGAAATTCAGATGTGTCTATGATTCTGGGTTACCAACAAGAGAATAATATGTGAGTCGGGAGGTAATGACTTGGGTTAAGTGCATGTGGTGCGAAGTGCAGGGACCAGCATAAGGATCCCGGTTTGAGCCCCCCTGCAGGGGTGTTGCTTCACAGGTAAAGAAGCAGGTCTGCAGGTGTCTATCTTTCTCTCCCTCTCTCTGTCTTCCCCTCCTCTCTCCATTTCTTTCTGTCCTAAGAACGATGGCATCAATAACAACAACAACAATAATAACTACAACAATGAAAAACAACTAGGGCAACAAAAGGGAAAATAAGTAAATATATATATATATATATATATATATATATATAGAGAGAGAGAGAGAGAGAGAATAATATACCCAAATCTTGAAGGCTTGGCCCTCAGTGATCAGTATAATATGATTGTGGCTTAAATTAGGATGGAAGTTATATCCTTTTTTAAAAAAATATTTATTTATTCCCTTTTGTTGCCCTTATTTTATTGCTGTAGTTATTATTGTTGTTTTTATTGATGTCGTCATTGTTGGATAGGATGGAGAGTAATGGAGAGAGGAGGGGAAGACAGAGAGGGGGAGAGAAAGACAGACACCTTCAGACCTGCTTCACCACTTGTGAAGTGACCCCCCTGCATGTGGGGAGCCAGGGCTCAAACCAGGATCCTTACGCGGGTCCTTGTGCTTTACGCCATGTGTGCTTAACCCTCTGCGCTACCAGCAAACTCCCTGAAGTTATATTCTTTAATGTTTTATATCATTTCTTTTATGATTATATTATCTTGCCATGTTTGGTGATTCATAATCAGTGATGAAAAGGTAATTTAAATGAATGGTTTGTTTAATATTACATGTGAACATAATGAGAAAGAAAACACTTTATTTGCTTAAATAAGCATAAAGAGGTTTTGCTTATATGTGGAATGTATTGAATTGAGACATGTGCCATTCTAAATAGTAACAATAAACATTATTATTATTAAGGAAGAGAAAAAGAAAATGAACAGAATAAACCAAGCAATCTCTTACACTGTGTGAGAACTATGGCGGTTATCATTGGCTGAGAAGCTGCATAGAACTTTGGTAGAGGGTGCATGTAGAAACGTACCCTGTTAACTTACAAACTTGTAAGCCACTATTAAATCACTAATATTTAAAAAAGACAATATCTACTGTTCAATAGTATCAGGCAAGACCACCCCTCACCAAATCACTTTATTGTGGAGTTAATGATCCATAGTACAGTTACTGATACCTGGGTACAATTTATCATCTCCCTTTGATAAATGTCCACAAATCACTCAAGCCGATTTTTTCCTGGCAAAACTACTGATCCAATTTAGGAATCGAAGTTTCTGGGAAAAAATTATACACTTTGGACAAAAGGACTTATGAGCTCAAAAAGAATAATGAAGCTGAAACTCTTGATCAGTTTTCTTAGGATTTTGCCTTTAATAATTGATCAATCTTCAGTCTATTGATTTTCCCTCCAGAGAAAAATTACTTTCTTTCCTTTTTCTAGTTACTGTGAATGAACAGTGTGATTCATCACTGTGAGCAATTTTTACAGCAGTTTAAGCTATCCCTCCTCATCCACAGGATATCCAGATTTTAGGAATAGACTGGGCTTGTTTGATATCATTGTTCCATCCTTTTTTTTCTTCCTTGTCTCTGAATATGACCAAAACTCCTCTTAAACTAAATTAGTTCAGAGTTGCAGATGTAGAAGTTATGTTCTCATAGTGCCATAAACTTTCTGTGTCTTGCTAAATGATTCTTTTAAAGCAAATGTAGCTTCAGAACAACAAAAGGGAATATATATATATATATATATACATATATATATATATATATGTATATATATATATATATATGTATATATATATGTATATATATTCTGACTATATATATACATATATATATATATGTTCTGAATATATATATGTCTGTTTATGCATATCTCAACTATGATCATCTACATGTCTTATTTCTTAAGTTTATATATTTTATTTGATAGAACAGTGAGAAATTGAGAGGAAGGGAAAGCAGAGAGGGAGAGAAATACAGACACCTGAAGCTCTGCTCCACTACTTGAGAAGATGCACCTCCTACAGGTAGGGACTGGGGGCTTGAACCTGGGTCCTTGTGCACAGTAGTATATGCACTTATCCAGGTGCACCACAATCCACAACCTGGTCCCTGGTTCGCTACATGTCTTGAAGACCTAGGTACAATGTGTTGTAGTTAGTCTATTTAAAGTTGGTATCAAATAAAATTCACCTGTTTTTTCAGCTCATTATTCCCCACTTGCACACATTTCATGTTTTCCTGTTACAATGCCCACAATTGCATTGTTAATATTTCCTTTACTTAATTTAATTATATCACTTTAATAAAAAATCATTTACAGACTGGTGTTCAGCTTTATATCTCCCAATGAAAGGTATCAGTACACCACACCCTCCTCTAACTTGCCCTCTTACTCCACTATTGGATAGCGGGTTCTGTGGTGATGCAGTAAACTGGCCACCATGGGAAGTCTGGCACAGAGCTCAGCTGATGTCAGCCTTGATGACATAGCATCCAGTGATCTGCCCAAATGCACAATGAACTGTGGGTGGATCCTGTCTGTGCAAATGTACAAAGCAGTGTAGATGGACTGAATAAACTAAAAAGCACAGCCAGCAGAAATCCACTCTCTTTGGCTGCTGCTTCTTCTCCTGGTCAGACGCATCTCGGCAGAGGCTATTCCAGGTCCACCAAAGCAACTTCTCCTAGGAATTGAACAGGTGTGGCTCAGATAGACAGTAAACTCTGAAGACTCCAATACAGTCATGAGCAACCAAACATCAGCTGATAATTGTTTATCTCATGGGACTGAACTTTTGATAACCATTCATAGACTTTACGGACCTAGTGTATTCTTAACCCCTGATGATAATTGCTTATTTTGCAGTACCTAAATTATATGTTCCATACTTTCGTACTGCTCTAATAAACCTTGTATTGTTTAAACCTGTTCACAGCACCCAACAGTAAATTGTTTAAGTGCCGCAGCACAAAGCCCCTTTTAAGTTTTTAGTTTCAACAGGTTCTGCCCCAGCCTTTTAGTCATCACCTGTATCCTCCCTTTAGCTTTGATCTACCTGCTTGTTAGCTATCATGCTCCAGCAAAAATTAATAAAGTCATGAACTGCTTGAAATATACCTAAAATAGACCTACTAGCTTTTTTCCAGTATGGAGATCCAAAAACTGACCTGCTATATTCTTACCTTTAGGTTCCTGATGATTAAACATTTTTTCTTCTCTTTTATGTTTAATGCTTTTTCAGACACCAAGTTTCAGATGATACCATGATGCCAACCTGACTTCCCCAGACAGAGGACCTCACCTCACCAATGTACCCTAGACCTCCACCTCTCCAGAGGTGTGTGTGTGTGTGGGGGGGGTGAGTTAAGAAGTCATTGTAGCTGTAGTATTCTAATACTTTCATCTGCTAGCTTTTATACTAGTGTTAAAGTGTTTTATATATTGTAAATGTGTGTCACTCTGGCTGGAGATTAAGCTCAGGACCTCCTTCTTAAAAAACCATCACTTTATCCAGGAGGTGGTGAAGTAAATTTCTTTAATGAGAGATAGACTAGGGGATCACTGTACCATACACAATTCCTAGTATCTAAACCAGGGTCTCACATATGCAATACTTTTTCTCTTCCTCCTGAGACAACTCTCTGAATACTCTCAAAGTTTTAAAAAATCTCTACAGTGGGTACACTCATGTACATTTCCACTAACAGTGTATCCAAGTTTCTTTTTTCTCCACCCAATTGTTTACTTAATTAAATTTGTTGGTATCAGAGTGATGTTGGCTGATACCAAAAGCAGATAGAGTAGACAGTCCGATGAACTCTCAGAAGGCTATAGATAGAGAGAATGACCTAAGCTATAATCTGGCGATTTCTTTCCTGGGCATATAGCCTAAGGAACCAAACACACCCATCCAAAAAGATGTGTGTATACCTATGTTCAGCCAGTACCACCTCAACATATTTCACTTGGGACTGTGTCCAGAGATGTTAGGCATGGAATGTCAACCCTTTAACTCCATTACTCTTCCACCAAGTTGCAGATACTACCATGATGCCAAACTGACTTCCCTGAGTAGTCTACCTCACCAATATGTCCTGGAACTTCACCTCTCCAGAGCCCTGCCCCACTAGAGAAAGACAGGCTGGGAGTTTGGATAGGTCTGCCAAAGCCTATGTCCATCAGAGAAGCAGTTACAGAAGCCAGACCTTTCACATTTTTAACCCAGTAATGACTCTGGGTCCATTGTCTCAGAGACATAAAGAATAGGAAAGCTTTCAAGGGAGGGGATAGGATATGGAACTCTGGTGGTTGAAATTGTATGGACTTATATCCCTCTTACCCTACGATCTTGTCAATATTTTTATTTTATAAATAAAAATAAAATAAATGCTTTTTAGTAGTGTGATTGTTAATTGTAACAAAGGATTAATACTAAGAAAAATTTTTTTAATTTATAGCGAAAAGGTATTAAGAAAATTTAGCAAGCTCGATATTTAAAACAGAGCTTGGAGAAGAAAATAAATTGGAGAAGAAAGTAAGTTTAAGAAAATCTACAATACTGCATTGAATTAGTAAAATAAATACATATAAGAATCATTTTCTAGGGTGGGGGTAGATAGCATAATGGTTATGCAAAGAGACTCTCATGCCTGAAGATCCAAAGTCCCAGGTTCAATTCCCCCCACCAACACCACAAGCAAGAGGTGAGCAGTGCTCTGATTAAAAAAAAAAAAAAAGTCATTTTCTAAACCTCATGTAACAACTGGAGATGGTGAAAAGTTCCATTTTCTTTTTACAATCTTAAAAAGCATTTCTTTTCTAATTTTTACTTTTTACAAGCAAATAAAATCTAGGTAAATGAGGTGGGACTAAATATCAGTGGACTTGAATGCTTGGCAATGAACATCATTTTTTTTTCTAAATTTTTTATCTCTATTCATTTATTGGATAGAGACAGGCAGAAATTGAAATGGAAGGGGGAGACGGACAGAGACAGAGAGACACCTGTAGCCCCCATCTACCACTTGCAAAGCTTTTCCCCTCCAGGTGAGAACTGGGGGCTCAAACCTGGGTCCTTGTGCTCCATAACATGTGCGCTCAACCAAGTATGCCACCATCCACCCCCGCAATTGTTTATAATAATCAGAGTGTGCCTAAAATGCTTAAAATTATTATTTCAGAGGTTTAACTATGGTTGAATAGTCACATGAGAGAGCGCCAAATCCTGACCACTAGACCACCAGGGAATCCTTGAATAGTCACACATGAACAGAGCCCTCTTAACACAGCATTGTTACAACGAAATATCACAACAAACTAAAAAATTAAATGTGTAAAAGATCCTTCAACAAATGGTGTTGTGAAAACTAGATAGCCATATTTAGAGAAATGAAACTTGATCATCATTTAACACCATACCCCAAAATCAACTAAACATAGATTAAAAACCTCGATGTTAAGCCTGAGATGCATAGAAAAAAATCAGTAAATCACTTGGGTATCTTTTTATCAAAGATATATTCAAATCTCAACTCTTTGGGAAAGAGAAATTGAGGTAAAAATAAATAAATAAATAAATAAATAAATAAATAAATGGGGCAACATATTAAATTAAAAAAAACTGTACTTGGACTGACAAAATAGTTCACTTGCATTGTGCACTCCTTTGTCATGTGCACAACTCATGTTTGGTCTGAAACTCACTACAATGAAGGGAGTATCAGTGCTGTGATCTCTTTTTTTTTCTCTCACATGCTCTCCATTTCTATATAAACTAAATAAAGTTTCTATACAACAAAAGAAAATTCTATAGTCTAACCATTGGGAAGGGAGGTTATTTGCATATCACTCATCTCAAAAATCCAACTCAGCAAAATAGTGGGCATCAAGGCTGAATAGACAGTTCTCTAAAGAAAGCATATAAATGATTCACAGATAAATGAGGAAATGTCTTTATTACTTGTCATTCGAGAATTCAAAGTCAAACCACTTCTAGTTTTCATCTCACACCTATGAGAGTAGCATACATTAGTAAAATAGAAAACAAGTGTTGGCAGGGATAGGGAATAAAACAAACTGGTATTTAATTAGTGGTAATGCATACTGGTGCAGCCCCTGTGGAAAATATCACAGACAGTTATAAATAGAAATATCTTATGAAGCAGTGGTATCACTCATAATCATATAGCCAAATGATATGAAAGCACTTATTTGAAAGACTGGAACATTTCTGTCTTTATCTTTGTAATCAACTACACTGTTTATAACTGTTAAAATGTTGAAACAATCTAAAGAGTTTATCGGATAGATAACTCTATGCCATACTACTCCACAATTTGGAAAAAAAATGAGGTTGTGTCTTTGGGACTAACTAGATATGACTAGGTGACTGTGCTAGATGAAATGAAATTTAAGACAACGACAAGATGGCTTCATGAAGATGTGGAATATAGATAAGTAAAGCAAACATACCTACAAACAAAAAAAATAAATGAATAAAATAGGAAACCAAACTGTTTCTTAGACTTTGTAAAACATATGGTTGTTATTAGACTGGAGGCCAGCTTAAGGCATTGTTGGTGGATATGTTATCATACACACCATGTGTGGATGTAAAGCTATACCTCTGAAATCTTACAATTTTATAAACAATGGTTATATCTATATTAATATTTTAAATTATTAAAAGCAAGAAGCCAGTTCAAATACTTTTTATGGAAAATACATGAAATACAGTATAAATAGGCACTGAATCTGAGTTCATGTTATTAGGTAGTTTGTAGTTTATTATGCATTAAAGTATATTGTACAATCTGAGAATGAGAACAAGAACATCCTTTAATATTAAATCCTCTAACAGTTTTTTTTGTGATTTGAAGACAATGTTTTCTACATAGTTCATTTCAGTTTGTAAACATTGCAAGAACCCCTACATCATCTTTGCAAGTTTAGCATTATTGACTCTGTAAGTTTATATTCTCAGTTCAAAAAACATTAAAAGGCAAAGAAATCAGTTCTGTTTTCGTGATCGCAATCCCTTGTCAATTTACATTTGTGTTTGAATGGTAAATGCATTTTCTATGTAAATACTTTTGTATATTTCTTGAGGCCAACAAAAC
This sequence comes from Erinaceus europaeus, assembly GCF_950295315.1. Taxonomy (NCBI): domain Eukaryota; kingdom Metazoa; phylum Chordata; class Mammalia; order Eulipotyphla; family Erinaceidae; genus Erinaceus; species Erinaceus europaeus. The sequence continues at coordinate 14,008,906 of NC_080185.1, forward strand.
TATATAAAGTTGTGACTTAAAAACATCTGGAAATGGGTATAAATTCAAATAACTAAATAAAAACAAAAGTGTCCTAAAATGGATGCTCACATTTATTGGTGAAACTTAGGAATCAAGGACAAAAAGGGAGAACAAATACAAATTGAAACTTAAGACTGAATGTGGTGTATTACACCAAAGCAAATGACTCTAGGGAAGGAGAGAGAGAGAGTGGGTGGAGAGTGCACTGAAGTCTTGATGTATGACAATAGAAAATGTTAAAAGTTGGTTATGAGTGTCTTCTCCAGGCATCTGTCATATAGATATGAGAAATTGTACCTTTGTATCAACAGCTGTACTGTAAACCATTAATCTCACAATAAAATAATGAAACTGTTATAATATTCTTAAAATAAAAGCCATGTTGAATTTAATCCATACTTGATTTAATCCATACTTTGACTTTCTTGTCTGGGATGCACTGGATCGACCTTCTCGTGGTGCATCTCGTGAGTACCCATTCATTGGGGAAACTGACAATCCTTCCTAGGCGACTGAATCCACATGGATCCCAGTCACTTTCAAAGCCAGCAACAAGCAGCTCCTGACAGCTTTCAACCTGACCTTTTGACTGGCTACGGAAGAAGGGCAAACGCTAGAAGAACTTTCCTGTCAAATGCATTTCTTCCTTGTTCCTCTACACAGTATATCCTATTAGATTATGCATGCTCAAAAAGTGTTGTCTAGTCATGTTCATGTTTGCGGAGCATCAGATATTATGCTGATTTAATATGTGACTCATTGAGTAACATAAAAGAACATTGCCAAATAAACAAGCAGAGCTCACTGTCAATTCACTTAAAGAAAAACATTAACCAAATGCTCATTGCTGACCAAGCAGAGTATACAAGGACCTAAAAATAACAAAATAATGAGCAAAAATTAAGTCTCCTACAAGTGAATTTACTTTACTGAAGTTATTATGAGTCACAATCAGCACTCAGGGTAATCACTTCCAGTAATAAGGCAATGCTGTGGTCCTTTATATCCATTTGTGGATATTAGATGTCTATGCTTTGTTACTTAATAAAGTTTTCCCCTATACATGACATTTTCATAACCAACATTAACATACATTGTGTGCAACTTATTGATGTACTATTGAATAAATTCATATTATTTTTCCAACATCTTTAAAATGCCTCACTTCATCAATATGGTAAATTCAAAGTTTTTAAGAAAATAATTACATTTTGCATATTCATTTTGTTCTGCTGCTTAATACCTGTCTAATCTTGAGCAATTTGTGCCTTGCCTTTCTAAAGTATATACTGAATAAGTATTTAATATTTAAATATTTATATAATGGTTTAAGTAAATATATTTATTAAGTGAATTAATAAATGCAGGCTTTAAAGATCTTTAAAGGTCCTCATACATAGACATTTAGAGCCGTCTTACTGAGTGTCATTTCCTTTTCTAACTCTATATTTAAGGAAGGAAATCCTCCATTTAAAGATCCTAGAATAGTTTGGATTCTTCTGGCTATAGTGAGGAAAGTTGTATCTGAAAAAATTTTTCACATGATATGATAGATAAAGAACAGAGACAATTTGTGTTCAATGTGGAATATATGTTACATAGTACACTATTTTTTGTTATTGCCAAGATAATCAGATGTTCAATATATCAACATGAAGAAAGCAGACTATTTTTTGTTGGCTTTGATTGCAATTGTGTAGGATTAATGAAGAGAGATGTCATCATGAATACTCATCACATGTGAGAAGAATATGTGATGAGAACCATGAGAACAAAATGTGAATCTTTTTATAGAGTGAAAACAATATTAAATCAAATCGTTCTAAAATACTATTTCTCTATTGGCTCAAACTTCCTAGTGGTTGACAGGTCTGAAGAAGAGCAATGAAGGTCAATGACTGATACCTGATTGTGTAACCTTGGCTAAGTGACCTGACATCTATTAAGCTCTGCTTTTTCTCTCTTACAAGGCTAATAACAGCCATCTCCTAGAATGGTAGAACATGATGTAGTGATGTGATACTACTGGGCTAGAGTAATAAGCCTCTGGATAAGATTTGTGCCATGCTTTACACAGTCTACCTTCAAGTTCCAATATTGCATGGAAGAACCAGTGGAACCTGGGTAAACTCAAGTGTTGTGAAGGTTCTCCCCCTCTCTATCTCTGTCCATCTATCTTTGTTTCCATGAATGAACACGTGTTTTCAATAAAAAAACAGAGAGAGAGAGAGAGAGAAAGAGAGAGGAAAGAAATAGAAAGGGATAGCTAAAATAGTTCACTTGAATAGTGTGCATACTTTGCCATGCACATAACCAGGTTTGAACAAGGTCACTGCTGCATTTGAGGAAGTTTCAGTACTATGAAGTATTTCCTTCTGTCTCTGTTTCTCTCTCTATATATATGGGATGATAAAGACCAAGCAATAACAACAATAATAATAGAAATACTATGTTTTCTATTACCTTATAAGACACAAATGCTCAATTCTCTTCTGAACTTAAGAACTCTGATACACTGAGCTTCAGTAGAGAATAAGGTGAAGGAAACCATATCTCAAAAGGAAAAAAATATCTTGGTCTAATTTCCAACTAAGGACTTTAGGTGGAAGCAGAGAAACTCTGAAATGTAAATACATGTACTAATTCATTTCCATTCCATTTGCTATCTGCTGCTGCATAACAAAGTACCCACAAATTTAGCAGCTAAAATGATCTATTGTCTCACAATCTGTTCATCAGTACTCTGAACCCTGTGCCTTTGGTTTTCCCTGGAACTGAAATCAATATGCCAGCTATCCCATCTTCTTGCATAAGTTGGTGTCCACGCATCAAGGTCTGCACTTCCACAATTATCTAGGAGACAGAAATTGGCTGCTAGATCCTAGAAAGTGAATGGTTCTCTGATATGTTTAAATGTACACAAAGTCTAGCACTGATCTTACAGCTATTATGAGATCACAATTAACAGAACAATTTCCAACTGTGGGCAGTGCTCTCCTTTGATTTAAGATGATGCTTGGGATTAAATTGGGGAATTTGGAGGCTCAGGCATGAAAGTCCTTTTGTATAACCATTATGCTCTCTCCCCTGCCATTAGAATTACTCTATAGATGTGAAAATGAACTCAAGTTCACAAAGCTAATATGCACATAAACTAGAATTGGGACCTATGTACTCTGGCTCTAGAGTTTATATGCTTTATAATTTACTCAAGAATGATTAAAATTGGAAAATCACTGGAATTAATTATGGTAGGTAACTGTGTATTTGATTCCATGTACTATTGATGAATAATTGAACACCTTTGAACATGTTGCTTTCTATTTGTCAGCTTGTTTTTTTTGTTGTTGTTTGTTTTTCCCATCTGTATACTACTACAAACCTTCCAGGATTGCGGGAAAAAATAAAGGAAGCAATATAGAACCTGGTACAGATTATTGCCTTTTCAGAAGAACAAATTAACTATTTTAAATTCTATGTCCAGTGTTCTTAGATGATCAATTGAGATAATTTCAGCAAAAACATTCTGGAATTGTGAGTCACAGGTTAAGTGAATGAAGGTAATTCTTTTTTTTTTTTTTTATTAATTAACAAAACCATAGGGTAGGAGGGGTACAACTCCACACAATTCCCACCGCCCAATCTCCATATCCCACCCCCTCCCCCGATAGCTTTCCCATTCTCTATCCCTCTGGGAGCATGGACCCAGGGTCATTGAGGGTTGCAGAAGGTAGAAGGTCTGGCTTCTGTAATTGCTTCCTCACTGAACATAGGCGTTGACTGGTCGGTCCACACTCCCAGTCTGCCTCTCTCTTTCCCTAGTAGGATGGGTCTCTGGGGAAGCTGAGCTCCAGGACACATTGGTGGTGTCTTCAATCCAGGGAAGTCTGGCTGGCATCCTGATGACACCTGGAACCTGGTGACTGAAAAGAGAGTTAACATACAAAGCCAAACAAATTGTTGAGCAATCATGGACCCAAAGCTTGGAAAAGTGGAGAGGAAGTATTAGGGAGGTACTCACTGCAAACTCTAGTATACTTCTGCTTTCTTACTTTGGTGCCATACTCCAAACTCAGTCAATTTCTGCTTTGCGTTTCTACTTCTTCTTCCTTTTTTTTTTTTTTTTACATGCATAACATTCCCCAGATTCCCATTTAGCAATACAACCCCCACTATTTCATTCGTCATTTTTCATGGACCTGTATTCTACCCACCCACCCACCCACCCCAGAGTCTTTTACTTTGGTGTAATACTCCAATTCCATTTTAGGTTCGACTTGTGTTTTCTTTTCTAATCTTGTTTTTCAACTTCGGCCTGAGAGTGAGATCATCCCATATTCATCCTTCTGTTTCTGACAACAGATGAGTGGCTGAGCAAGTTGTGGTATATATACACAATGGAATACTACTCAGCTGTAAAAAATGGTGACTTCACCGTTTTCAGCCAATCTTGGATGGACCTTGAAAAAATCATGTTGAGTGAAATAAGTCAGAATAAAGGTAATTCTAATAATTAGTTCTATTAACATGAATAGCTAGCAATTATGATATGCCAGAAACAGGGCCAAGTAATTTCATATAGGAGTTTTAAAAAGCTCTAAAGATATTTGAAAAAACACAAAACTATGAAATATGACTCTACAAATATGAAAACTAAGTCACAGAAGAATTAAGTATTATATTCATAGTTATGGACAGGAAGTTCTGGAGTTTGGAGTTTTCCTCAAAGTTAACTGTAAAACAGTAATCTTTACATTACAAAACATCACTAAATACCTACATCTTCTGACACCTTAGAGATAGTTAATTGCTCAGTGAAAAGAATATCCTTGCTTGAAGCAGGCAACCAGTTACTTTAACTGATTAAATCATATGTATAAGATTACTGATTTCTATTTAATGGTTGCTACATTTTAGCAGGACTTAATGTACCTTCTAGAGCAGGAGAAAGTATAAACTGAGAGGTATATATATGGAGAGAGGGTGTGGTGTTCAGGAAAGACACTACAATGCTAAAGATTCCCTTAGTGTGGTGTGGGTCAAGATTGATTCTGATTCTGGTTCAAACATATGGCAAAGAAGAAAAACCCACAAGTTAGTTGTCAATCCTAGTGATAAAATTTTGTATTTTAGAAGATGTTAAATGACACTAAAATTATTTCAACTGCCTATTTTGCATCAATATATCCACTCACTATTTTCTTCATCTATTACATATTTATCACTAAGTATTATTTTTTCCCTAGTGGTTGTATTATGTGATTTTGAACATAGAATATTTGATCTCTCACTAAAGGCTTGAAACTTTCTGTTTTTGTGACTCCTAAAAGTAATGTGATTGACTGAGTAAATAGTTTAACAATTATGCAAAGAACTTTCAAGTCTGCAGCTGTAAGGCACCAGATTCAACCTCTTTTTTTTTCTCTTTTTAAAATTTTTATTAAATACTTAATGTTTATTAACAAATATGTAAGATAATAGGGATGTAATACCTAAATGTTCCCACCACCAGATTTCTGTATCCCCATCTCTTTCATTGGAAGATACAGTAGTTCTCCTAAGATTGCAGATAAAAGTTAGCAATTATTTCTATAATTATCTGTCTACATTTATATAGAGTTACAATTTTTTCTCTATTCTTGCATTCCCTTCCTTTCTAAATCATACATACACCTACTACTGCTTATGAGTGTCCTTCATTGTTTCCTTTTCTCTCTCCCAGTACTGATGGAGTTGGAGTTCAGAGCCCTCTGATCATCTTCCCCTATCATTTCTCCATGTCCTGGACTATTGACTAAAATTATTTATGTGGTGCAAAAGATGAAAGTTCTGGCTCCTATAATTGCTTCTCCTCTGAACACTGGCATTGACAGTTCAATCCATAACCCTAGCCTGGTTCTTTCTTTGCCTAGTTGGGTAGGGATCTGGAGAGGTGAGCTTCAGGGAAACATTGGTGAGGTTGTCTGCCTGGGAGAATCAGGATGGAATCATGGTAGCATCTGCAACTTGGTTGCTAAAAGTGGCAAGATATAAAGCAGGACAAAATGATTAATTAACAGTAACCAAAAAGTAGGAATAGAGTAGATGAAAATAGAGATCTTGGAGTAGAAAAAGTGAGAAAATCTATTTTATTATTTATTTATTTATTTATTTATTTATTTTTACCTCCAGGGTTATTGCTAGGGCTCAGTGCCTACACCATGAATCCACTGCTGCTGGAGGCCATTTTCCCCCCTTTTGTTGCCCTTGTTGTTGTAGCCTTGTTGTGGTTATTATTGTTGTTGTTGATGTCATTCGTTGTTGGTTAGTACAGAGAGAAATGGAGAGACGAGGGGAAGACAGAGAGTGGGAGAGAAAGACAGACACCTAAAGACCTGCTTCACCACCTGTGAAGTGACTCCCCTGCAGGTGGGGAGCCTGGGGCTTGAATCAGGATCCTTCCGCCAGTCCTTGCACTTTGCGCCACATGCAGTTAACCTGCTTCGCTACCACCCTACCCCCGAGAAAATCGATATTAGATATGTTCCTAGATCCCCATAACTTTGTAAATTATGCTTGTGTTTGATAGCTAACATAGAGGTGGACAAAAATATTGTCTGGGAAGATGGTGCCAGAGTTGAGAATAGGGCTAGAAGATTCTATTAGGGAAAAGAGTAGCTCCCAATCTTGAAGAAAATTTATTAATCAAATTAACTGTTTACTCAATAAACCTGACCCAGAGGCCATAGACATTTACAGTTAGCACAGGATCCTGTGTAACCTCTGAGACCGTGTTGGTCTGAGCTCGGCTGTTCATGGTAATAGCTGGGAACATTACAGGCTGCACTCACTTAAGGTTCAGTCTTCCTGGAGTGGCAGGGTAGGAGAGTTGGTCAGTCTATACCATTGCTACTTTTTATAGAGGTCAAGTTCCTGGAGTGGCCTACTAGAGGACCTATCTTAATGTTTAAGATGGAAACATAGTGGTGGAGAGAGGAATCTATTAGAGGTTTAGGCCCATCATATCTTTGTGAAAATCCAAGGACTCCATAACTAGGGCTCCCAGGTGATGGTATTGCCTGGTAGTGAACAAAAACGTCATCATTAAGTGACCCAATCTCTTGACATTTCCGGCTTCAGTAGTCCTTTGTTTTTCATCTAATGAGCTTACACTTTCTCCTATTTGTTGAAGCATTAAGATTAATTTGTTGTATACAAACCAATATTAAGTTTATGAGGTCTGCCTTCTTTAGCTTTTTAGGTCTAAGTCTAATTTGATAGATAATTTATGATACCTTATTTAGGCTTTTCTACTAGGATCCCAGGCTCTTAAAGTCTAATCACAAAGGGATATTAAACACTTGTACTTTTATATATATATATATAATTTGTCCAGTACTTATGGATACATGTACATCTGTACCCAGTACCCTAGGCCCTAAACTATGTCTAATATTTATAACTTTGTTAGATAGCATGCTATCTGAAATAAAATTAGGTAGGAAAAGAAAGTTCTAGGAAAAATCTCATCAGATTAGAGGAGTTGGGAAGTTGCCATCTCAGGCTTGATGTCTCTGGTGACAAGTCACAGTAACAAATCAGTAGCAGCCTCACCTGGGATGGCAGCACTGGTAGCATTAATTTATTTGAGTTCAACAGAGGCAGTGTGACAGTAAGGGATCAGAGAGAAGAAACATAAAGAAATATGGGCATAGTTCTAGAGGTTCCAGGACTAAGAGAAAGAAGGATCTTACATAGAATAGAAAGGGTTCCTTCTATTTTTAGAAAGAGTATAAAATAACAACATCAATTATTATTATAACCAAGTTAGTTGGTGATTTGTTCTTCAGTGAAAATTCAGTGGTTAACCTGCATATCAGACAGAGTTCAGGCTCTGGAACTAGTATAGTCATGGGCCCTTTGGAATATAACTGAAATAGGCCTACTAGCTATATTCAAAACGGAGACCCCCAAATCTTCATTTGTAATATTCTAGACTTTAGGTTCATAATTAGTCAACAATAATTATTCCTCGTTCCCATATTAGGGAGCTACTCTTTTCTCTGATCCAGCTTTTTGGTCCTTTTTGCAGCCATGATGTCATCTTCCCAGACAATAACTTGGATCCACTGGCATATCAGATTTCAGGCTTAGGGGCAAAAAGAAAAAGGAAAAAAAATGTATAGTCACAGGCCCTTTGGAATATAACTAAAATATGCCTACTAGCTATCTACAAAATGGAGGACCCCCAACTCTTCATCTGCACTGTTCGGGCCCTTAGGTCCATGATTGATCAACAATTAGTTTGGCTTTGTATGTTAACTCTCTCGGGAACCACCAGGTTCAAGATGCTAGCATGATGCTGACCAGACATCCATGGACAGACACCCCCACCAATGTGTTCTGGAGCTCTGCTTCCCCCAGAGTCCTTCCCCACTAGGGAAAGAGAGAGACATGCTGGGAGTATGGATTAACCTGTCAACACCCATGTTCAGCAAGAAAGTAATTACAGAAGCAAGACCTTCAAACATCTGCATCCCACAATGACATTGGGTCCATACTCCCAAAGGGTTAAAGAATAGGAAAGCTATCAGGGGAGGGGATGAGATACAGAGTTCTGGTGGTGGGAATTGTGCAAAGTTGTACCCCTCTTATCCTATGGTTTTGTCAATATTTCCTTTTTATAAATAAAAAAGTTGTGTGACTAATATCCATGTTTCAGTCTATTTCTCTCCTTCCCTAGTCGGGTAGGGTTCTAGGGAATCGGTGATCCAGGACACATTGGTGGGACTGTCTGTCCAGGGAAGTCTGGTTGGCATCATGCTAGTAGCTTCTGGAACCTGGTAGCTGAAAAGAGAGTTAACATATAAAGCCAAATATATACACTGTTAACTAATCATTAATAAAGGCTAGAATAGTGCAGATGAAGACTTGAGGAGGTCTCCGTTTTGTAGATGGCTAATAGACATATTTTAGTCATATTCCAAAGGGTCTGTCTTTCTCTCTCTCCCTCTCCCCTAAGCCTGAAATATAATATGTATGTGGATCCAAGTTCTTGTCTGGGGAGATGATGCCATGGCTAAAAAAAGGACCAGAAATCTGGATCAGTCAATAATATTTATACACCTTTCCTATATTTGGGAGCTACTCTCTTCCCTGATAAGCTCAGTTTTCTAACAACTCATAGAATAGCTTGGATGTGATGCACATGTTTTTTTCATTTGAAAATGTGTTCATATTGTTATCTGGCTTTTTATGTTTAGGTAAAACCTGATGTCAATTTACTTGTGTTACTGTTTAAGAAAATCCATTATACTTCTAGTATTCCTGGCTTATTTGGGTTTGCCAGTTGAAACATTTAAACAGATTTTGTGAAATCTTAGCCATTGTTTTTTCACATTATTTTTCTGCCCCAGTATCTTTTTTTCTTCTAGGATTCTAATTACATGTGTTTGTGATTTGACATTTTCCATCAGGTCACTGTGACTCTATTTATTTCTTTTCAATCATGAATTTCATTCTTCAACAAATTGTGTGATCTCAACCAATTGATGTTCAAGTAATTTACTATTTATTTTTCTGTGTCCAACTTTCTGGAAAGTTCATTAAAAGAATGACTTTATCATTTCAAAAAACTTTTCTTCTAGGTTTTCTTGTCTCTTCAATATTTCATAGTTTTAAATTTGTCATTAATATTTCATTTCTTTTTGTTCATTATGTCAGTACTTTAGCACTTTGGAAAAATACATACAATAGAATTTTATTCTAATTATATAATCTTGGACATTGTGGTGCTGACTTCTATTAGTTTCATTTTCCTCATTATTTTACTACATGTGGAAAAGTTTTTCTAGCTAGGAATGGGAAACTATTATGTATGCATTGTTTATTTTGGAACATTTTTATTATTTTTTTTTGAAAAATACTGATGTTTCACTTATGAAAACATAAAATCCAGAACTGTGATTACATTACTTTGTCAGACTGTCAGCTGTTACTTTATAATTTCCCTCACTCATATGTAGTTCAATGATTAGAAGGGCTACAGTAAAAACGGTGTGCAGATTGGAGGACTCTCCATTCTATTGTTTTCTCATATTAATTTGAAGTTAATCTGGAAACTACAATCTCTGTTCTTGGACCACTCAAATGAATGTAGTGTGAGTTGTCTGATGTATAGTGTTTTTATAGAGCATGCATTGAGATTTGTCTTTGGGCTATAAATTACATAAATGCTAGTCTCAAACCTGATAGCAACAATTATTCAATGACTGAATTCCAATTCATAGACCCACTCTTTTATTTTCCAATGGAGGGTTTATGTGGTGGCCAAGGTGAGGCTCCAAAGACAACTTAATTTTAGTCAATGCAACCTGTTTTACAGAATAGGGAATAAAAGACTGTTAAGCAGTTTAACTTCAGATGTGAAGATAATCCTTAGCAAAGTAAGAACTGCAAAAGCTCAATAAGGGTAAGAGACTGACATAATTTAATGATGACTCCTTAGTCACTATCAGGCCACCCCATCAGCTGGGGCCCTAATCGGGGAGTACTGAGATTCCCAAACAGACATGATGAGCCTAGACCTCGAATAAATCCCTCTCTCTATTGTTACCAGTCATTTCTATCATGAACAACATAATAGACCCCTTTGCAGGTCCCCATAGAACTTTGCCCTCAACTTGGATCAACAATGGTAGAGAATGTCCCATCCTCTGAAGGGAGGAGGGACAGCATACTCTCTTTTCAACCACCATGTTTCAGATGCTAGCATGATTCTGACCAGACTTCCCTGGACAGACAACCCCACCAATATGTCCTGGAGCTCTGCTTCCCCCAGAACCCTTCCCCACAAGGGAAAGAGAGAGAGACTCTGGGAGTATGGATCGACCTGTCAATGCCCATGTTCAGCGGGGAAGCAATTACAGAAGCCAGAACTTCCACCTTCTGCATCCCACAATGACCCTGGGTCCATACTCCCAGAGGGTTAAAGAATAGGAAAGCTATCATAATAGGAAAGCTATCATAGGAGGGAATGGGTTACAGAGTTCTGGTGGTGGAAGTTGTTTGGAGTTATACCCCTCGTATCCTATGATTTACTCAATGTGTCCTTTTTATAAATAAAAAATCAAAATAATAATAAGAAGAAAGAAAAAAGAAAGAAAGAAAGAAAGAAAGAAAGAAAGAAAGAAAGAAAGAAAGAAAGAAAGAGAGAGTCTGTGGGTATGGATAGTCCTTCCAATGCCCACATGTCCAGCAGAGAAACAATTGTAGTAGAAACCAGACATTCCACCTTCTGCACTCCATAGTGATCATGGGTCAATGTTCCCAGAGGGATAAAGTATAGGAAAGCTTCAAATCGAGGGGATGGGTTAAAGAACTCTGCTGGTGGGGGTTGTGTGGAATTTTACCCCTCTTATTTATAGATCTTTTCAATAATTGTGAAATCAATAAAAAAGAAAAGTATTTGTAAATTTAAAAAAAGATCATTTGAATTTGGCAAGTTGAAGATATTTATGTAAATATTTTAAATTACTTCTAAGAATTATCTGTAATACCATTCAAAATTCTATGATCTGTAAAAAAAAATAGTGGGGAGTCAGGTGGTAGCACAGCGGGTTAAGCGCATGTGGCGCAAAGAGCAAGGACCAGTGCAAAGATCCCAGTTTGAACCCCCGGCTCCCCACCTGTAGGAGAATCACTTCACAGGCAGTGAAGCAGGTCTGCAGGTGTCTATCTTTCTCTCCCTCTCTCTGTCTTTCCCTCTTCTCTCCATTTCCCTCTGTCCTATCCAACAATGATAACAACTATAATAACTACAACAATTAAAAAAAAACAAACAAGGGCAACAAAAGGGAATATATAAATAAATATTTAAAAAATAGTGCAGATTTATTTCCTAACTTTTCTTTAATGCTTTAATCTGTATGTTTACGAAAGTAAATTCAGTACCTGTGTATTAATGATGATGACCTCAGGGCTTGCAATCAGAATTATAGCATATCTTAACTCTCTTTGACTCCTTCTCTTTCTTTAAATTTGTTTGTAAACACACATGAGATGCTTCATGTGAATGTTTTCTAAAGTACTTATAAAGGTAAAACATTATTGATGTTATGAGCTTGTATTCTGTCAGATAAATAAACTGTACAAAATATTGAATGTGGAAATAACAAAGCAATTAAGATAATTTCAAAACACAAATTATGTTATTCCCTGCTACTTTCGAAATACCAAGAAAAGCTAAAGATGCTTAAATAAGACACAAAAATCAAAATACAGATACTTAGAGGAAAATATTGGCAGAACTCTTTTCTGCATAACTTGTAAAGACATCTTCAATGAAACAAATCCAATTACAAAGAAGACTAAGGAAAACATAAACCTATGGTACTACATCAAATTAAAAAGCTTCTGCACAGAAAAAGAAACCACTACCCAAACCAAGAGACCCCTCACAGAATGGCAGAAGATCTTCACATGCCATACATCAGACATGAGGCTAATAACCAGAACATATAGAGAGTTTGCCAAACTCAACAACGAGAAAACAAATAACCCCATCCTAAGATGGAGTGAGGACATGAACAGAATATTCACCACAGAAGAGATCCAAAAGGCCAAGAAACACATGAAAAAAAAATGCTCCAAGTCTTTGATTGTCAGAGAAATGCAAATAAAGACAATGAGATACCACTTCACTTCTGTTGGAATGTCATACATCAGAAAAAGTAACAGCAACAAATGCTGGAGAGGTTTTGGGGTCAAAGGAACCCTCCTGCAGTCCTGGTGGGAATGTCAATTGGTCAAACCTCTGTGGAGAACAGTCTGGAGAACTCTCAGAAGGCTAAAAATGGACCTACCTATAATCTTGTAATTCCTACCCTGGGGATATAGCTTAAGGAACAGAACACACCCATCCAGAAAGATTTGTGTATACCAATGTTCTTAGCAGCACAATTTGTAATAACCAAAACCTGGAAGCAACTCAGGTGTCCAACAACTGATGAGTGGCTGAGCTAGTCGTGGTATATATACACAATGGAATACTACTCAGCTATAAAAAATGGTGACTTCACTGTTTTCAGCCCACCTTGGATGGACCTTGAAAAATTCATGTTAAGTGAAATAAGTAAGAAACAGAAGGATGAATATGAGATGACCTCACTCTCATGCAGAAGTTGAAAAACAACATCAGAAGAGAAAACACAAGTAGAACCTCAACTGGAATTGGAGTATTGGACCAAAATAAAAGACTCTTTGTGGGGGGTAAAATACAGGTCCAAGAATGATGACAGAGTACCTAGAGGGGGTTGTATTGTTATATGGAAAACTGAGAAATGTTATGCATGTACAGGCTATTGTATTTACTGTTGAATGTAAAATAATAATTCCGCAATAAAGAAATTTTTAAAAAATCAAAATGTACCAACTCTAAAATAATATTTTCTTTTAAAGCAGGAAAATGCTACAAATGTTAGAACCATAAAAATTCATAGTAATTTATCTCTATCTTCCTTTTATAATAGCCTGCACTATTCTAGTGTTTCTATAATACCAACCTATCTTTATTTGCCTTATATTAATTTTATACTCATTACCACTATCACTGCCATTTTTTTCTAATTTGATCTCCTGAGTATGTGCTACAGAGTTTTTTTTTTTTTTTTTTCTCTTTGTAACAGACATCAGACTTCTATCTCTCCTTGGGGGACTGAAATAGCTCTGCAGTTACTCAGAGTTTAAACATTTTATATTATCTTATAACTATTACAACTAAAAAATATTTTCATTTCTAATTGTTAAATAGAAGCCACATTAAACTACATATTAAAATGTTTGATGGAAATGGATGAAAAAATTCTCCAAACAATGTTAGCACATTAAATTCAAGAACATATTAAAATGATTAAGTACAATGACTAGCTTGAGTTTATTTTATGAATGCAAGGATGGCTCAACACCTGCAAATTAAAATGTGATTATTTAGCTTAATGGAATACAAAAAGTCATATGATCCTTGTAAGTATGCAGAAGTATTTGCCAAAAGACAATATGTATTCCCAGTAAAAAGTCCTAGATAAAGCAATTGTTTAGAGAACATTCTTCAGAATTAATATTGTTAAATTAATATGCTACCAAGAACCTTATATTAATTTAATGCAATGCCTATCAGGTTTCTATTAAATTTCTTTAAGAAAATAGAGAGGGGCTGATTGGTGGCACACCTGATTGAGAGCACATGTTACAATGCACAAGGACCCAGGTTTGAGCCCTCAGTCCCCACCTACAGGAGGGAAGCCTTGCAAGTGTTGAAGCAGTGCTACAAGTGTCTCTCTTCTTCTCTATTTCTCCCTACCCTCTCGATTTGTGGCTGCCTTTATCCAATAAATAAATATAACAAAAAATTGTTTAAAGGAAATAGAAAAAGAACTACAAAAGTTTATTTTGAACGGGAAAATACCTACAATCGCCAGGGCAATATTTAAAAAAAAGAAAGAAAGAAAAGAGAAGAAAGCAGAAAAGGAGGATAACACTTGCATACCTATAATAATCCAAAGTTCCTGGTACTGGAAGAAAAATAGACACACAGATAAGTGGAAGATAACCGAAAACCCAGAAATAGAGCCCCCCCATACCAATAGATGAATAATTATTGACAAGGGGACAGAAACGTTCAAACGAATAAAGAGTCTCTTTAAAAAGTAATGGCAGAGGAGGGAGAGGAAGATGGCGGCCTGAGAAGTCGCTGACCGCATCGTCGGCAACAGTAGGATTTTCTGCCTTTAGCAGGCCAGTCAATAAGGGGGGGGCACCAAAGAAGTGATTACAGTTTAATTTGGGTTAAGAATTAGAGTAAAGGTGACACGGACTAGCGGGGATCCAGAATTCCCAGGGAACCGGGCAAGGCGAGTGCGCTGGGCATTGTCCTCCCCCAGCCCAGGAAGGCGGCTCCTCCGCCGGTTGCAGAGCGCGGGCAGAGGACCCGGAGAGAGCACTTTAGCTCGGGGGCTTCCTCTTGGGAGAATCCAGGGTCCACCGCGACCCTGAGAGCAGATCCAAAGACTTCTTGAGTATAGCTCTCATTGGATCAAAGGATTTGGAGCTAGTTTTCATTTTTGAGAAATCCTTTAAAAAAGTCTGGACGGGGGGGGGGGGGTTTCCCGGAAGATGGCGGACGGAGAAGCAGCTAGCCTTTGAGCTCCGGACACATCTCGTGTAAACAATAGGATTTTCTGCCTTTAGCAGGCCAGCCAATAAGGGGCCATAGCGGTCATACCAAGGAGGTGTCTATAACTTAATTTGGGTTAAGAATTAGAATAGGGGAAAAAAATTCTTTTTTCTTCCTTTTAATTTTCAAGCATACATCCTTCCCGCCACCCCCCCCCCCCATAAGCAGTGCCTGGGACCAGCTACTAGCAGGATACCCCATACCACCAAACAGGGTTTTTTTATGTTTTTTGTTTGTTTGTTTGTTTGTTTTGTTTTGTTTTTTTAACTCACTGATACACATTTGGGAAGTTCCTCACACTGCCCTTTAATTACAACCCTTCTTCTTATCTTCTCCCTTTTCTCTCTCTTATCTCTCTCTATCTCTTTTTTTATTTTTTATTTTTTTTTTATCTTGTCATACACTTCTTTCTTCTTTGCCTTTCTAAATTTGTGAATTACTTTGGCGAAGAAATCTGACCCAGAGTGGACTCTCTATGTGTGTATCTCTGCTCTAGTTCCCTTTACACTCTTGTTACCCCTAGAATATACACTGGATAGTAGATTTGCATAACTGTCTATTCTTGCTATCCTCTCTTTCTTTTCTCTTTCTTCACTGGGATTTGGTTACTATTTTTTCACGGACTGGAGAAATTTTTTGGCTAACTGGTAACGATTAAACTCCTTCAATACTTACTTCAGTTGCTACTGTAATTCCGGAGGTTGGTGAGTGCAATTGTCATAAAGGTATTTAGTACAGTGTTACTTGTGCTCAAATCACAACAACTGAGGAACTACAGAGCATTAAAAAAAAAAAAGAGAGAGAAACACATAAATAAAAAAAATGGGTAGATTAAAAACAAATAAAACTGCTACCCCAATGAATGAAGACAAGAGCCCAGAAGAAACCACAAATCAGTCAGAAGTAACCATAGATAAGAAAAGTATGCAAGCAATAATAAACTTATTAATCACAGAAATGAAAACAACATTGGAGGAAAGGAATGGCAGTATTAGGGAAACAACAGTTGAGACCACCAAGGAAAATACTGATTATCTTGAGACAATTAGAGAACTGAAAGCTGAAATAGCTGTAATGAAGAAAGAAGCTGAGGCAAGGGAAAGCAGACTAACAGAAGCAGAAAACAGAATTAGTCAGACAGAGGATGAGTTAGAGAAAACTAAGAAAGAGGTGAAAGAGCTTAAAAAGAGATTGAGAGACACTGAAAACAACAACAGAGACATATGGGATGATCTCAAAAGAAGTAACATTCGTATAATTGGCCTGCCAGAGGAAGAAAGAGAGGAAGGGGAAGCAAACATTCTAGAGGAAATAATACAAGAAAATTTCCCAGACCTGAATAACAGAAAGGATATCAAGGTGCAAGAGGCCCAGAGAGTACCAAACAGAATCAACCCAGACCTGAAAACACCAAGACACATCATAGTCACAATGAGAAGAAGTAAGGATAAAGAAAGGATCCTAAAGGCTGCAAGAGAGAAACAAAAAGTCACATACAGGGGAAAACCCATAAGACTTTCTGCAGATTTCTCAACTCAAACTCTAAAAGCCAGAAGGGAGTGGCAAGATATCTATCGAGCCCTGAATGAAAAAGGGTTTCAACCAAGGATAATATATCCTGCTAGACTTTCATTCAAGCTAGATGGAGGGATCAAAACCTTCTTAGACAAACAACAGTTAAAGGAGGCAACTATCACCAAGCCGGCCCTGAAAGAGGTACTAAAAGACCTCTTATAAACAAGAACATCACTATAATACTTGTAATATATCAGAGTAAACAAATCGTTTTTTAGAACAATGGCACTACAATACATTAAATCCATAATATCAATAAATGTCAATGGCTTAAACTCACCCATAAAAAGGCACAGGGTGGGGGGATGGATCAGAAAACATAACCCAACCATATGCTGCTTGCAAGAATCCCATCTGTCACAACAAGATAAACACAGACTTAAAGTGAAAGGATGGAAAACTATCATACAGGCTAATGGTCCACAAAAAAGGGCAGGAACAGCCATTCTCATCTCAGACACGATAGATTTTAAATTAAATAAAGTAATAAAAGATAGGCAAGGACATTACATAATGATTAGAGGATCAATCAGCCAAGAAGACTTAACAATTATTAACATCTATGCACCCAACGAGCGACCATCTAAATACATTAAAAACCTACTGAAAGAATTTCAAAAATACATCAATAGTAATACAATAATAGTGGAAGACTTCAATACCCCACTCTCACACTTAGACAGATCAACAAAGCAGAGAACCAATAAAGATACAAGAGAATTGAATGAAGAGATTGACAGACTAGACCTCTTGGACATTTTCAGACTCCTCCACCCCAAAAAACTGGAATACACCTTCTTTTCAAATCCACATAACACGTACTCAAGGATAGACCACATGTTAGGCCACAAAGACAGCATCAATAAATTCAAGAGCATTGAAATCATCCCAAGTATCTTCTCAGACCACAGTGGAGTAAAACTAACTTTTAACAACAAACGGAAAATTATTAAAAGACATAGAATTTGGAAACTAAACAACATGCTCCTTAAGAACCACTGGGTCAGAGACTCACTCAAACAGGGAATTCAAATGTTCCTGGAAACTAATGAAAATGAAGACACAACCTATCAAAATATTTGGGACACAGCGAAAGCAGTACTGAGAGGGAAACTTATAGCCATACAATCACATATTAAACACCAAGGAGAAGCCCAAATGAACGACCTTACTACACACCTCAAGGACTTAGAGGAAGAGGAACAAAGGAACCCTAAAGCAACCAGAAGGACAGAAATCACTAAAGTTAGAGCAGAAATAAACAACATCGAAAATAAAAGAACCATACAAAAGATCAATGAAGCCAAATGTTGGTTCTTTGAAAGATTAAACAAAATTGACAAACCCCTAGCCAGACTCACCAAACAAAAAAGAGAGAAGACTCAAATTAATAGAATTGTAAATGATGCAGGAGATATCACAACTGACACCACAGAAATCCAGAGAATTCTGCGAAACTTCTATAAAGAACTATATGCCACCAAGCTAGAGAATCTGGAAGAAATGGAACAATTCCTAGAAACCTATGCACTTCCAAAACTGATCCAAGAAGAACTACAAAATCTAAATGCACCAATCACAGACAAAGAAATTGAAACCGTTATTAAGAATCTCCCCAACAACAAAAGTCCTGGTCCAGATGGCTTCACAAACGAATTCTACAAAACTTTCAGGAAACAGTTAATACCCATACTTCTTAAGCTATTCCATAAGATTGAAGAAAGAGGAATACTCCCTTCCACCTTTTATGAAGCCAACATCACCCTGATACCAAAAGCTGATAGGGACAGAACAAAAAAGGAAAACTACAGACCAATATCTCTGATGAACATAGATGCCAAAATATTAAACAAGATCTTGGCCAACCGGATACAGCAACACATCAAAAAGATTGTTCATCATGACCAAGTGGGATTCATCCCAGGAATGCAAGGCTGGTTCAACATCAGTAAATCAATCAATGTCATTCATCACATCAATAAAAGCAAAGCCAAAAACCACATGATTATCTCAATAGATGCAGAGAAAGCCTTTGACAAAATCCAACACCCATTCATGCTCAAAACTCTACAGAAAATGGGAATAGATGGGAAATTCCTCAAGATAGTGGAGTCTATATATAGCAAACCTACAGCCAACATCATACTCAATGGAGAGAAGCTGAAAGCATTCCCCCTCAGATCGGGGACTAGACAGGGCTGTCCACTGTCACCGTTACTCTTCAACATAGTATTGGAAGTTCTTGCCATAGCAATCAGGCAAGAGAAAGAAATCAAAGGGATACAGATTGGAAGGGAAGAAGTCAAGCTCTCACTATTTGCAGATGATATGATAGTATACATAGAAAGACCTAAAGAATTCAGTAGAAAATTACTGGAAGTTGTTAGGCAATATAGCAAGGTATCAGGCTACAAAATCAATGTACAAAAATCAGTGGCATTTCTTTATGCCAACACTAAATCTGAAGAAGAAGACATCCAGAAATCACTCCCATTTACTGTTTCAGCAAAATCAATCAAATACCTAGGAATAAAGTTGACCAAAGAAGTGAAAGACTTGTATACTGAAAACTATGAGTTGCTACTCAAGGAGATAGAAACTGATACCAAGAAATGGAAAGATATCCCATGCTCATGGTTTGGAAGAATAAATATCATCAAAATGAATATTCTCCCCAGAGCCATATACAAATTTAATGCAATACCCATCAAAGTTCCACCAGGCTTCTTTAAGAGAATAGAACAAACACTACAATCATTTATCTGGAACCTGAAAACACCTAGAATTGCCAAAACCATCTTAAGGAAAAGAAACAGAAATGGAGGCATCACACTCCCAGACCTTAAACTATATTATAAAGCCATCATCATCAAAACAGCATGGTACTGGAACAAAAATAGGCATACAGACCAGTGGAACAGAATTGAAAGCCCAGAAGTAAATCCCAACACCTATGGGCATCTAATCTTTGATAAGGGGGCCCAAAGGATTAAATGGAAAAAGGAGGCTCTCTTCAATAAATGGTGCTGGGAAAACTGGGTTGAAACATGAAGAAGAATGAAATTGAACCACTTTCAATTTTCAATGAAATTGAAACAAAAATCAACTCCAAATGGATCAAAGACCTAGATGTCAGACCAGAAACAATCAAATACTTAGAGGAAAACATTGGCAAAACACTTTCCCACCTACACCTCAAGGACATCTTTGATGAATCAAACCCAATTGCAAGGAAGACCAAAGCAGAAACAAACCAATGGGACTACATCAAATTGAAAAGCTTCTGCACATCCAAAGAAACTATTAAACAAACAGAGAGACCCCTCACAGAACGGGAGATCTTCACATGCCAGACATCAGACAAGAAACTAATCACCAAAATATATAAAGAGCGCAGCAAACTTAGCACCAAAAAAGCAAATGACCCCATCCAAAAATGGGCAGAGGAAATGAACAAAACATTCACCACAGAGGAGATCCAAAAGGCTAACAAACATATGAAAAACTGCTCTAGGTCACTGATTATCAGAGAAATGCAAATCAAGACAACACTAAAATACCACCTCACTCCTGTAAGAATGGCATACATCAAAAATGACAGCAGCAACAAATGCTGGAGAGGATGTGGGGACAGAGGAACCCTTTTACATTGCTGGTGGGAATGTAAATTGGTACAGCCTCTGTGGAGAGCAGTCTGGAAAACTCTCAGAAGGCTAGACATGGACCTTCCATATGACCCAATAATTCCTCTCCTGGGGTTATACCCCAAGGACTCCATAACAGCCAACCAAAAAGAGGTGTGTACTCCTATGTTCATAGCAGCACAATTCATAATAGCTAAAACCTGGAAGCAACCCAGGTGCCCAACACCAGATGAGTGGCTGAGAAAGCTGTGGTATATATACACAATGGAATACTATGCAGCTATCAAGAACAATGAACCCACCTTCTCTGACCCATCTTGGACAGAGCTAGAAGGAATTATGTTAAGTGAACTAAGTCAGAAAGATAAAGATGAGTATGGGATGATCCCACTCATCAACAGAAGCTGACTAAGAAGATCTGAAAGGGAAACTAAAAGCAGGACCTGATCAAATTGTAAGTAGGGCACCAAAGTAAAAACCCAGTGGTGAGGGGTAGGCATGTAGCTTCCTGGGCCAGTGGGGGGTGGGAGTGGGCGGGAGGGATGGGTCACAGTCCTTTGGTGGTGGGAATGGTGTTTATGTACACCCCTAGCAAAATGTAGACATATAAATCAGTAGCTAATTAATATGAGAGGGGGAAATCAATTGTATGTCTTAAAGTTTCTCAAAAGACAAACTGAATCTTTTTAATATATAGGCTACGTATTTGATATGCGGACTCTCTCAAAAGCCTAGACCAAGTAGATTAGAAGCTTCCAATAGCACAGCTATATACAATATACTGGGTACTGTCCAGCAAACCATAACAAAGGGACTTTTCAAAGTTAACCCAATTAACAAATAATGTGATGATAATATTAACTATTGATTGTCTTTTTGAACCCTAAGGCAGCAGGAACCTCACATCTTCACTATAGAGCCCCTACTTCCCCCAGTCCTGGAACCCTTGGATAGGGCCCACTTTCCCATATGCATCTCCCAATCCAAACCAAATAACATTGCATCTGCCGATCACAACCTAACCAAAGCAACGACTGCTACCTCAACATGCTTCACCTCAGAATGTATCCAGAGACTTCACGTGTGGAATGACAACCCTTCAGCTTCATTACTCGGGTGAGACCTTTCCTTTAATAGTACACTCTAATTTCATCTCAGGTAGTTCACTTTCTAACAAAGTCCCATAACCTAGATATACACCAGTTTCTGTGAGAGAGAGCTTATGTGCACACGTATCCATAAACTACTGCAAAATATATACCTGAAAGCAGGACTACACTAGAGTTTACAGTGAGTACCTCCCTAACACTTCCTCTCCACTATTCCAAGCTTGGGATCCATGATTGCTCAACAAATTGTTTGGCTTCGTATGTTAACTCTCTTTTCAATCACCAGGTTCCAGATGCCACCAGGATGCTGGCTAGGCTTCCCTGGATTGAAGACCCCACCAATGTGTCCAGGAGCTCAGCTTCCCCAGAGTCACACCCTACTAGGGAAAGAGAGAGGCAGACTGGGGGTATGGACCGACCAGTCAACGCCCATGTTCAGCGGGGAAGCAATTACAGAAGCCAGACCTTCTACCTTCTGCAACCCTCAAGGACCCTGGGTCCATGCTCCCAGAGGGATAGAGAATGGGAAAGCTATCAGGGGAGGGGGTGGGTTATGGGGATTGGGTGTTGGGAATTGTGTGGAGTTGTACCCCTCCTACCTTATGCTTTTGTTCACTAATCTTTCTTAAATAAAAAATTAAAAAAAAAAAATACCATCTGGAACATAAAAAAAAAAAAAAGTAATGGCAGAAAAATAAAATAGGGTCATACTATGAAGACTGAAACAGAACCACCAGATATCACCACGCACAAGTCAACTCCAAATGGATCAAAACCATGAACATCGTTCCTGAAACCATCATACACATAAAAGAAACAATGGCAAAATACATTATAATATTTGCTTTATAAATGTCTTCAAAAATAAAATCTAACAGAAAGAAATATAAAAATAAACTAGTAGGATTACTTCAAACTAAAATGCTTCACATGGGGTCAGGCGGTGGCACCCCTGGTTAAGTGCACACATCACAGTGTGCAAGGACACAGGTTCAAGTCCCTGGTCCCCACCTGCAGAGGGAAATATTTATGAGTGGTGCAACAGGTATGCAGATGTCTCTCTGTCTCCCTCTACATCTGCCCTCCTCTCTTAATTTATCTCTATATATACAAAAAAAAAAGTCTGCACAACATAACCATTGCTGAAACAGGGCATGTGTGTGGAAATCTTCATATGCCATACATCAAGCAAAGGATACATAACTAAAATGTATGATGATGTCACAAAATTCAGTAGTGGGAAGACAAAGTATTCCATTAAAAATTGAGGAGAGGCCATGGACATAACTTTCATTAAAGAACGTGTCAAGATGACTTTGATGAGACACCACTTTACACCTGTGAAAATATTATACATTAAGCAACAAATAAGTGCTGATGAGGATGTGAGAGAGGAGAACCTTTATATAGTCCTGTTGGAATGTGGATTGGTCCAAATCCTATAAAAAACAATGTGGAAAGTCTTCAGAGCACTAGAGTTGGGCCTATATTATGAATTAATCTATCCAAAGAATGCAAAAACACCCATCTGGAGAGGTCTGTAAACACCTATGTTCAAAGCAGAAAAATATGCAATAGCTCAGATTTGTAAAAACAAACAAAAAACCTAGACTCCTGACAACAGATGAGTGACTATGAAAGTTGTGGTATATATGCACAATGGAAAGTATTCATCTATGAAAAGTGATAAGATCACCTCCTTTGCCTTGTCTTGGATGCATTTTCAAAGGAACCATACCAAGTGAGATAAAATCATAATGAGAAGGACATATACTGAGTGACCTCACTCATAGGTGGAAACTAAGATAAAATAAAAATCCAGTTGGCATCGGGACTTCCCTGGGCAGCTGACCCCACTAATGTGTCCTGGAGCACTGCTTCCCAGAGCCCTACCCCAATAGGGAAAGAGAGATACAGGCTGGGAGTATGGATCGACCTGTCAGTGCCCATGTTCAGCTGGGAAGCAATTACAGTCCTTCCACCTTCTGCACCCCATAATGACCCTGGGTCCATGTTCCCAGAGGCAACAACAAAAAAGGAATACAAAGCAAAAAATAAAAAAATAAAAATAAATGAAAGCTGGGAACAGTTGATTTGTCATGCTGGCATTGTGCCCCAGTGATAAACTTCGTGGGAGTAAAAGAAAATGTAATCAACAGATGCAGTATCCGTTGGTATGACTTGAGAGAAGCATGCAGGAAAGTGATCGCACCCTAGAGCTTCCAGGACTGGGAGATATATGGGCTTTATAGAAAAAGAGGAAGATTCCTGTTGTCTTAGGGTTTAGGAAGGCAATAGATAATTATTGCAATATCCAAATTATTTGGAAATTGTGTTAACTTTGAAAATTCCATTGTTATGATTTGCTGTATCATGCAAGACCTCACCACAATTTATGTCCTTTTATGCTAAGTATATATAGCTTCATCTTATAAAGTAACACCACCTGTTGCTTCTGTTCTCCCTGGTCTAAGCTTCTTGGAGTCAACATTTCAAAGAACAAGTCATTATTAGAAATCTACTAACAATTGAACCCACTGTAAAAATTCAATCTGATTACCAACCTGAAGTCTTAAGTGTTTAGATTGAAGGCACATATACTCAGCTTACGGTCTATGCATTAAAAAGCTTGAGACATGCAATCTATTTTTCCCCTCTCATATCAATTAAATAGTTTTTTGGGAGGACTATAAGTTAATAGGAGTGTATATAAACATCATTCCCACCTCCAAAGGTCTGTGTCCCTCCCTCTTTCCCATTACCCCCCCCACACACACACACACAGTGAAGCTGAACATCCACCCTCCCTATCCCCCAGAGATTTTTACTTTGGTGCCTTACTCCAAACTCAGTCAGATTCTGCTTTGAGTTTCCCTTTCTGTCCTTCTTTCACAACTTCTCTTTATGAGTAGGATCATCCCATGCTCATCTTTGTCTTTCAGACTTATCTCACTTAACATAATTCCTTCTTGCTCCATCCAAGACCGGTATTACCTCAGCAAACTTCACTTCAGACTGTATCCAGAGACATCAGGGCTGGAATGTCAACCCTTCAGCTTCATTACTCTGGTGAGGTTTTTCCTAGCTCAGGGGACTCCTTAATTCCATTTTGAGTGGTGAGTAGTTCACTTTTTAACAAAACCTAGATGTAGACCAAGGCCCATGAGATAGGGCATATGTACATGTATCCATAAGTCAGGAGGGAGATATACACCTTAAATCAAAAGTGCACAATAATTCGCTTTGAGTCAGTAAATGAAACAAGAAAGTATAAAGGACAAAAAAAAAACATAAAGTACCTACTGAAATAGTTTTTAGTTAGGCCTAATTCCCCTCCTCACCTACTTTCTATTTCATTTTCCCCAATTACAACAGAGCTAACCTTGTCATACAAAGTAAGACCTACAAAAGATGAATAAGGTCAAGAGACTGCCATACTTTAAGAATGACTCTTTAGTCACTACCAGGCCACTCCATCACCTAGGGCCTTAGTTACGGAGCCCCAGGGTTTCCACACAGACACGATAGGCCTAGACCTCTAACAGATCCCTCTCACCACTGTCACTGGTCATTTCCATCAAGAACAACACAATAGACCCCTTTGTGAGCCTGCATATGATCTTACCCTCAATGTGGATCAATAATAGTATGGAATATTCCATTCTCAGAAGGGAAGTTAGACAACATACTTTGCCTACTACCTGAGGAAAATGGATCCTGAAATTAGTACAGTCTGGTATGTTCCTTGCCATGAACACAGAATATGAGCTCAGACCTACAGGAATGCAGAGGTTACATAGGCACTTATGCTGAATATGGGCCCGAGATCAAGTGAATGGGGTTTACAATGAACAATATTTATATACTTTCTCCTTATTTTAGAGCTATTCTTCTCTCTGATCCAGCTTTCAAGTCCTTTTTCCAACTACGACACAATCTCCCCAGACAATAGTCTGGGTCCACATGCATATTAGATCTCAGGTTCAGGCAAAAACTAGTAAAGTCATGGGCCCTTTGGAATGCCTAAAAGAGACCTACTAGCTTTTTCCAAACAGAGACCCCCAAATCTTTATCTGCAATATTCTTGCCTTTAGGTTGATATTTAGTCAACACTTTGTTCTTCATTATCTTAACTCTTTTTCAGCCACCAAGTTCCAGACGATAACATGATGCCATCCTGACTTCCTTAGGCTGATGACCCCACCATGTGTCTTGGAGTCCTGCCTCCCCAGAGGCCCACCCCACTGGGGAAAGAGAGAAACAGGCTGGGAGTATGTACCAACCTGCCAATACCCATATTCCACAGAGAAGCAATTGTAAAAGCCAGACCTTCCACCTTCTGCACCCCACAATGAACCTGGGTCCATATTCCCAGAGGGATAAAAAATAAGGAAGCTATGAAAGGAGGGGGTTGTATATGGAGCGCTGATGGTGGGCATTGTGTGGAAATGCACGCCTATAATCTTATAGTCTTGTCAATGTTTCCATTTTATAAACAAAATAGAAAATGTAATAAATTTCATGCAATATTTATAAAATATAAAATACATATATCTGATTAAATAAGTCACAAAATATAGAAAATACCTTGAAATTATAATTCAGGCCAAATATTCTCTATCTTTGTGTAGAATGTTTTGTTGGAATTCATTTTATTATAATGCCATTTATGTGAATTAGATGTTATTTGTATTCTTCAAATAACCTTTTAGAAATATAGACACTTCAGTGTTTCATTACTTGCTTTACAACTGTCTGTAGTTCCACATTTGTTGAATTGTTAATGTCAAGGTTGGATAAGCCACAAAAATACCTAATACTTCATTCCTTTAAGTCCTAATTTAAATTACTTAGTTTTTCAGCTACCAACCCCAAGTTAGAAATGAACATTTCTTTTAAGCAACCCATTATGTTAGTCTGTGTTCTCAATAAAAGAATTGTCGATGTATATAAGATGTACAAGACTTCTATAAGGGGAATGCCTGTGTAAAATGTGTCCCAGAGCCTCACCTCCCCAGAGCCCTATCCCACTAGGGAAAGATAGAAGCAGGGGGAGTATGGATCGACATACCAATGTCCATATTCAATGGAGAAGCAATTACAGAAGCCAGCACTCCCACCTTCTGCACCTCATAAATAATCTTGGCCCATACTACTAGAAAAATAAAGAATAGGGAAACTTACATTGAATGGAGTGAGATATGGAACTCTGCTGTAGGGAATTGTGTGGAACTGTACACCTGTTATCCTACAGTCTTGTTAATCATTATTGATTCACTAATAAAACCTTTAAAATATAGAAAAATAGTAAAGAAACAGACAGGCTTATAAAACTATTAAATTGCCTTGTCTGAGCTCAGGTAAAGGACAGAATGAATTTAAAAAAATTTTTAAAAAAGATTGATGAAGGTGGTGGAGCCAAGATGGGTACTCAGAGACAATACATGGCCTGCGCTCTGCAAGGAGGCTGCTTTGAAACTGAGAAGTTTGGGTGGAGGTAGAAATTCTGGGTCAGTAGTGGGATATGGGTGCACTGGGTGGGCAGACAAGAACTAAAGAAGAGTCCTATAATTCATATTTGGTCTCGCAAACATAAGACCAAAAAGGGGGGAAAGGAAACAGAAAGATTGGCTGGGAGTTTTATGTTTTACTAGTTACCAACCTCCATACCGGCTACTCCTGGTGGGACTTCTGTGGAGGGAATTTCTTTAGCAAGATTCCTGGATCAGCAGGGGTGTCTTTCAAATGTGTGTCATTCAAAAGGCATTGAAGCTAGCAGTAACTCTATCTGAGTGACAGAAGACGTGACCAATGAAGACCTTCTTGCCTGGTGTGTCATTCTGGAGTGTTTTCAAAAGACATTAAAGGTAGCAGGAATTATATCTGAGTGACAGAATACCTATTCAATCAGGACCTCAGTTTTACCAGGGATAAAGTACCTACGCTTTTCTGCTAACACTTGAGTTTGCCTGATAGTTACCTCTTATAATTGCTTATTTTTATCTTAGTTTTGGAAAGAGATGAAGCTGTGTGGAGCCTATCTGTACTGGTTCAATCTTCAGACTGACTGTTAGGTAATTTAATTTAATTTAATTTAATTATGATTATTGTTTGTGCTTGTCTCTGTTCTCCCCTCTCCAACTTGTGCCAAAGTAGCCATTGCTGCTTCATCCATTGATAGGTAATTGGGTGTGCTACACATTCTAGGAGGGACTTGCCACTCTCTCTCTCTCTCTTCTCTCTATTTCTCTTTTACTTTCCTTAAAGGTGATCTGAAAAAAATCTTTCCTTTCACTACTTTTTGTTTTCTTTAATTTTCACTGGCACTCCTTCATGAATTATCTTGTAGAATAAACAAGAATTCTGACTGAGAGTTGATTCTCTCTTTTTTTTAATTAATTAATTAATTTATTTATTTATTCCCTTTTGTTGCCCTTGTTGTTTTATTGTTGTAGTTATTATTGTTGTTGTAATTGTTGTTGGATAGCACAGAGAGAAACGGAGAGAGGAGGGGAAGACAGAGAGGGGGAGAGAAAGATAGACACCTGCAGACCTGCTTCACCGCTTGTGAAGCGACTCCCCTGCAGGTGGGGAGCCGGGATTCGAACCGGGATCCTTATGCTGGTCCTTGTGCTTTGCGCCACCTGTGCTTAACCCGCTGTGCTACAGCCCGACTCCCTAGATTCTCTCTTCTTCTTCTCCTTCTCCTTCTCCTTCTCCTTCTCCTTCTCCTTCTCCTTCTCCTTCTCCTTCTCCTTCTCCTTCTCCTTCTTCTTCTTCTTCTTCTTCTTCTTCTTCTTCTTCTTCTCTCTCTCACTCTCTCTCTCTCTCCTCTTTCCTTCTCTCTCTTTCCCTCTATCTCTAGAACTTATAGTTGACAGTTTATTTTTGTACTTGTCTATTCTTACTTTTTCGTTTTCTTTCCCTTTTTATTTCCCTTTGTATTGTTGGTTTTTGTTTTTGGAGTGGAGGTCTTCCTTGACTATCTGGTTTTGGTTGAACTTCATTAATGTTTTCTTTGGCTGCTAGTGTAGTTTCTGAGGTTTATGACTTCATCTAAGAAAAGACTCTAGTGTGGCCTATACACACACAACACAACTGAAGAGCGACAGTACAGAAAAATACAAACCATAGCAACTAAAAAAAGGTAAAATTAAGAGCAAATAAAACTGGTAACACAATGAATGAGGACAAGACCTCAGGAAAAACTCCAGATTAGTCAGAAGCAGTTATAGATAAGAGAACTATCCAAAGAGTACTGTAAATACTAGTTATAGAAATGAAAGTAACTGGGAGTCGAGCGATAGCCCAGTGGGTTAAGTGCAAGTGGTGTAAAGCACAAGGATCAGCATAAGGATCCTGGCTCAAGCCCTTAACTGACTCCCCATCTGCAAGCAGTGAAGCAGGTTTGCAGGTGTCTATCTTTCTCTCCCCCTCTCTGTTTTCCCCTCCTCTCTCCATTTCTCTCTGTCCTATCCAGCAAGGATCACATAAATAACAACAATAATGATAACTACAACAATAAAAGCAACAAGAGCAACAAAAGGGAATAAATAAATAAATATTTTTTTAAAAAGTGAGGAAAACTATTGAGGAAAGGGCTATCAGAAATAGGGAAACAACAGATGAGATCCTCAAGGAAAATTCCAGCTACCTCGAGGTAATTAGATAACTGAAAGCTGAAATACCTGAGCTCAAAGGTCAACTAACAGAACAAGATAATACTATAACTGAACTGAAGAAAGAAGCTGAGGGAAATAAAAGAAGATTAACAGAAGCAGAAAACAGAATTAGACAGACAGAGGGTGAGCTATAAAAAACAAAGAAGGATGTAAAGTAGCTAAAGAAGAGATTGAGAGACACTGAAAACAACAAAAGCGACATATGGGATGATCTCAAAAGAAGTAACATTCATATAAATGGCCTACCAGAGAAAGACAGAGAGGAAGGGGAAGTAAACATCCTAGAGGAAATAATAGAAGAAAACATCCCTTCGCTAAACAACAGAAAGGACTTTAAGATTCAACAGGCCCATAGAGTCCCAAACAGAATCAACCCAGAACTGAAGACACCAAGACACATCACAGTTACAATGAAAAGAAGCAAGAATAAAGAAAGGATCATAAAGGCTGCAAGAGAAAAACAAAAAGTCACATACAGGGAAAATCCTATAAGACTATGAGCAGACTTCTCCACTAAAACTCTAAAAGCCAGAAGAGAATGGAAAGATATCTATTGAGCCTTCAATGAAAGAGGATTTCAACCAAGTATACTACATCCAGCTATACTTTCATTCAGACTAGATGGAGGGATAAAAAACTTCACAGGCAAGCAACAGTTAAGGGAGGCAACTATCACGAAGCTGGCACTGAAAGAGGTTCTAAAAGACCTCTTATAAACAAGAACATCACCAAAACACTTGCCATAAATCAGAGAGAAAAAAAACCTGTTGAATAATGGCACTTCAATACCCTCAGTCCATAATATCAATAAATGTCAAAGGCTTAAATTCACCCATTAAAAGGCACAGAGTAGGAGGATGGATCAGAAAATACCACCCAACCATATGCTGCTTGTAGGAATCCCACATGACCCAATAAGACAAACACAGACTTAAAGTGAAAGGATAAAAAACTATCATACAGGATAATGGACCACATAAAAAAGGTGGGAACAGCCATTTTCATCTTTGACACAATAGACTTTAAATTAAATAAAGTAATGAAAGATAGGATTATTACATAATGATCAGAGGACCAAGAAATCAAAACTGCTTAACAACTATTGACATCTATGCACCCTATGAGGGACCTTCTAAATACATCAAACACCTACTGAAAGAACTACACAAATACATCAATAGTAATACAGTAATAGTAGGACACATCAACACCCCACTCTCACACTTATACAGAAAAACTAAGCAGAGAATCAACAAAGAAGCAAGGGAATTAATGGAAGAGATGGATAGACTAGACCTCCTGGGCATTTAAGATTTCTTTACCCCAAGAAACTGGAATAAACATTCTTTTCAACTCCACACAGAAAATCCTCAAGGACAGACCACATCTTAGGTCACAAAGACAGTATCGACAAATTCAAGAGGATTAAAATCATCTCAAGCATCTTCTCACAAAACAGTGGAGTAAAACTAACATTCATCAAAAAAACAAAAAAAAAATCACTAAAAGTCATAAAACTTGGAAACTCAACAACATACTGCTTAATAACCACTAGGTCAAAGAGGCACTCAAGCAAGAAATTCAAATGTTTCTTGAAAAAAAAATGAAAATGAAGACACGAGCTATAAAAATATATGGGACACAACTAAATCAGTACTTAGAGGGAAACTCATAGTCATACAAGCCACACATTAGAGAACAAGAAAAGGCTCAAGTAAACAACCTTTCTGCAAGCCTTAGAGACTTAGAAGAAAAGGAACTAAGGAACCCTGAAGCATCCAGAAGAACTGAAATCACCAAAATTTGAGCTTAACTAAACAACATTGAAAATAAGGGAACTGGGAGGTGGGTGATAGTGAAACTGGTTTAAGCACACATGGCGCAAAGTGCAAGGGCCGGCATAAGAATCCTGGTTGAAACCCCCAGCTCTGCACCTGCAGTGAGGTTGATTCAAAAGCAGTGAAGCAGGTTTGCAGGTGTCTATGTTTCTCTCCTCCTCCTAGTCTTTTTCTCCTTTCTCAATTTCACTCTTTCCTATCTAACAACAATAGTTATGACAACAATAACAACTACAACAAGGGCAAAGAAAAGGGAAAAATGGCTTCCAGGAGCAGTGGATTCATAGTGCAGGCACTGAGCCACAGTAATAACCCTGGAGGCATATATATATGAAAATAAGAGAACCATTCAAAAGATTAGTGAAGCCAAATGTTGTTTCTTTGAAAAATTAAACAAAATTGACAAAGGCTTGGCCAAACTCACTTAGAAAAAAAAAAAAGGAGAAGACTCAAGTCAATCAAAATGTACATGATAGAGGGGATATTACAACAGCCACCACAAGAATCAAAAAAATCACACGAAATTTCTATGAACAACTATATGCCACCAAGCTAGTGAATCCGAAGGAATGGAAGAATTCCTAGAAACATACACCCTTCCAAAACTGAACCAGGCATAGCTACAGAACCTAAGTGCACAAATCACAGACAAAGATATTTAAACAATTATAAGAATATTCCCAACAACAAAAGTCCAGGACCAGATGGCTTTACAAACATTCTATAAAACCTTCAGGAAACAATATCTATACTTTTAAATCTCTTTCAAAAGATCAAAGACACAGGTACACTCCATTCCACTTTCTTTGAAGTTTACATCAGCCTGATCCCAAAAGCAGATAGGGGCCACAACAAAAAAGGAAAACTACAGACCAATATTTCTGATGAACACAGTTGCCAAAATATTCAACAAGATCCTGGCCAATCAGCATTAGCAGTATATCAAAAAGATTGTTCATTATGACCAAGTGGTATTTATCCCAGGAATGCAAGGCTGGTTCAATAAACATAAGTCAATCAACTTCATCCACCACATCAATAAAAGCAAAACCAACAACCACATGATTATCTCAATAGATGCAGAGAAAGCCTTTGACAAAATCCAATACCCATTTATGCTCAAAACACTACAAAAAATGGGAATAGATAGAAAATTCTTGAGATAGTGGGATCCATATACAGTAAACCTACAGCCAACATCATTCTCAACCGACAGAAGTTGAAAGCATTCCCCTCTACACCACCAATATATGTAGATATAACCTATGTATGTATAATGCATATGTATATTTTTATTATATCTAATGCAGGTATACTATCTTTTAAGAGTAAGCCAGACACATTTATACATTTCCATGTCTATTTACTGTTTGTGTATACATAGTTTTACATTGATCAGTTAATAGAAGAAAGGTCAGGCAGTGGCATACTGAGTTGAACATACAGGTTGCCATGTGCAAAGACCCAGTTTCAAGCCCATGGTCCTCATCTGTGGTTATTGGGGTGGGGGCTTCAGGAGCATGAGGCTATAGATCAGCTCTCTCTCTCTCTCTCTGTCTCTCATCTACTACCTCCCTCTATATGAAAGAAAGAAAGAAAGAAAGAAAGAAAGAAAGAAAGAAAGAAAGAAAGAAAGAAAGAAACTCCTGGGGGCAGTGGATTACTTATGCAGGAAGGAAAAATATGCAAAGACATAAGCATAGTAAGGTGATTCAGTTGGCTGTTTCAAAACAATGCAAAAATTTTTGAATTGGAGTACAGAAATAATGAACCTGAATAATAGGACAGATAGAGTGGGATGATCAAGGGGACAATCACTTATATTATTCATAGATAATGTCATAACTTTAAAGCTTTTTATCATCAATTACAAAGAAAAAAGTGTGAATTATTTAAATAACATCATCATGGATTTCCTAAGAAAGACCTAAATCAGGGAGCCATTAAAGGAAAATGTGATCAATCTAATCATATAAAACCTGTCTTTATTGCATAGCAATTGTTTTCTGCATTATAAAATGTTCTCTAGTCATGAAAATTATAACTAATAAACAGGATATTTAGCACACCTATGCCAAAGGTTAACATTTCTTTAATTTTATGTTTAAATTCCTTAAATGTGAATAAGAAAAATAAAATTCTTGAATTAAATAGGAAATACAAATGAAAAAAAAAATACTTAATTTAAGTAAGTAAAAATAACTCAAATCATATTACAGAAATAATAATTCAAGAAATGCAAAAAAGTTATTGCATTAAATCTGAAAATATCTAAAGAATGACAAGATAAGTGAGCTTCTGCCTCAATGTTTATTTTTAGTTCATTTTAAACATTTCTCATTAACCCCTCTTTTGATATTGTTATTTAATAATGATTTACAGGATTATAAGATAATAGTAGTATAATTAAACACCACTCTCATCACCAAAGTTATGTTACCCCACCAATGATAGCTACCATTATTGTCTCAGTATCTTAGATATGTGTGACTTTGTTGCAAGTCCATGTGTTTCAATTCTATATATTCCACATATAAATAAAATGATCCAGTAATTGTCATTCACTTCCTTACTTACTTCATCAACTATAATCATCTACAGTTCTATCCACATTGCCCTCTTTTTACTGTTGATCAGTACTCCAATGAGTATATGTTCGGTAATTTCTTTATCCAGTCATATTTCTGTTGACATTTAGCTTGCTTTAATGTTTTGGCTACAGAGAATAATGTAGCTACGAACATGGAAACTCATATGTACCTTTGAATTATGTTTTCATATCTTTTGGATAACTGTCTTGGAATGGAATTCCTATATTATAAGATATTTCTATTTGTTTTCAATTAAGATTTTCCATACTGTTCTACGTTAACTGTTGTACCAGTTTGCATCCTCACTTGCAGTATAATAGAATTCATCTTTCTCCACATCTTGTCTAACACTTAGCATTTCCTGTTTTTTTCAGTTAAGGCCATTCTCAAAGGTGTGAGGTGGAACCTCATGTGCAAACAACAATATGTTTCTTTCTTTTATTAATTTTTTATATTTAAATTTATTGTTTTTATTGTTTTTATTTTTGTTGTAGTTAATATTGTTGTTGTTATTGATGTCATTGTTACATAGGACAGAGAGAAATGGAGAGAGGAGGGGAAGACAGAGAGGGGAAGAGAACTATAGACAGCTGCACACCTGCTTCAACCGGGATTCTTTTTTTTTAAATTTTTTATTTAAGAAAGGACTAATGAACAAAAACATAAGGTAGGAGGGGTACAACTCCACACAATTCCCAACACCCAATCCCCATAACCTACCCCCTCCCATGATAGCTTTCCCATTCTCTATCCCTCTGGGAGCATGGACCCAGGGTCATTGAGGGTTGCAGAAGGTAGAAGGTCTGGCTTCTGTAATTGCTTCTCCGCTGAACATGGGCGTTGACTGGTCGGTCCATACTCCCAGTCTGCCTCTCTCTTTCCCTAGTAAGGTGTGTCTCTGGGGAAGCTGAGCTCCAGGACACATTGGTGGGGTCTTCAATCCAGGGAAGCCTAGCCAGCATCCTGGTGGCATCTGGAACCTGGTGATTGAAAAGAGAGTTAACATACGAAGCCAAACAATTTGTTGAGCAATCATGGATCCCAAGCTTGGAATAGTGGAGAGGAAGTGTTAGGGAGGTACTCACTGCAAACTCTAGTGTACTTCTGCTTTCAGGTATATATTTTGCAGTAGTTTATGGATACGTGTGCACATAAGCTCTCTCTCACAGAAACTGGTGTATATCTAGGTTATGGGACTTTGTTAGAAAGTGAACTACCTGAGATGAAATTAGAGAGTACTATAAAAGGAAAGGTCTCACCCGAGTAATGAAGTTGAAGGGTTGTCATTCCACACGTGAAGTCTCTGGATACAGCCTGAGGTGAAGCATGTTGAGGTGGCAATTGTTGCTTTGGTTAGGTTGTGATCTGCGGATGCAATATTATTTGGTTTGGATTGGGAGATGCATACGGGAAAGTGGGCCCTATCCAAGGGTTCCAGGACTGGGGGAAGTAGGGGCTCTATAGTGAAGATGTGAGGTTCCTGCTGCTTTAGGGTTCAAAAAGACAATTGATAGTTAATATTATCATCACATTATTTGGTAATTGGGTTAACTTTGAAAAGTCCCTTTGTTATGATTTGCTGTACAGTATCCAGTATCTTGTATATAGCTGTGCTATTGGATGCTTCTAATCTACTTGGTCTAGGCTTTTGAGAGAGTCCGCATATCAAATACATAGCCTATATATTAAAAAGATTCAGTTTGTCTTTTGAGAAACTTTGGGACATACAATTGATTTCCCCCTCTCATATTAATTAGCTACTGATATATATGTCTACATTTTGCTAGGAGTGTACATAAACACCATTCCCACCACCAAAGGACTGTGACCCATCCCTCCCGCCCACTCCCACCCCCCACTGGCCCAGGAAGCTGCATGTCTACCCCTCACCACTGGGTTTTTACTTTGGTGCCCTACTTACAATTTGATCAGGTCGTACTTTTAGTTTCCCTTTCAGATCTTCTTAGTCAGCTTCTGTTGATGAGTGGGATCATCCCATACTCATCTTTATATTTCTGACTTAGTTCACTTAACATAATTCCTTCTAGCTCTGTCCAAGATGGGTTAGAGAAGGTGGGTTCATTGTTCTTGATAGCTGCATAGTATTCCATTGTGTATATATACCACAGCTTTCTCAGCCACTCATCTGTTGTTGGGCACCTGGGTTGCTTCCAGGTTTTAGCTATTATGAATTGTGCTGCTATGAACATAGGAGTACACACCTCTTTTTTGTCAACCGGGATTCTTATGCTGGTCCTTGCGCTTTGCGCCACCTGTGCTTAACTCGCTGCACTACTGTCGACTTCCATTTTTTCTTTCTTTCTTTCTGATGTGCATGGCATTAGTTTACTTTTTTATATTATCTCATTGTCCAGAACTTTCAGTATGAGGTTGAAAAGTCATCATGAGAGGGATGTCTAGACAGATGATTTTATCCAGGTGCTACTGCACTTTTTCAATAAGTATTTTCAACTTTATATTTTATAACAAAGCATAAAATACATGATTTTTTCCTAACTAATTGAATGTAGTTCTCAAGTTATAGTGTCTAAATAAAAAGTAGCCCTAAATGTAGCACTACTAAAATTGAGTTCAGTTCATATAGTGAACATAATAAAAGTAGTAAAAATGCTCAGCAATAAATGTGAAAATATATATTTTATAACATATAACTAAGAAAGAGCACTTACAAGTGTGGATTTGTTTAAAACTATAAGGAAGGGGGAAACCAAAGGATGAAATAATAAAATATTTTATTGCAAAAGTCATTCTGTATCCAAATAACAATGATAATAAGCACTGATATGAATATATATGTATATATATGCAGATCTTTTACAAAGCACTATTTATAATAACCAAGATATAAAAACAGACCAAGTGTCCAACAGAAATGACTAAACAAGGAATCTGCTAATCTGAGGTATTTCTGTATATATGAATTTATCTTTTCAAATATTTGTTGTTTCTTATCTTTTGGGTAATAATTGTTCTTACAGGTGTGCTGCACAATTTTGTTATTTTTATTTGCATTTTATACTAGTAAAGGGTGATGAAAAACCTTTTCAGTGTCTGTTGATGATCAGCATATCTTCCTTGGAGAATGCCTATTCATATTCACTGGTCATTATAATCAGGATTCCTGGATGTTTTGTTGTTGAGTTTTATTCATTCTTAAAAGATATTTTGAATAGTATCCCCTTGTTGGATACAAGATTTGTGAATATCTTCACCTGGGAAATGGGGTGTATTTTCTTTCTGATGAGAGTGCCTATTCACATTCACTGGTCATTATAATCAGGATTCCTGGGTGTTTTGTTGCTGAGTTTTATTCATTCTTAAAAGATATTTTGAATAGTACCTCCCTGTCTAATACAAGATTTGTGAATATCTTCACCTGGGAAATGGGATATATTTTCTTTCTGATGACAGGGTCCTTCACTATCTCAAGTATTTTTATTCTGGTGTAGTCCTATTTGCTTGGCTTTTCTTTTTTCTCTATCTTGCCCTTGTAATCAAATCCTCAAAGATATCCTTAGGCATAATTCAAAAAGTATATCACCTATGTTCTGTTTTGGATGTTCTTGCTTTCAGAGCTTATAGTCAAGATTTTAATGGATACATTGGAATTATTTTTTGTAAATGTTGTTAGAAAGTGGTCTAATTTCATTATTTAACATATAGCTGTTTTTTTTTTATTTAAGAAAGGAGACATTAACAAAACCATAGAATAAGAAGGGTAAAATGCATTGCTTATCTCTAGCTTATGGTTGTGCTGAGGATTGAACCCAGGACCTCAGAGCCTCAGGCAGGAACATATTTTGCATAATCATTATGCTATCTCTACAGCTGGATCAACCTATGATTTCTTATACTTCTTCCAAGAATTCTATTAGAATTTTGTTGGATGTTACACTGAATCTGCATGTTGCTTTAAATTATATATTTTTTAACTTATGTTACTCTTCCAATCCATAGCACAACTTGTGTTTCATTTATTTGCCTTTTATAATATTTCTTCCAATATCTTTTCACATTTTTCAGATTGTACAACTTTTCTTTTTCCATAAATTTATTATTAGGTAGATGGAGAGATAGTGTATAATGGTTATGTATAAAGACTTTGATGTCTGTTATTTCAAAGTGCCAAATTCAATCCTGCACACCACTATTAGCCAGAACTGAGCATCACCAAGGTGTCTCTCTCTCTTTCTCTCTCCTGTCTCTCATCTTTCTTCTCTCTCTCTCTCTTATTAAAATAAAACAAATAAAATTAATCATAGGCATATAATTGTTTTTTATGCAAAAGCATATGGAATTAGCTTGCTGATTCTTTTTCTGCTATATAGGAACATAACAGAATTTTGTGTACACTCATTTTATAGACTACCACTTCATTATTTTGGATTCACAATTATTGCTGGGGTTTGTTGTCAGCACTATGAATCCACTGCTCCTGGAGACAATTATTTTTTATTGGATAAGACAGACAGAAATTGAGAGAGAAGGACAAAAAGACACTGACAGAACTGTTTAATTGCTTGTGAAGTACCCCCCACACACACAGGTGAGTAGCCAGGGTCTCAGACTGGGGTCCTTGCACTGGTCCTTGTGTTTCATAATATGTGCACTGTAACCTGCTGCACTACCTCCCTACCCCAAAGTTTCCCTATTCTTTATCTTTCTGGGAGTATGGACCAAAGATCTTTATGGGTAGCAGAAGGTTGGAGGTCTGGCTTCTGTAATTGTTTCTCCACTGTACATGGACATTGAGAGGTCAATCCATACCCCTAACATACTTATATTTTTCCTTAGTGGGGTAGGGCTCTAGGGAGGTGGGGTACCAGGACACATTGGGGAGATTGTCTGACCAGAGAAGTCAGGTTGGGGTCATGGTAGCACCTGCAACTTGGTGACTGAAAAGCATTAAGATATAAAGCAGAGCAAATTCTTTAATAATCAAGAACCTAAAGGTATCAAGAACCTACAGCAGATATAGAGGTTTGAAGTCATGTAAGAAGAAACTAGAAAGTCTATTATAGGTATATTCCAAGGGGTTCATGATTTTACTAATTTCTGCCTGAGCTTGATAGCTAACATCCAAGTGGGTTATAAGTTTTGTCTAGGAAGATGATGTCAGATTTGACAATAGGACCAAAAATCTGGATCAGGTCAAAGAGTGTCTCTCAAATGTAGGAAGACTATATAAATACCATTAATTGTAAAACCCATCTATCTGACCTAGGACCCATGTCTATTCATATTTAGCACAGAAGCCTGAGTGACTTCTGCATCCCTGTCAGTCTGAGCTCACATTCCATGGTTACAGCTCTTCTGGGCTGCACTCATTTCAGGACCAGTCTTCT
This sequence comes from Erinaceus europaeus, assembly GCF_950295315.1. Taxonomy (NCBI): domain Eukaryota; kingdom Metazoa; phylum Chordata; class Mammalia; order Eulipotyphla; family Erinaceidae; genus Erinaceus; species Erinaceus europaeus. The sequence continues at coordinate 14,047,943 of NC_080185.1, forward strand.
TCGAATAGCAGAGTATGTTGACCCAGCCTCCATTCAGAGTGGGGCAGTTTCTGCCACTGTTACTCTACTTTGAGGGAAGTCTCCTGTAATAGCCCATGAGAGGGTTCACAATATTGTTCCTGAAGGAGATGTCTAGTGATGATGGAGAGAGGCATCTGTTAGAGGTATAGGTACATCATATCTATATGGTAATCCCAGGATTCCCCGACTAAGGCCCTAGATGATGGGGTGACCTGGTAGTGAGCAAAAGGACCATCATTAAAGAGGTTCAGTATTTTGCCCTTATCCAGCTTTTGTAGTCCTTACTTTATCTGACAGGGGTAGCCTTAGAGTGACTGAGGGAAGTGAAATAGGAAGTAGTTGAAGAAGGTATCTAGCTTTAAAAAGAAAATATTTGATTAAGTACTTTATGTTGTCTTATTTAGCCCCTGTACTTGCTTGCTACACCTATGGAGTCACTGTAGACTATTGTATATTTTTATTTTAAGGTATATGGTTCACCCCAACTTATGGATACATGTGCACATGTGCCCTATCTCATAGGCCCTGGTCTATATCAAGGTTCTGTAACTTTGTTAGAAAGTGTGCCACGTGAAATACACTAAGGAGTCCTATGAGCTAGAAAAGGTTTTACCAAAATATTGGAACGGGAGGGTTGACATCCCAGGCCTGGCGCCTCTGGACACAGTCTGAAGTGAAACATGTTGAGGTGACACTGGTTGCATTGGTTTGGTTGAGATCAGTAAATGTGGTATCAAATGGTATGGATCAAGAGAAGCTTGAAGGAAAATGAGGAAAGCCCCAGAGGTTTCAGAACTGGGAGAAATACATATTTTATAGAGAATGATGAAGGTTCCTTGCTGTCTTGGAGCCTAAAAGCTCAATAGATAGTTATTATTATAAACAAGTTATTTGGGAACTTAGTTCACTCTGAAATCCCATGGTTAGGATTTACTGGGCCATAAAAGAACTTATCATGATTTATGTCCTTTAATGGTATTTGCAAATAACTATATCTTTTATACTGACACGATCTTTTGCTTCTAGTTTACCTGGTCTAAGATTATAGGTGATTTAATGTGTCACAAATTATTATTAGAAATGCATTAACAATTTAAGCCTTATGTTAAAATTCAATAAGTTTGCACATTTGAAATCACAAATGCTTAGATAAAAGGAATATAATAGATATTCAGAACTAAAATTTATGTGTTAAAAATATTTGAGACATTCAATCTATTTCCCCCGTCATATTGTTTAAGTGGTGATTTATAAGACTGTAAGTTAATAGGAGTATATATCGTCACTATTATCACTATTCCAGCCAACCAAAGTCTGTTTCCCTACCTTCACCCCCTACAGAGAAGCTGAAATCATACACTGCCTCTCCCCCAGAGTTTTTATTTATTGATTTTTTTACTTTGGTGAAATATCCAAACTCAATCAAATTCTGTTTTGCATTTCCCTTTCTGTCCTTCTTTCTCAGCTTCTGTTTATGAGTGGTATCATTTCATACTCTACTTTCTCTTTCTGACTTATGTCACTTAACATAATTCCTTCTAGCTCCATACAAGATAGGTTGAAGAAGATGGATTCATTATTCTTCATAGCTGAGTAGTATTCTATTGTGTATATGTACAAAAACTTTCTTTATCTATCTGCTGTTGGGCACCTAGGTTGTTTCCAAGTTTTGGCTATTATAAATTGTGCTGCAATGAACATAGGAGTACACATATCTTTTTGGATGGATGTGTTTGCCTCCTCAGGATATATCCCAAGGAGAGGAAATCCTGGGTCACAAGGAAATTCTGGGTCCATTTCTAGCCATATACACTTTCTCCAGACTGATCTCCAGAGAATTTGCTCAACATATATTCCTACCAGCAGTTCAAGAAGGTTTCTTTGACCCCGCAAACTCTCTAGCATTTGTTGTTGTCAGTTATAACGTATACCATTCTCGAAGGGGTGAGATGGTATCTCATTGTTTTCTTTATTTGCATTTACCTGTCAATCAGTGACCTGGTGCAATTTTTTATATATCAGTTGGCCTTTTGTATTTCTTCCATTGTCAAAATTCTGTTTGTATCCTTTCCACACTTTAAAATTTTTATTTATTTTCCCTTTTGTTGCTCTTGTTGTTTTTTATTGTTGTTGTAGTTATTATTGTTGCTGTTAATGATGTTGTTGTTAGGGCAGAGAGAAATGGAGAGAGGAAGGGAAGACAAAGGGGGAGAGAAAGATAGACACCTGCAGACCTGCTTCACCACCTGTAAAGTGACTCCCCTGCAGGTGGGGAGCCTGGGACTTGAACCAGGATCCTAACGTTAGTCCTTGCGCTTCATGTCACCTGCGCTTAACCCTCTGCACTACTGCCCATCTCCCTTTTCCACACTTTTGAATTCGGTCATTTGCTTCTTTTGTTGCTGAGTTTGGTGAGCTCTTTATATATTTTGATTATTAGACTCTTGTCTGATGTATATTATGTAAAGATCTCCTATTCTGTGAGGGGTCTCTGTGTTTCGGTGATGGTTTCTTTTGCTATACAGAATTTTTTCAATTTTATGTAGTCCCATAATATTTAATATTCCTTCCAGTTGATTTTGTATCATCAAAGATACCCTTTAGATTTGGATGAGGTAGTGTTCTCTAATATTTTCCTCTAAGTATTTGATAGTCTCTGGTCTAACATCCAGGTTCACTAACCCATTTGGAGTTGACTTTTGTTTCCGTTGAGATAAAGTGGCTCAGTTTCATTCTTCTGCATGATTCAGTTCAATTTACCAAGCACTATTTATTGACGAGACCCTCCTTTCTCCATTTAACAGTTTAAGCCCCCTTTAAATAAGTTAGATGCCCATATGTTTGGAGGTTTATTTCTGTGATTTCAGTTCTATTTCACTGATCTGAGTATCTACTTTTCTTCTAGTACAAGGATGTTTTGATTCAGTTAGCCTTATAATATAGTTTGAGATTTGTGAGTGTCATGTGTCCATTTCTGTCTCTTTTTCTCAAGATTATTTTGGCAATTCTAGATGTGTGATAGTTCTACATAAATTTCTGTATTTTTTTCTGTTCTCTTAAAAACAGAACCTTGATGAGTATCACATTAAATTTGATGGTACCTTGATGAGTATCACATTAAATTTGTATATTACTCTGGGTACAATATTCATTTTCACAATGTTAATTCTTCCTATCCATGACCATGGAATATCTTTCCACTTCTTTGTATCATTTTCTATTTCCTTAAATAGCAACTCATAATTTTCAGTATATAAGTCTTTCACTTCTTTGGTTAGGTTTATTCATAGATATTGTATTGGCTTTGTTGTGATAGTGAATGGGAGTGATTTCTCGTTATCTTCTACTCACTTAGTGTGTGTGTAAAGGAATGACAGTGATTTTTGTACATTAATTTTGTAGCCTGAAAAACTGATATATTGCTTAATTATTTCTACAAGCTTTTTGCTGAATTTCAGGGAAGTCTGGTGGGCATCATGCTAGCATCTGGAACCTGGTGGTTGAAAAGAGAGCTAACATACAAAGTCAAACAAATTGTTGACCAATCATGATGAAGACTTGGTGGGGTGTCTCCATTTTGTAGGTAGCTAGTAGGCATATTTTAGATTTTAGTTATATCCCAAAGGCCTGTGGCTATACTAATGTTTTATTTATTTATTTATTTTGCCTGAGCCTGAAATCTGATGTGCAGGTGGATCCTAATTATTGTCTGGGGAGATGATGTCATGGCTGGCGGAAGGATAAGAAAGCTGAATCAGGCAAGAGAGTAGCTCGCAAATACGGGAAAGGTGTATAAATATTGTTGGTTGTAAACCCCATCAAATTGATGTGATTTGGGGCCCATATTCAGCTTGGGAGCCTATGTGACCACTGAATCCCTATAGAGCGAGCTCACATTCTGTGGTCATGAGTAGAAGTGTTCCAAGCTGCCCCATCAACACACCACTCACAGCAAGAAACAGATCCTCAAGACAAAAAATTTAAAAAAAAAACAACAAGGAAAATAGAGGCCTTAAATGAAGTCATTGATGAGATAAGCTTAAATGATATATTCATATATATATGGTAGTTCTCCCTAAGCTTTATCAAGCTTACACATAGTCCCAGCATGAGAGTTTTCCAGATTGCTCTCCAGAGAGGCTGGACCAATTTACTGTCCCACCAGCAGTGCATAAGGATTCCTTTCTCCCCACAGACTCTCCAGCATTTGTTGCTGCTGTCCTTTTTGATGTATGGCATTCTCACATCGGTCAGGTGGTATCTCAATGTTGCCTTTATTTGCATTTCTCTGACAATCAGCGACCTGGAGCAATTTTTCTTTTTTGTTAGACTTTTGGATCTCTTCTGTAGTGAATTCTCTGTTCATATCCTCTGCCCATTTTTGGATGGGGTCACTGGCTTTTTTGTTGCTAAGATTGCTGAGGTCTTTGTATATTTTGGTGATTAGTCTCTTGTCTGATGTATGGCTTGTGAAGATCCTCTCCCATTTTGTGAGGTATCTCTTTGTTTTTATTTTCTGATCCATCCTCCCACTCAGTGCCTTTTAACGGGTGAGTTTAAGCCTTTGATATTTATTGATATTATGGATTTAGTGTATTAAAGTGCCTTATTCAACAAATTTTTGATTTGCTCTGACATATGGCAAATATTATGGTGATATTCTTGTTTATAAGAGGTCCGTTAGAACCTCTTTCAGGGAAGGCTTGGTGATGGTTACCTCCTTTATCTATTGTCTGTCTGTGAAGGTTTTTATCCCTCCATCTAGTCTGAATGAAAGTCTAGCAGGGTATATTTTCCTTGGTTGAAACCCTTTTTCATTCAGGGCTCGATAGATACCTTGCCATTCTCTTCTGGCTTTTAGAGTTTTAGTGGAGAATTCTGCTGATAATCTCTTTTTTAATTTAATTTTGTTCATTTATTTATTCCCTTTTGTTGCCTGTGTAGTTTTATTGTTGTAATTAATCTTGTTGTCATCGTTGTTGGATAGGACAGAGAGAAATGGGGAGAGGAGGGGAATACAGAGGGGGGGAGAAATGTAGACACCTGCAGAACTGCTTCACTACTTCTGAAGGGACTACCCTGCAGTTGGGGACCTGGGGGTTCAATCCGGGATTCTTACACCCGTCATTGTGCTTTGCACCACATGTGCTTAACCCGCTGTTTTACCACCCAACTCCCAGTCTGCTGATAATCTTATGGATTTCCCCCTCTATATGACTTTTGGTTTTCTCTTGCAGCCTTTAGAATCTTTTCTTTATCCTTACTTCTTTTCATTTTAACTATGATGTGTCTTGGTGTCTTCAGGTCTGTGTTGATTCTGTTTGGGATTATCTGACCTCTTGAATCTTAGTGTCCTTTCTGTTGTTTAGGTCTGGGAAGTTTTTTGTTTATTATTTACTCTAGAATTTTTACTTCCCCTTCCTCTCTTTCTTCCTCTGGCAGGCCAACTATAGGAATGTTACTACTATTGATATCATCCTATATGTCTATGTTGTTGTTTTTAGTGTCTCTCAATCTCTTTTTGAGCTCTTTAACTCTTTCTTAGTTTTCTCTAGCTCATCGTCTGTCTGGATAATTCTTTTTTTTTTTTTTTTTTTTTTTTTTTGCTTTTGCTGCTGTTAGACTGCTTTCACTTCCCTCAGCTTCTTTCTTAAGTTCTGTTATAGCATTAGCTTGTTCTGCTAATAGACCTTTTACTTCCTCTATTTCAGCTTTCAATTCTCTAATTACCTCAAAGTAGCTTGTATTTTCATTGAGGGTCTCATCTGTTGTTTCCCTAATTCTGATAGCACTTTCCTCCATAGCTGTCTAAATTTCTTTGATTATTAGGTTTACTATTGCTTGTATACTTTTCTTATCTATGGTTGCTTCTGACTGATTTCGAATTTCTTTTGGGCTCCTGTCTTGATTCAGTGTGGTAGCAGTTTTATTTGCTCTTGATTTAACCATTTTTTATTGATTATTTTACCAACAAACTATCTTACCAACAAATCTATTCCTGCAATTCCAATTAACTCTATCCCCTCTGAAGATTCCTACAGGAGCTTCCACAAAGCCATCTTCAAAGCAGCTTCCCAAGCCATTCCTCATGGGAGACGCACTAACTATACGCCTTGTCTTGATGCTGAATGTGAGCAACTACTAAAGCAGTATGATGAGTCGGGAGACCAAGATGTGGCTGACCATCTCATTGCCTCCCTGGATGCAGCACGCCAAGCCCACTGGCAACAACTCACGGAAAGTCTGAACTTCATCCACTCAAGTAGGAAGACCTGGAAGCTTCTTCACAGACTGGGTGCCGGTAGCCAACCCCCTCCCATCTCCCATACTCCCGTATCTCCAAACTCAGTGGCCAGTCACCTAACTCAAGTTGAACGTGCTAAGACTGACCCAGTCTGGAAAAGAGAAATTTCCCATGAGTGGTCATCCCACTTCCGGTTATCTTGTCCATCTCCAAAACTCTCTCCCTTTACACTGTCTGAACTGGAAGACGCTTTGAAGAGGGTTAAACCGGGAACAGCTGCTGGCTATGATAACATCACCCCAGAACTCATTCTTAACCTGGGCCCCGCGGCAAAGAAGTGGCTCACTTCATTCCTGTCCCACATCTTGGAATCTGAGTCTATGCCCAAAATTTGGCGTCGTGCAAAGATAACAGCGGTTTTGAAACCAAAGAAAGACCCAACACTGGCCTCCAGCTATAGATCAATTTCTCTCCTCTCTGTGTGTTACAAACTCCTTGAGAGGCTGCTTCTGTCACGTATTTCTCATCTTACAGAGAAATTCCTATCACCCTCCCAAGCTGGTTTCCGCCCAGGAAGATCTACCTGCGAACAAGCCCTGGTCCTCTCAACTTACATTGAAAATGGATTCCAGAAGAATTTAAAGATGGGTGCTGTCTTTGTTGATCTCACAGCAGCCTATGACACCGTCTGGTACCGTGGTCTCCTAGTCAAGATCTCAAGATGCCTGCCTCCATGGGTGGCCAACACTGTATCGTTTCTTCTCCAAAACAGAAGATTCCGGGTGCATCTGGGTGACAAGTCTAGCAGATGGAGACTTGTCTCAAGTGGCCACCCCCAGGGCTCTGTTCTGGCTCCTACGCTATTCAATATTTACATCAATGACCTCCCAGAAACTTCTTCAAGGAAGTTCATCTATGCCGATGACATCTGCTGTGCAACTCAGGCATCCAAGTTCGACATCCTCGAGGAAACACTCACGAAAGACATGTCTCTGATATCTGATTACTGTAAAAAATGGCAACTAATTCCTAGCACTGCAAAAACGGTATCATCTGTTTTCCATTTACACCATGCCTCAGCCTCGTGTGAGCTTAATGTGCAGCTTGGCGATACGAGAATCCGGCATGAAGCCCAGCCAGTCTATCTTGGCGTTACTCTCGATCGCACTCTGTCATTTCACAAACATCTCATAAAAACTGCAGCAAAGGTGGGCGCGAGGAATAGCATCATTGCAAGACTGGCCAGCTCCTCATGGGGCGCGAGCGCTTCCACACTACGATCATCATCTCTGGCATTATGCTATTCCACTGCAGAATACTCTGCTCCAGTATGGTTCCGTAGCCCCCATGTCCATTTGGTCGATTCCAAATTATATTCCTCCATGAGGATAATTTCTGGAACCATCTGTTCCACCCCGGTTCCATGGCTGCCAGTTCTTAGCAACATCACCCCGCCAGATATTCGTCGGGATGTGGCATCATCTAAGTTCATTTCCCACGTCTACGCTCGACCGGACCTGCCAATATACGTGGATATCTTCACCCACCCTGTCCAACGTTTGACTTCTCGTGCTATGTTCCATCGCTGGGGAGCCAGAGACAACCCAAACTGCCCCTGCAGCTACGGACAGACTATGACCCACATAGTCAATGATTGCCACCTCTCCAGATTCAAAGGAGGTCTCGAAACTTTACATCAGGCTCAACCTGACGCTGTTGATTGGCTATGGAAGAAGGGCAAACGCTAGAAGAAGAATTGATTATTTTTATTTTTATGTTATGTCCTTGTTCAGTTGTTGTGTTTTGAGTACAAGCCATGCTATACTAAATACCTTTATGACAAATGCAGTCATCAACCTCATAAAATACAACAGTAGTAACTGAAGCAAGGATTGATGCAGTTTAACCAATACCAGTTAGCCAAAAGACACCTCCAGTCCAAGAAAAAGTAGCAACCAAACCCAAAAGAAAAAGAAAGAGAAAGTAAATAAAGGAAAAGTAAGCATAGAAAATTATGCAAACATACTGTCCACTGTAAATTCTAGGGATAGCAAGAGGAGAAAGGGAAATAGAGAAGAGACACACACAGAGAAAGTCCACTCTGAGTTAGATTCCTTCTGCAAAATAATTCACAAACAAGTATCAGTGAATTCAGAGAGAAAAAGGAGGAAGAAGAAAAGAAGACAAGAACAAAAAAACATAAAGAGCAGTGAAAAGAAAGAGTTTTTATTTACTTATTTATTTATTATTGGATAGAGACAGAGAAAAAAGGGGAGTGGAGGGAAGAGGTAGAGTGAAGCGAGTTCCTCTCACAATGGATAGGACACCCACTCACCTAGCAATGGAAAAAACAAGAGTGAACCATAGGACCCCTCCTTGGTGTCTGATGTGTGATATGCAAATATCTTCTCCAATTTACTAGGCTGCCTGGTTATTGTGTAGTTCACCTTCGATGTGTAGAAGCTTTTTTTGGGTCATTTAGCCCAACTTTTTTTACTCCTGTTTTCATTTCCCATGCCCAAGGTGTTGAGTCTCCAAGTACATCTTTAATGTAAAGATCATGCAATGCTTCAACGATATTTTCTTCTATAAATTGTAGATTTTCTGGTCTAATCTCAAGATGTTCAATTCAGTATGATTTGATGTTGGTGTATGGTAATAGGTGGTAGTCTAATTTTACTTTTCTACATGTGGCTGTCTAATTTTTCCCAGCACCATCTGTTGAAGATAACTTCTTTACCCCACTGAGTTATTTTGGTCCTTTTGTCATATTGATGTATATCTGTGGGCTCATTTTTGGACTTTTGATTCTGCTCCATTGATCCAAGTGTCCATTTTTATACCAGTACCATGCTGTCTTGACTACTACTGCTTTGTAGTATAAACTGAAGTTGGGTAGTATGATACCTCCATATTTTCCTTATATTCTCAGTAGTGCTTTGGCAATTTGTAGCCTTTTGTGGTTCCACACAAATTTTTGGATAAATTGTTCAATTTGCTTAAAAATATCATTATAATTTTGATAGGGATTACATTGAAATTGAAGACTGCTTTTGGTATAATGGCCATTTTAATAACATTTATTCTTCCAAATCAGCAACAAGGAATGTTCGTTCATTTTCCTGTGTCCTTCTCTACTTATTTCAGCTATGTTCTATAGTTTTCATTATAAAGTCCTTTCACCTCCTTTGTGAGAATTATCCCCAAGATATTTTATCTTTGGGGGCTCAATTGTAAGTCAGATTGAGCCTTTTATCTCCCATTCCTCAAGTTTCTTATTGTTATACAGAAATGCCACAGATTTATGCATATTAATTGTTTATTCTAATCCTCTACTAACTTTATTTTTCCAGTATTTTTTGGTGGAGTTTTTGGGGTGCTCAAGGTATAATATCATGTCATCAACAAATAGCAATAGTTTGATTTATTCTTTTCCAATATGTATGCCTTTGATATCTCTGTTTGTTTGATTGTGGTGGCATGGACCTTGTGGACTATATTGAATAATATTGGAGATACTGGGAATTTTTATCCAGCTCCACATTTTATGGAGAAAGTTTTCAGCTTTCACCCATCTTCGGTTGTAATTTTATCTCTATTGTTCTTCATTGTTTTTGTCATAGCTTTCTATCGTTTTCTTTTTGTGTGTCTAGCCAGTGATTTATCTATTTTATTTATCCTTTAAAAGAACCAACTCTTGATTTCATTAATCTTTTGAATTGTCTTTCTGGATACAATTTTATTGCTGTCTTCTCTGATTTTGACTATTTCCTTCTTCCTGCTGACCTGTGGGTCTCTTTGTTGTTCATTTTTTAGTTCACTCGGTTTTGATGTTAGGTAGCTTACTTGAGATCGTTGCTGTTTGTAAATATAAACTTTCCTCTTAGGACAGCTTTTGCTGAACCCCACAGAGTTTGGTAGTTGGTCTCTTCATTTTCATTGTTCTCCAAGTAATTTTTAATTTCTTTTGATTTCTTCAGTGATCTAGGTGTTATTCAGAATTCTATTGTTCATTTGCCATAGTTTGCATGTATTTGCTTGTTTCTCATTGAGGTTGATTTCCAACCTCACTCCTTCATGGTCAGGAAATATACTTTTAATAGTTTCAATATTCACATGTTTATTAATGCTGTATTTGTGTTCTTTATGGTGGCATGAAAGGTTATGGAGGTCTGAGAAGATACCCTCTTGGTGAGTCTCTCTCAACTGAGGTGAGCAAAAGGGGGGAAACTCAGACTTAGTTGTTTCCTTCTTGACTCTCAGGCCCACAAAAACCCCAATACTTCTCCTCATTAACTGCAGGCCACATGGCCGCCTACTTTAAGATTCATTTACTGAAAGTCACCTTACCTTCTGATCACAGAAGAACACACCTTATCACACACTCCTAGCAGTGCCCTTTGATGTCCTCAATTTGAATCAAACCTTGCTTATCTTCTCTCTATCTTGCCTTAACTGTTTCAACCTCTCTCCTCCCCTCAAATGCCTTTGGGAAATTAAATGCCTAAATCAGGAGACTAATTATCTTGACCTTTATATATCTGCATCAATTCTTGTCATACCAGCCCCCTACCATAGGGGCAAGCCGACCTTTAAGAAACCTGTAATTTCTGACATATTTCAATAATAATTCTCTTTGTTTGGTTTTCTATTTAACTTATGTCCACCTGCTAATAAACGAACTCTGAGGATGCTGCTGGTCTCCCCGGTGTCTTTACTCTAGAAAGAACTGGTCCATTACCTTTCCCCTGGAGATCACCCTGCCAGAGACCCTGACACTCTCACAAGTCTAGACATAGACCTTCCATATGACCCAGTAATTCCTCTCCTTGAGATATACCCCAAGGACTCCATAACACCCAACCAAAAAGATATGTGTACACCTATGTTCATAGCATCACAATTCATAGTAGCTAAAATCTGGAAGCAACACACATGACCAACAACATATGAGTGGCTGTGGAAGCTGTGGTATATATACACAATGAAATACTATGCAGCTATTAAGAACAATGAACCCACCTCCTCTGATCCATCTTGGATAGAGCTAGAAGGAAATATTTTAAGTGAGCTAAGTCAGAAAGATGATCCCACTCATAAACAGAAGTTGAGAAATAAGAACAGAGAGGGAAACTAAAAGCAGGATTTGACTGAATTTGGAGTAGGTCACCAAAGTAAAAACCCTGGGTTGAGGGTATAGGTATATGTTCAGCTTCATGGGTTGGAGTGGTTGGCATGGGGCACAGTCTTTTGGTGTTGGGAATGGTGTTTATGTACAATCCTATTAATATGTAGTCATATATATCACTATTTAATTAATATGAGAAGGGAAAAATTGATTGAATGTCTCACACTTTTTAATGCACAGATCATAGGTTGAGTCTTTGTTATGTTCACTCTCTTAAAAGCTTAGACCAGGGAGAACAGAAGCAACCAGTGGAACAGATATATACAAACAATATCAGAGTACATAAAGTATGGTGATGTTGTATATGAAATAGCAAATCCTAACAAAGGAATTTTTCAAAGTTAAGCCAATTGTCAAATTAATATGATTATAGCAATAACTATCTATTACCTTCTTAAACCCTAAGACAGCAGGAACCTCCTGCTTCCCTATAGAGCCTATATTTCCCCAGTCCTGCAGCCTCTAGAGCAGGGCTCACTTTCCTGAATGCTTCTCTCAATTCATACCAAGTGATATTGCATCTTCTGATCCCAACCTAATCAATGCAACCAACTCTGTATGCTTCACAACACACTATGTCCAGAAACTTTAGTGAAGGAATGTCAGCCCTTCAGCATCATTACTCAGGTGAGACTTTTCCTTTCATAGAATTCTCTAATTCCATTCCAGGTGGTTAACTTCACAACTAAGTCTCAAAACCTAGATTTAGTCCATGTCCCATGAGATAGGGCATGTATTCACATGTATCCAAAAATTATAGCAAAATATATACCTGAAATCAAAAGTGCACAATAGTCTACAATAGTCATACAGTGAGTAAGTATGAAGTTCATAATGAAATAGTGTCTACTTAGATTTAGATGCCCTCCTCACCTATTTCCTATTATACTTCCCTCACTCACTCCCAAGTTATCCTTATCAAAGCAAGGTCTGAAAAAGCTGAATAAGGGCAAGAGACTGGCATATTTTAGTGATGACTCTTTAGTCACTATCAGGCCACCCTATCAGCTGGGGACCTATTCAGGAATTCCTGAGATTCCCAAACAGTCATGATGGGCCTAGGCCTCGAATAATTCTCTCTCTCCATTGTTACCAGTCATCTATATCAGGCAAAACAAAACAGACCCTTTTGTGTGCTGAGCTAGTGTGGGGGTGGCTCTTCCCAGGTACATACTCTCTTTGTTGGAGATAACACGACCGAGCCAGCCTGGGATGCTACTCACTCAGCAACATGAAAGAGATGACCCAGGAAATGAGCTCCTGATGGCAAGGCAATTTGATTCTTTATTGATCAGAGAGCCAAGACTTTTGAGAGTTTGACCCGGAAATGGCAAGTCAGAAATAGAAATGGCTTGACATGGTTTGGAAAGGGGCAGAGAAATGCTAGGAACTTTCCTAGCCAAAAGGGTCTAGGAAAGGTAGGAACTTCCTTAGCAACTTTGTTAGGGTTTTAACTGGTATGATTAATAATACCCTGAAAGCAGGGAGGGTCTTGAGGGTAGAAAGAACATCAAAGAAATGGAATGGGTGGGTATCTTTCAGGGAAAACAATGATTATGTAGATAATAAGGGAGCAGGCCATAGTATGAGGAATGCAGGGTGCTTTGTGAGGCAGGGAGTCTGATAAGACGAGGCAAACCTTGGGGGGTTGTGCCCCTCCTTGCTAGACCTCTCAGTAGAGAGAGAGCGACTGACAGGATGGATGTCCCCTCAAGTCAAGCCTTGCCAAGCTCAACCACATCCTCACAATTTCCCGACAGGAGTTACTCTCTTCCGAGATCCCTCTTTCTGGTACTTTTTCCAACCATGACATCATCTCCCCAGGCAATAACTGGCATCCACCTGTATTTTAGAGTTCAGGCTCAAGGGAAAAAAAAAAACTAGTATAGCTAAAGGCCCTTTAGAATATAACTAAAATATGCCTACCAGTTATCTACAAAACGGAGACCTGACCAACTCTTCATTTGCATTATTTCAGCCTTTATGTTTATAATTAGTCAACAACTTGTTTGGCTTTATATATTAACTCTCTTTTAAGCCAACAGATTCTAGATGCTAGCATGAAGCCAACCAGACTTCCCTGGACATTCAACCCAGCAAAGTGTCTTGGAGCTCCAATTCCCCAGAACCCTGCCCCACTAAAGAAAGAGAGAGGCAGGCTGGGAGTATTGATCAACCTGTCAAAACCCATGTTCAGCAGGGGAGCAATTAAAGAAGACAGACCTCCCACCTTCTGCATCCCACAATGACCTTGGGCCCATTCTCCCAGAGAGTTAAAGAATAGGAAAGCTATCAAGGGGAGGGATGGGATACGGAGTTCTGGTGGTGGGAATTTTGTGAAGTTGTACCCCTCTTATCCTATGCTTTTGTCACTGCTTCCTTTTTATAAATAAATAATAATAAAAATAATTATACCTCAATAATCTTGTAATTTTGTAAATCACCAATAAAAAATAAATAGACCTTGTTATAAACATGTAAGCAAATATCCATAACTATGCAAGGAAAATGCTCTTGATGTTTACATCCCTCACTTTTTGAACACACACACACACACACACACACACACACACACACACATTTCTTTCATCCACTATCCCATGTTCTCATTGCTTTCATCATTCACTTTAGAGGGGTGGATGATCCAAATCACTCCTAAATGGTCTTCCACATTAACAACCTTATCTAGATTAGTTGTAAATTCACTCTAATTACAGTGCATGGTAACAGTAAGTGATGTCATAAGAAGCCTCTTGTATCTGAGACATATGTTTTCGACCTATATTCTCAGGTTATTAGACAAATATCTTCTTGGTAGATAGGAGTAATCATCACACTCAGCACAGTAACTACCTCCCTTGCCAGCACAGTAACTACCTCCCTTGCCAGCCTAGAAGATTCCTCTTTATAACTACAGAATGGGAGCTCAGACCTACAGGGATACAGAGGTTACATAGGCTCCTGCACTAAAAATAGCCTCCAGATCAAATCAATGGGCTTTATAATTAGTGGTATTTATATAATTTTCCCATATTTAGGAGCTACTCTCTTCCCTGATCCAGCTTTCTAGCTCCTTTTTCAACTATGACACCATCTCCCAGATAATACATTTGGACCACCTACATGTTAGCTGTTAGGCTCAGGCAAAAATTAGTAATTTCATGGGCCCCAAAGAATATACCTAAAATAGATCCAACTTTTTTTCCAAAATATAGACCCCCAAATTTCACTTGCTATATTCTTGCCTTTAGGTTCCAGATTATTAAACAATTTTTTCTTCTTTATATCTTAAATAATTTTCAGCCAGCAATTTGAAGATTTTACCATGATGCCAACCTAACTTCCTTTGGCAGATGACCTCACCAATGTACCCTGGAACCCCATCTCTCCAGAGCCCCACCCAACTAGGGAAAGATAGAAACAGGCTAGGAGTATGGATTGACCTGCCAACAACCATGTTCAGTGGAGAAGCAATTACAGAAGCCTGACTTTCCACCCCATAATGATCTAAGGTTCATGCTCTCAGGGAGATAAAGAATATGAAAGCTTCTAATGAAGCGGTTGTGATATGGAACTCTGAGGGTAGGAAATGTGTGACATTTTACCCCACTTATCCTATAGTTTTGTTGATATTTTCTATTTTTTATTTTATAAATTTTTTTTAAATAAATCACACATCCACACAGACAAAGGGCATTGCAATTTTGGTCTAGCAGCAATTTTGAGTTCCAGTTCAGTGTGAGTATTGTGTCTCCTAGTTGAATTATTCTTCTTTAGAACTAAGACCTTTAGGCCAGCAGTACATAGCATTATAGGAACAAGAAAAAAAAAAGTGCTATTATGCCACTCCAGGTAATAATGAGAATTATCACTCCCATTTCTGCCCCTTGTAAATTCTGTGAATCCCAGCTATGGGGAAAAAAGGCATCAGATATTGATTCAAAATACATACAGCTTTCCCAAGAGCTTATTATTGGTATCAGTATTTCTGTCCACCTCACAATATAACTCAGTTTTCAAGAGGTCATAGCATAATTCTATCAAACCAGCTGCTTGAGAATTGTGAGGGGCACAGTAAGATAAGTGAACTTCATGAATGTATGTTCAGTGCTGACTTAATTCACTATTAAGTGAAATTCTGGATCAGAATTAATATTGTGTGGAATGTCATGGCATGGATAACTAATTGTATAAGGTCATAGATAGTAGCTTTAGAAGAATCATTGCATGCTGGAAAAATATAGCCTTATATAAATAAGGTGTCTGTTCTAGTAGAATCAAATTCAAGCATATTTTCTTTCATCAAGGCTCCCACAAAAAATAGAGATGGAAATAAAATAAATGATGTATTATCAAGGGAAAAAAACAGCAAAGCACATTTATATCAGTGTTTTCAAAAATGCCAGAATGAAATACAAAGTTGAAATATATGTGTGAAATATAACATAAGATGAATATACCAAAAAGTTACTATAGAACAATAGTGGAGGGAAATAAGCAGAGAAGGTATTTTGTAAATGCATTTTTTAGTGAAAGCTATCTCTGTTAGAGGTTGGATTTTTTGATAACTCCTTTCAGAAGAGAGGCAATGTTATCAATGTTAAAACATAAAGCTCAAGTGATTTTCCACAAAGTAACATTTTCCTATGGCTTATATTTCTAATAAAAAGTGTGAATATAGTTTGGAAATTCTAAAAATATATTATGGGTCCATATTCCCAGAAGGATAAAGAATAGGAAAGCTATCAGTGGAATGGATGGGTTATGGAGTTCTGGTGATGGGAATTGGGCAGAGTTGTACCCCTCTTATCCTATGGTTTTGTCATTGTTTCCTTTTTATAAATAAAAATTTTAAAAGTAACTTGATATATGAATTATTATCAAATAACATGAAATAATAACAAAATTTGGGTTATTAATACTACTAATCTGTAAATATCAATCATATACCCTTTTATTCCACCTTTCCATTTTATCAGTAAAATAACATAGACTCAACTATGGGAAAGGATAAATCTAAAGCCATCCTATGAGTGAATAGTTCAGCTAGGATTACACATTGTCTTTTACATATAGATAAAAATGACATATATAATACTAACATAAAATGTATGCTTACATGAGAGCATATTTACATAAACATATGTATGGGTTTTTTCGCGTGTGTGCCTCACTAAATCTCTATGAAATGAATATTCTTAGTATTTTAGACAGGTGAAAAGATGGAAATCAAGGAGATAAGTGACTTTACAAGACCTACGCCTTGGAAGTGGTAGAACTGAGAATTGAATCCAGGCAGGCTGAATGTAGAGTCCAAAATAATAATTAAAAAATACTTCACTGTACACTCCCTGTTGTCCAATTTGAATATTAAATATGATCTAATATTTAGTTGAAAGCTATTTTGAATAATAAGTTATTCAGGATCCTCAAATTTGCATCACTTTGCTTTGGTTACATATTAAATTGTATCCATTGACACATGGGGGGGCATTTATATAGCTGTAACTCCAAATTTTTACATTTCTTTTCATATAAAAATTAAAGAAAACAGTCATTAATGATTTACTGTAAGTTATAGAACAAGAGAGAGTCTGGGTCGCACAGTGGCTTGAGAGCACGTGGTGCAAAGCGCAAGGACAGGCGTTAAGGATCCCTGTTTGAACCCCAGGCTCCCCACCTGCCGGGGAGTTGCTTCACAGGCAGTGAAGCAGGTCTGCAAGTGTCTTTCTCTCCCCCTCTCTGTCTTCCCCTCCTCTCTCCATTTCTCTCTATCCTATCCAACAGCAACGACATCAATAATAACTACAATAATAAAACAACAAGGGCAACAAAAGGGAAAATAAATAAATATTTTTTTAAAAGTCTAATGGGGGCTGGGTGGTGGTGCAGTGGGTTAAGTGCATGTGGCGCAAAGCATAAGAACCTGCCTAAGGATCCCAGTTCAAGCCCCCGGCTCCCCACCTGCAGGGGAGTCGCTTCACAGACAGTGAAGCAGATCTGCAGGTGTCTGTCTTTCTCTCCCCCTCTCTGTCTTCCCCATCTCTCTCCATTTCTCTCTGTCCTATCTAGCAACGAGCAACATCAACAATAGCAATAATAATAACCACAACGAGGCTACAACAACAAAGGCAACAAAAGGGGGAAAAATGGCCTCCAGGAGTGGTGGATTCGTGGTGCAGGCACCGAGCCCAGCAATAACCGTGGAGAAAAAAAAAAAAAGAGTCTAATAATCAAAATATATAAAGAGCTCACCAAACTCAGCAACAAAAAAAAGCAAATGATCAAATTCAAAAGTGTAGAAAAGAGAGTCAGGCTGTAATGCAGCGGGTTAAGCACATGTGACATGAAGCGCAAGGACCAGCTTAAGGATCTTGGTTCGAGTCCTCAGCTCAATAACAACAACAATAATAACTAAAACAATAAAAAGGGAAATAAAAAGGAAAATAAATAAATATATAAAAACATTTAAAATAAAAAAATAAAAAGGAATACTTAGACTTAAAAAAAGTTATAGAACAAGAGAAAAACAATCAAATAGCAGTATTCAGACCACATTACTAACCTATTGATCAATTCCATGTACTCCTAGGACAAGGATGTTTGTTCAGTCTGGGATGAGGCCGCAGAAATAAAAGAAGTTCTAACAGATTCAAAGACCCCCCCACACCTAAAGGTGTTTTACAGATCTCTAAGTATACAGGTGAATGTCAAGGTATTATCTCTAATACTGCAGAAAATGACTTCTTCAATTTATCTTTATTTTTTAAGTATATATGTGACGAGTAACACAATATCTAATTTATGCATTTTCATACTCTAACACATTGTCTTACACATTAATTTGAGTCAGAAAGAACTGCTTATATTAATCAGCAATCAGCACTATATTTGAAGGCTGAAAAAAAAGTTCCCAAATATCCTAATCATTTTATTAAAATAATCACCCTTCAACCCAGGTTTCCAACAACAGATGAGTGGCTGAGTAAATGGTGGTATACATACAAAATGGAATACTATTCAGCTATTAAAAATGGTGAAGTCACTTTCTTCACCTCATCTTGGATGGAGCTTGAAGAAATCATTTTAAGTGAGAAAAGCCAGATTTTAAGAAGGATAAATATGGGGTGATCTCACTCATAGAAAGAAACTGAGGGGAGTCGGGCGGTAGCATGGTGGGTTAAGTGCAGTTGGCACAAGGCACAAGGACTGGCATAAGGATCCCGGTTGGAGCCCCTGGTTCCCCAACTGCAGGGGGGTAGCTTCACAGGCAGTGAAGCAGGTCTGCAGGTGTCTATCTTTTTCTCCCCCTCTCTGTCTTCCCCTCCACTCTCCAGTTCTCTCTGTACTATTCAAAAACAATGACATCAATAACTACAACAATAAATAAACAAGGGAATAAATAAATATTTTTTAAAAGAAAGAGAGAAATAAGAACAGAAAAAGGAGAGACAAAGCAGAATCTGGACTGGGCTTGTTGTATTACACCAAATAAAGGACTCTGGGGGCTTGTGGTTCATGTACTGGAGCATGATGGTGGAGGAGGACCTAGGTAGTGAGTGATGGTATTATGTAGAAAACTGAGAAATGTTTACACATACACCGAATACTGTAGTTGCCAACTGTAAGGAAAAAATCTCAAAAATTCACAAATATATATGTGAAATTTTGAGAAGATAAATGGAGTAATTATACCAAAAATTTCCTCTAAAATACTATTATTAAAATAGTAATCATGCTGTGTTTCACATTTGCATAGTATAGTATCTAAAGGAAATGTTTCTCTACTATTCATAAAACATTATATATTTATGGCCTATATGCCTGATAGAGTCACACATTTCAGACAAAGTGAAGAAGAAGGGGGAGGAGGAGGAGGAGGACAGTCAGAGGGAGAGAGATTCCAAGAACATACATACTCCAGCATCAAGGTAAGAAGTTAAGATTATGCATGACTTATCCCTTCTCCCTATTCAGCACAACTAAACTTTTTTGAAGGACTTTTGAAAATGTTTAAATTTGAAATGACTTCTCTGTGGTACTTTGTATATACTTAAACGTAAATACAGGACCGGGTGGTGGCATACCTGGTTAAGTGCACATATTTTGATGCAAAAGGACTAAGGTTCAAGCCCGCAGTCCCTGCATGCAGGAGGAAAGCTTTACAAGTGGTGAATCAGTGTTGCAGGTGTCTCTCTTCTTCTTTTTCCTTCACTATCTCTCCCTTCCCTCTTGATTTTTCTCTATTAAATAAAGTTTAAAAAGCTATAAAAATAAAGACACACATCCTAAACATCTAAGTCATCCTTTCTTTTCATTATAATACACTAATATTTCTCATTTGTGCTCATTACCATCTATGTATACCTTGGAAGAGATACCAAGTTGCATTCATGTATAAAGTCTCCCATTAAGCATAACTATCTAACCTTATTTCCACATGAAATCATTCTTGCTTTCTTTTCTATGCTCCCATAAGACTTTTTCATACTTAATAACAACAATTTATGTGTTTAAATCAAAATGTTAAAATTTTATTTAGAAAAGTTCTAAATAAAGATTACTATCGAACAATGAAAAATGAAAGTTTATATAACTTTCAATGAAAACAGATAAAAACAGGAAGAAACAATAATGATCTTGTAGGTTCCAACTCTACCACATTTCTTTTTCTCTTTGAATTATAGGCTTTTGTTTCCAGGTACCAGCCTTCTTGGATGGCAATTGACTTGTTTTTGTGACTTTTTTGGATTAAGGTGCCAAGTGTAGTTCCATTGTTAGGGCCAATTAGGTGCACTGTTCAGAAAAAAACAACAACAACAACAAAAAAAAAAACTGAGAATGTTTATTCCTAAGAAAGATGACTTGTACACCTGCTGACTCTCAGAGTGAAACAAAGATTAAATCATTGCCAGCAGAAGTGCTGAAAGCTGGTTTTTAATAGCAAATATAGAAACCTTCCATTTCCAAAGCTACAGGCTGGCCAAGTGGCAAAAAGTCATTATTGCACACCAACCTCCTACCAAGGGCATAGTGGTAAACCGTAGGTTAGACCATCATTATTTAGGCTGTCTTAATTGTAGTGATTGAAACTTAGAAGACTAGCTGAAATTACCTTTAATTAAAAATGGTATATAGAGTTCAGAGGACAAGCAAAATATTGCATTTGATTCATATAATTAATATGGCAATATTTTGTAGTTGTCATCATTGTAAATTTAGAAAATCAAAATATTTGCAAATTTTTATTTATTATAATTATTGAGTCTGGCGCCTTAGACCACTCAGCCATCCTGACACACTATTATAATTATTGAATAGGTCACACTTACTTTCCATGAATATATAGCTTGCTTTCCATAAAATAAACTTAGTATAAAGCAAATCTACAGAAGTACAAGGAAACTTAATCTAGTTCAACAACATTATCAATGTCAAATGAAATAATTAATTATGCAGAGCAGTGGGAGACTATCTTAAACTGAATCAATAGCAAACACATGTTAACTGAAGTCTGACAAGCTTATGAAACTATAATTGACTTAGAATGATATATATATATATACATATATACATATATATAGTAATATTTTACAAATTCTAATGTATGTATATACAAATGAAATTATCAACATAACCAAGATAATGAACTTGATTATCATCACCCAAAATTTCCTCATGCCCTTTATTAGTAGCCCTGATGTATTTCCTGCTCTTCATTGTCAGAAGTTGCTGATCTTATATTGCCTGTCAATTAGTTTACATTGTTTGGAATTTTGTATAAATGGGTTCAGTGGAATTTTATTTTTTCTTTTCACTCAAGGTTTTGAAATTCACCAAGTTGTTATGTTTTCAAGGACATTGGGGCTGCACACAGTTTAGGACTAGTACAATAATGGATGTTGTAATTTTAACTTTAAAAGGAGTTTTGGGGAGCTGTGGTGCATAAAAGAATTCACTGTGGGGATGTGGGAACGAGTTTAAATAATACAAGTTTTATTAGAATGAAACAGGTAAAAGGCAAAATAAACAATTATCATAAAGGGTTATTATCATTTAGGGTCTCTAGGTCCATCAAACCTGATAATAGTAATCAAAAGTATAGTCTCATAAGGTAAACAGTTACCAGCTGAGGTAAAGGTTGCTCATGGCTGTAGAGGAGTCTAAAAGTTTATCAGCTAGCTGAGTCACATGTGTTCATTTCCGAGGAGAAGTAGCCATGGCAGATACCTGGAGCACCACTGCCGAGATGCTTCTGACCAGAAGAAGCAGCAGCCAAACAAAGAGAAAGACCTGTTCCAAGTCCATGCCTTTTATACATTTTTTCTCTGTGTGTCCCACCTTAGGGTAGCATCATTCATATGCTAATAGTCTCAAACTCCTGTTGGCTTCACAACAAATGGATAGCTGCATTATGTGATCAGATGTGTCCTCATCAAAATAAGAAACTGGAAAAAATGTTTTCTAAAGTGGTTGCCCCACTTTAAATTCCCCTCCACATTCCTCACCAGCATATAACATCACCAGACTTTTTTTTTTTAATTACAGTTTTTTTTTTTTTGCAAACAGTGGGCTTGAACAGTTTTTTGTTCACACTATAATATGTACACTAAACCAGCTGTGCCACCACTTAGCCCTTGGATTGATTTTTATTGAGGAAGTGTTGTTTCACAGGACTGTTGCTGTCTGAGGGGTAGAATGTCATCTATTGCAACAATATATGCTAGTGAGGTTATTTGTTTGTTTATTTATTTATTTATTTATTTATTTATTACCATAGCACTGATCAGCTCTGGTTTATGGTGGTGCTGGTGCAGGGGATTCAACCTAGGGCATTTTAACCTCAAGCATGAGTGTCATTTTATTTACTTTTAAGCAATGTATAGTTTTTTTTTTTCAGGTGAACAAATACATTTTGGGGGGCCATACCATTTAATATACCATATTTTTAGGAAACAATTCACAGTAAAATGCATTTAGCACAGTAAGTTCTTAGCCTGCAATTTTAAGGAACCAACAGAGTAACAGTTCATTGGTGGTCACCCTGACCTAAATGGGGGAGACAGGAGGAAATTGAAAAGGGGCTGGAGACTCAGTCTTCTATGTTTGTGTTTCAAAAGTGCAGGCAGTGCATTTCATATTGATTTTTATTTTCAAGTTTCTCATAACTAATGATAATGAACATAGTTGTATTAGCTTCCTACTCATTTGTTATTTTGTGAAACATCAGTTCAGATCTTTTGTATATTTTTCACTTATATTTTGTTAATTTTAATTGGGACTTCAAGTTGTATGACATAGAAAATACTTTTTCAGGCTTGTATTCTTATTTTTATGTCAGTGAACTATGTTCATTATGAAAATCTATCAGTATTGATTTAGATTTTAGGCCAAAACTGTGACAACTTGCTGTTCAATATTTCTTTAATTTTGAGCTGCAGTTATTTGGTGACTTAGCTTTAGCGTAACAAGCTGGTGTATCTCTGAGGTCATTTGTGGATGATCAGAATTTACTCCTCTTCAATTGACCTGGTACTAAACTGACCATGCTGACTCCCAAGCTCATTACATATACAATCCATCTGACTCCTTGTAAAGGAATTTATGTTACTCTTAACAAAACTATCCAGAACAAATGAAGTGTGTAAGGAGGCAGAGAGAATAGGTGAAGGGCTATTATAATGGCAATAAAACTGTGCATCCCAATTGGAAAGAAGAGAAGACAAAGTTTTTTGTAGGGTTAAAATTAATCTTTTTTTTTTATACAAGAGCACTGCTCAATTCCTATTTATGATACTGGTGGGGATTGAACCTGGGAGCTCTGCTATCAAGAACACCATCTCCCTGGATGAAAATAAGATTTATTTCCTTGCCTTATTAAACTGTTTTCACTCTGAGATTTGTCAAAGATTTATCTAGTAGCTGGAGTTTTAGACAAAGAGACTCTTTGCCTAGTTTATAATTAATCCCTTGGGAAAATCTATCAGTTCAATGAGTCTTGAGTTATATGCTATTTTGTTTTGTTTGAGTTTTACATATGTGGTTTTGTCTTAAAAAGTATTTATTGTTCCTTAATGTTTTTTCTCTTTTTCTGCCACTCCTAAGCACTTCTTCTATTAAAATATTTTATTTTATTTGATAAGACATACAGAAATCGAGAAGGCAATGGGAGATAGAAAGGGAGAAAGAAAGCAGGAAACCCACATACCTGCTTTACCACTCATGAAGCTTTCCCCCCCACAGGTGGGGACCTAGAGCTTGAATGCAGGCATATATATTCCCTTTTGTTGTCCTTGTTGTTTAACATTGTTGTGGTTATTGATGTCTTTGTTGTTGGATAAGACAGAGAGAAATAGAGAGGAGGGGGAGACAGACAGGGGGAAGAAAGACACCTGCAGATCTGCTTCACCTCTTATGAAGCAACTACCCTGCAGGTGGGGAGCTGGGGTCTAGAACCAGGATCCTTATGCAAGTCCTTGCGCTTTGTGCCACATGCCTTTAACCCACTGCGCCATAGCAGGACTCCCCCCCCTTTTTTTTTTTAATAAAACAGGTGTTGGATGAAAATTGAAACCCTCCATCCTCCAGAGGAGTCTGGCTCATCCTACTCTGCCATTCAAGGGGATTCTATACTGAGTGCAGCTTAGAATGTTCCCTATTATGACCGTGGACTGTTAGCTTGGATTGGCAGGGATCTAGAGGTTATACAGACTTTTTTTGCTAACCATGAACATACACGAATCCCAGGTAAGATCAATGTAGTAAATAGTTAATTATACCCACATATATATTTTCAGGTATGGGAGCTTCTCTCTGAATTAATCTATCTTTCAATTTCTTTATCGTTCCCATTCTATTCAATAGGACATAGAGAAGGGAAGATAGAGAAGAAAGGAGAAAGACAAACACGTGCAGATTTGCTTCACTGCTTGTGAAATGTCCCCACTGCAGGTGGGGAGGGGAGTCTCTATCCTAGGTCCTTGTGAAGGTCCTTGCACGTAGTACTATATGTGGTTAACACTCTGTGCCACTGACTGCCCCCCCCCCCCCGCTAATTTTCAATTTTCATTCTCCATGCTTGTTGTGGAACATGTAATAAACATATATATATTCTGGTCATATACCTTTTTTAGATAAGCACAAACTATGATTTAATCAACCATTCTGTGTGACTGACAACTACATGGCTTCCCAGAGATCATTGGGTGTTGACAAGGCCAAAGCCTCCCCCTCTGCCGTGGCAATTACCCAAGAACTGATGAAAAACTTTGTGAGATGTGAACCTTAAGATTATTACCTACTTACCATGATACTATAGGAGACTAGTTAGTAAAATAGTAAAAATACTGTACTTGTTCTGAGATAACTGATGCACTTGTCATTTGATATTTATCCTATGTTATCTATATTTTTGCTGTGACCCTAAATTCCTTTCCAGATGTACCCCTTATGCTTCTATTTTAATTTTTTTCTTTTTCCTTTTTTAGTTAAAAAATGGAAGTATTGACAAGACCATAGGATAAGGGGGATACAATTCCATATAATATCCATCACCAGAACTATGTATCCAATCCCTTCCCCTGAAAGCTTTACTATTCTTTGTCCCTCTGGGAGTAAGGACCCAGGGTCAATATGGGCTGCAGAAGGTGGGAGGTATGGCTTCTGTAATTGCTTCCCCACTGAGCATAGGCATTGTCAGGTCAATCCATACTTCCAACCTGTGTCTCTTTTCTGTAGTGGGGCGGGCCTCTGGGGAAGCAGGGCTCCAGGACACATGGTGGGGTAGTCTTCCCAGGGAAGTCAGATTGTCATCATGATAGTATCTTGAACCTGGTAACTAAAAAAGAGTTAAGGTGTAAGGTAGAACAAATTGTTGGTTAATCATAAACCTAAAGAGAAGAGTATTACAGATGAAGATTTGGGGGTCTCCATTTTGGAAAATGCTAGTAGGTCTATTTTAGGTATATTCCAAGGGGCCTATGACTTTACTAGTTTTTGCTTGAGCTTCACATCTAACATTCAGTGTGGGTTCTCTCCGAGTCCCCCACTCCCGTGGCCAGTGGCAGTGAAAGGTCAGAGCGGCCTCCTGGCAGTCCTGGGGTAGCTTCGCTTGGTGGGGGCAAAGTGCTCAGAGAGACAAGCAGTCATCTCTGAGAGAACATCAGTGTGGCAACTATCTTATTGGGGGGGAAGCAGACAAATATACCCATTGCTCTGGGTATATTTGGGGGGGGTGAGGTAATTATTAACCCAAACACAGAGCAACACAATGCATAGTCACATTTTGACCTACAGACTATGTTATCACAAGTAGAAAGTTACCATACAAAGTTTGATCACAAGCTTCACAATGTATATTTTCCTGGAGGTAGACTGTAGTCACTTTAGGGCAGGGGGATGAAAGGCAGCTGAGCAATCAAGATGTTTGCTGGTGGTTTTCAAGTTAGCCACACACAGTACTTTATGGTCTTTGTTTTAAAAGGGAAGAATGGTGGCATGTATAGAGAGGTGCCCATGCCCAGGGGTCCAAGTCATAAATTCTAGAGGTCAGCAGGCACATGCCATATTTCAACCCACAGGGTGGAGGGTCTGGGGTCAATCCACTTAGGCTTTCCTGGAAACAATGGCTTGGATATCCTTTGCAGTGGGTCCAGCTCCCAACATTGCAGGTGACCTAAGTTATTGTCTGGGAAGATGGTGTAATAGTTGAAAAAAAGGGCTAGAAAGTTGGATCAGGGAAGAGAGTAGTTCCTCAATATGTGAAAAGTATATAAATATTGTTAAATATAAACCACATATATTTTATCTCAGGCCCTCTGACCAATCTTGGATAGAGCTAGAAAGAATTATGTTAAGTGACGTAAGTCAGAAAGACAAAGACAATTAAGGGATGATCTTACTCATAAACAGAAGCTGAGAAAGAATAACATAAAGAGAAACTCAAAGCAGAATCTGACTGAGTTTGAAGTATTGCATCAAAGTTAGAATCTCTGGATTGAGGGTGAGGGTGGATATTCACTTTGAGGAGGATGGGGGTGGGACACAGACATTTGGTGGTGGGAGTGGTATTAATATACACGCCTACTAACTTATAGTCTCACAAACCACTATTAAATTTATATGAGAGGGGAAAAATATATCAACTTGTTTGCTGAACAGACCATAGTTGTGAGCATATGATCCTTCATTCTAAGCACTTGAGACTTCAAATTGGCAATCAGGCTGAGTTTTTACTGGGCTCAAATTGTTAATACATTTCTAATAATGACTTGATATTTGAAATATTACATTTCCTAAAAGCTTAGAACAAGGAGAACAGAAGCAATTGTTGGTGTTCCTTTATGAGATAAAAATATTATTTCCTCTTTGACCCAGTAGTTGTTTAGTAGTGTACTGTTGAACTTCCACATTTTGGGACTATTACTAATCTTTTGTTGATTGTGAAGTGTTAGTTTAATTCCACTGTGGTCTAAGAAGATGCTTGGGATGATTTACATGCTCTTGAATTTTCTGACGCTTTCTTTGTGGCCTAACATATGCTCTATCATTGATAATGACCCATGTGGACTCGAGTTAAATGTGTATTTCAGTTTCTTTGGGTGAATGACTCTGAAAATGTACAGTAGTTCTAATTCATCTGTCTCCTCATTTAGCTCCCTCATTTCTTTATTGATTTTCTGCATGGATGATATGTCAAGTTGAGAGAATGGGGTGTTGAAGTCCCCTACTCTTACTGTGTTGCTGTTAATATATTGCTATAGCTCTTTCAGTAGATGTTTGATGTACTTAGATGGCTTCTTATTGGGTGCATAGATGTTAATAATTGTTAAGTCCTCTTGATTTACTATTCCTCTGAGCATTAAGTAATATCCATCACTATATTTTTTAATTTTATTGATTATAAAGTCTATTGTGTCAGATATGAGGATACTTGTTCCTGCCCCTTTTTGTGGGCCATTGGGATTGTATGAGAGTTTTCGATACTTTCACTTTGAGTCTGTGTTTGTCTTGTGGAGTTAGGTGGGTTTTCTGTAGAGAGCATATTGTTGGATTGGTGTTTTCTTATCCATTTTCCTACTCTGTGCCTTTTAATAGGTGAATTCAGACCATTGACACTTACTGATATCAAAGACTGAAGATATTTTAACTCCATTCTTGTAGATTTTTAGAGTGATCTGATATATGGCCTATTTATGGTGGTATGACTGCTTACAGGAGAACTTTCAGACCTTCTTTCAGGTCAGGTTTGATGATCCTTGATTCTTTCAACTGTTGCTTGCCTTAGAAAGCTATTATGCTGTTCCCGGAAGATGGCGGACTGAGAAGCTGTTAGTGGCTGAGCTCTGAACACATCTCCTGGAAACAGTAGGATTTTCTGCCTTTAGTAGGCCAGCCAATAAGGGGTCCTAGCGGTGACACCAAGGAGGTGACTATAACTTAATTTGGGTTAAGAATTAGAGTAGGAAAAAAGGGGAAAATTTTTTTTCTTCCTTTTAATTTCTAAGCATACCTCCTTCCCCGCCCCCACCCCATAACCAGTCCCTGGGGACCAGCTCCTAGTAGGATCCCCTGCAAGAAGCTCCTTTTCTTTACCAAATTCCTGTCCCACCAGGGAGTATCATTAATTCTAAGTCTATACCCTTCTGAAACCTCTGGCCTTTTTTCTTTCTAAGTAGCCAACCCCCCCACCTCACCCCGCATAGCTAATTAAATAATTAAAAATAAATACATAAAAAACCCTTTCCTTTCACTGCCCTTTTATGACTGTTCTTTTTCTTATCTTTTTCTTTTTTCTTTCTCTCTCTTTCGTTTCTTTTCTTTTTCTCATTATTGTCATCCTTTCTTCCTTAATCCTACAGCTTCCAAAGTCACAGCCCCCAGCGCCCACACCAACAAACAGTGTGCTTTTTTGAATTCACTGATACACATTTGGGAATTTCCTTTCACTGCTCTTTGATTACAGCTCTTTTTCTTATCTTTTCCCTTTTCTCTCTCTTGTCTCTCTTTTTTTTTTTTTATCCTGTCATACACTTCTTCCTTCTTCTTTGCCTTTCTGAATTTGTGAATTATTTTGGGCAATAAATCTGACTCAGAGTGGACTCTCTAGGTGTGTATCTCTGCTTTAGTTCACTTTCCCCTCTTGTTTCCACTAGAATATACAGTGGATAGTAGATTTGCATAACTGTCTATTCTTGCTATCATTTCTTTCTTTTCTCTTTCTTCTTAACTGGGATTTGGTTACTATTTATTCACAGACTGGAGAAATTGCTTGGCTAACTGGTAACGATTAAACTGATTCAATACTTGCTTCAGTTGCTACTGTAATTCCTGAGGTTGGTGAGTGCAATTGTCATAAAGGTATCTAGTACAGTGTTACTTGTACTCAATTCACAACAACTGAGGAACAACAGAGCATAAAAAAAGAAACAAATAAATCAAAAAAATGGGTAGATCAAAAACAAATAAAACAGCTACTCCAATGAATGAAGACAAGAGCCCAGAAGAAACTTCAAATCAGCTAGAAGTAACCATAGACAAAAGTGTGCAAGCAATAATAAGCTTATTAATCAGAGAAATGAAAACAACATTGGAGGAAAGGAATGGCAGTATTAGGGAAAAAACAGTTGAGACCCCCAAGGAAAATACTGATTATCTTGAGGCAATTAGAGAACTGAAAGCTGAAATAGCTGTAATGAAGAAAGAAGCTGAGGCAAGGGAAAGCAGACTAACAGAAGCAGAAAACAGAATTAGTCAGACAGAAGATGAGTTAGAGAAAACAAAGAAAGAGGAGAAAGAGCTTAAAAGGAGATTGAGAGACACTGAAAACAACAACAGAGACATATGGGATGATCTCAAAAGAAGTAACATTCGTATAATTGGCCTGCCAGAGGAAGAAAGAGAGGAAGGGGAAGCAAACATTCTAGAGGAAATAATACAAGAAAATTTCCCAGACCTGAATAACAGAAAGGACATCAAGGTTCAAGAGGCCCAGAGAGTATCAAACAGAATCAACCCAGACCTGAAGACACCAAGACACATCATAGTCACAATGAGAAGAAGTAAGGATAAAGAAAGGATTGTAAAGGCTGCAAGAGAGAAACAAAAAGTCACATACAAGGGAAAACCCATAAGATTATCTGCAGACTTCTCCACTCAAACTCTAAAAGCCAGAAGGGAATGGCAAGATATCTATGGACTCCTGAATGAAAAAGGGTTTCAACCAAGGATAATATATCCTGCTAGACTTTCATTCAAACTAGATGGAGGGATCAAAATGTTCTTAGACAAACAACAGTTAAAGGAGGCAACCATCAACAAGCCGGCCCTAAAAGAAGTTCTAAAAGACCTCTTATAAACAAGAACATCACTATAATACATGCAATATATCAGAGAAAACAAAAGAAATTTTTTGAACAATGGCACTACAATACATTAAATCCATAATATCAATAAACCTCAATGGCTTAAACTCACCAATCAAAAGGCACAGGGTGGGGGGATGGATCAGAAAACATAACCCAACTATATGCTACTTGCAAGAATCCCATCTGTCACCACAAGATAAAAACAGACTTAAAGTAAAAGGATGGAAAACTATCAAACAGGCTAACGGACCACAAAAAAGGGCAGGAACAGCCATTCTCATCTCAGACACGATAGATTTTAAATTAAATAAAGTAATAAAAGATAGGCAAGGACATTACATAATGATTAGAGGATCAATCAGCCAAGAAGACTTAACAATTATTAACATCTATGCACCCAATGAGGGACCATCTAAATACATTAAGCACCTACTGAAAGAATTTCAAAAATACATCAATAGTAATACAATAATAGTGGGAGACTTCAATACACCACTCTCACACTTAGATCAGAAAAGCAGAGAACCAATAAAGATAAAAGAGAATTAAATGAAGAGATCGACAGACTAGACATCTTGGATACTTTCAGACTCCTCCACCCCAAAAAACTGGAATACACCTTCTTTTCAAATCCACATAACACATACTCAAGGATAGACCACATGTTAGGCCACAAAGATAGCATTAATAAATTCAAGAGCATTGGAATCATCGCAAGTATCTTCTCAGACCACAGTGGAGTAAAACTAACATTTAATAAAAAACAGAAAATTATTAAAAGACACAGAATTTGGAAACTAAACACCATGCTCCTTAAGAACCACTGGGTCAGAGACTCACCCAAACAGGAAATTCAAATGTTCCTGGAAACAAATGAAAATGAAGACACAACCTATCAAAATATTTGGGACACAGCTAAAGCAGTTCTGAGAGGGAAACTTATAGCCATATAATCATATATTAAACACCAAGAAGAAGCTCAAATGAACGACCTTACTGCACACCTCAAGGACTTAGAGGAAGAGGAACAAAGGAACCCTAAGGCAACCAGAAGGACAGAAATCAATAAAGTTTGAGCAGAAATAAACAACATCAAAAATAAAAGAACCATACAAAAGATCAATGAAGCCAAATGTTGGTTCTTTGAAAGATTAAACAAAATTGACAAACCCCTAGCCAGACTCACCAAACAAAAAAGAGAGAAGACTCAAATTAATAGAATTGTAAACGATGGAGGAGATATCACAACTGACACCACAGAAATCCAGAGAATCCTACGAAACTTCTATGAAGAACTATATGCCACCAAGCTAGAGAATCTGGAAGAAATGGAACAATTCCTAGAAGCATATGCCCTTACAAAACTGAACCAAGAAGAACTACAAAATCTAAATGCACCAATCACAGACAAAGAAATTGAAACCATTATTAAGAATCTCCCCAACAACAAAAGTCCTGGACCACATGGCTTCACAATGAATTCTACAAAACTTTCAGGAAACAGTGAGTACCCATACTTCTTAAGCTTTTCCATAAGATTGAAGAAACAGAAATACTCCCTTCCACCTTCTATGAAGCCAACATCACCCTGACACCAAAAGCTGATAGGGACAGAACAAAAAAGGAAAACTACAGACCAATATCTCTGATGAACATAGATGCCAAAATATTAAACAAGATCTTGGGCAACCGTATACAGCAACACATCAAAAAGATTGTTCATCATGACCAAGTGGAATTCATCCCAGGAATGCAAGGTTGGTTCAACATCCTTAAGTCAATGAATGTCATTCACCACATCAATAAAAGCAAAGCCAAAAACCACATGATTATCTCAATAGATGCAGAGAAAGCCTTTGACAAAATCCAACACCCATTCATGCTCAAAACTCTACAAAAAATGGGAATAGATGGGAAATTCCTCAAGATAGTGGAGTCTATATATAGCAAACCTACAGCCAACATCATACTCAATGGACAGAAGCTGAAAGCATTCCCCCTCAGATCAGGGACTAGACAGGGCTGTCCACTGTCACTGTTACTCTTCAACATAGTATTGGAAGTTTTTGCCATAGCAATCAGGCAGGAGAAAGAAATCAAAGGAATATAGATTGGAAGGGAAGAAGTCAAGCTCTCACTATTTGCAGATGATATGATAGTATCCATAGAAAGATCTAAAGAATACAGCAGAAAATTACTGGAAGTTATTAGGCAATATAGCAATGTATCAGGCTACAAAATCAATGTACAAAAATCAGTGGCATTTCTTTATGCAAACACTAAGTCTGAAGAAGAAGACATACAGAAATCACTCCCATTTACTGTTTCAGCAAAATCAATCAAATACCTAGGAATAAAGTTGACCAAAGAAGTGAAAGATTTGTATGCTGAAAACTATGAGTCGCTGCACAAGGAAATAGAAACTAATACCAAGAAATGGAAAGATATCCCATGCTCATGGATTGGAAGAATAAATATCATCAAAATGAATATTCTCCCCAGAGCCATATACAAATTTAATGCAATACCCATCAAAGTTCCACCAAGCTTCTTTAAGAGAATAGAACAAACACTGCAATAATTTATCTGGAACCTGAAATCACCTAGAATTGCCAAAACCATCTTGAGGAAAAGAAACAGAGATGAAGGCATCACACCCCCAGACCTTAAACTATATTATAAAGCCATCATCATCAAAACAGCATGGTACTGGACCAAAAATAGGCACTCAGACCAGTGGAACAGAATTGAAAGCCCAGAAATAAATCCCCAAACCTATGGACATCTATCTAATCTTTGATAAGGGGGCCCAAAGCATTAAATGGAAGAAGGAGGCTCTCTTCAATAAATGGTGCTGGGAAAACTGGGTTGTAACATGCAGAAGAATGAGATTGAACCACTTTATCTCACCAGAAACAAAAATCAACTCCAAATGGATCAAAGACCTAGATGTCAGACAGAAACAATCAAATACTTAGAGGAAAACTTTGGTAAACAGTTTGGCACCTACACCTCAAGGACATCTTTGATGAATCAAACCCAATTTCAAGGAAGACTAAAGCAGAAACAAACCAATGTGACTACATCAAATTGAAAAGCTTCTGCACGTCCAAAGAAACAAACTAACAGAGAGACCCCTCACAGAATGAGAGCAGATATTCACATGACTTACATCAGACAAGAAACTAATCACCAAAATATATAAAGAGCTCCGCAAACTTAGCACCAAAAAAGCAAATGACCCCATCCAAAAATGGGCAGAGGATATGAACAAAACATTCACCTCAGAGGAGATCCAAAAGGCTAACAAACATAGGAAAAACTGCTCTAGGTCACTGATTGTCAGAGAAATGCAAATTAAGACAACACTAAGATACCACCTCACTCCTGTAAGAATGGCATACATCAAAAAGGACAGCAGAAACAAATGCTGGAGAGGTAGTGGGGACAGAGGAACCCTTTTACATTGCTGGTGGGAATGTAAATTGGTACAGCCTCTGTGGAGAGCAGTCTGGAAAACTCTCAGAAGGCTAGACATGGACCTTCCATATGATCCAGTTATTCCTCTCCTGGGGTTATACCCCAAGGACTCCATAGCACCCAACCAAAAAGAGGTGTGTACTCCTATGTTCATAGCAGCACAATTCATAATAGCTAAAACCTGGAAGCAACCCAGGTGCCCAACACCAGATGAGTGGCTGAGAAAGCAGTTGTATATATACACAATTACTATGCAGCTATAAAGAACAATGATCCCACCTTCTCTGACCCATCTTGGACAGAACTAGAAGTTATTATGTTAAGTGAACTAAGTCAGAAAGATAAAGATGAGTATGGGATGATCCCACTCATCAACAGAATTTGAGTAAGAAGATCTGAAAGGGAAACTAAAAGCAGGACCTGACCAAATTGTAAGTAGGGCACCAAAGTAAATGCCCTTTGGTGAGGGGTAGACATTTAGCTTCCTGGGCCAATGGGGGGTGGGAGTGGGTGGGAGGGATGGGTCACAGTCTTTTGGTGGTTGGAATGGTGTTTATGTACACTCCTAGTAAAATGTAGACATATAAATCACTAGTTAATTAATATGAGAGGGGGAAAATCAATTGTATGTCTCAAAGTTTTTCAAAACACAAAATGAATCTTTTTAATATATAGGCTGTATATTTGATATGCGGAATCTCTCAAAAGCCTAGACCAAGTAGATTCGAAGCATCCAATAGCACAGCTATATACAAGATACTGGGTACTGTACAGCAAACCATAACAAAAGGACTTTTTAAAGTTAACCCAATTACCAATTAATGTGATGATAACATTAACTATCGATTGTCTTTTTGAACCCTAAGACAGCAGGAACCTCACATCTCCACTATAGAGCCCCTACTTCCCCCAGTCCTGGAACCCTTGGATAGGGCCCACTTTCCCATATGCCCCTCTCAATCCATATAAAATATTATTGCATCTGCCTTCCACAACCTAACCAACGCAACTATTGCCACCTCAACATGCTTCACCTCAGATTGTGTCCAGAGACTTCACGTGTGGAATGACAACCCTTCATCTTCATTACTCGGGTGAGTCCTTTCCTTTTATATTACACTCTTATTTCATCTCAGGTGGTTAACTTTCTAATAAAGTCCCAAAACCTAGATATACACCAGGTTCTGTGAGAGAGAGCTTATGTTCACACGTATCCATAAACTACTGCAAAATATATACCTGAAAGCAGAAGTACACTAGAGTTTGCAGTGAGTACCTCTCTAACACTTCCTCTCCACTATTCCAAGCTTTGGGTCCATGATTGCTTGACAATTTGTTTGGCTTTGTATGTTAACACTCTTTTCAATCACCAGGTTCCAGATGCCACCAGGATGCTGGCCAGGCTTCCCTGGATTGAGACCCCACCAATGTGTCCTGGAGCTCAGCTTCCCCAGAGACACACCCTACTAGGGAAAGAGAGAGGTACACTGGGAGCATGGACTGACCAGTCAATGCCCATGTTCAGTGGGGAAGAAATTACAGAAGCCAGACCTTCTACCTTCTGCAACCCTCAATGACCCTGGGTCCATGCTCCCAGAGGGATAGAGAATGAGAAAGCTATCGCGGGAGTGGGTGAGATATGGAGATTGGGTGGTGGGAATTTTGTGGAGTTGTACTCCTCCTACCCTATGGTTTTGTTAATTAATCCTTTCTTAAATAAAAAAATTAAAAAAAGAAAGCTATATGCATCCATCTAGTCTAAACAACAGTCTAGCAAGATACAGTAGTCTTGGTTGAAAGCTTTCCTCATTGAGCACTCAGTAGATATTTGCCATTCTTTTCTGGCCTGTAGTTTTTGTTTAGAAGTCAGCTGCTAATCTAATGCGTTTTCCTCTGTGTGATGTTTTTTCCTTTTCTTGCAGCCTTCAGGATACTTTCTTTATCTTTATTCCTTTCCATTATAAATATGCTGTGTCTTGTTGTCTTTAAGTCGGGGTTAATTCTGTTTGACACCATCTGGGCTTCTTCAACCTTTATGTCTTTTATGTTCTCTAGACTAGAAAAGTTCTCAGCGATTATGTCCTAAAGAATATGTTCTTCCCCTCCCTCACTTTTTTCCTCAGGTAAGCCAATAAGGTGTATATTATTTTTTTAAAGTCATCCCATAAGTTTCTGTTGCTGTTATCATTATCTCTTAATCTCTTTTTGAGATCTCCTACTTCTTTTTTAGTTGTCTCTAATTTGTCCTCGAGCTTGCTAATTCTGTCTTCAGCCTCATTTATTCTATTCTCTCTCCCCTCTACTGTTTTCTATAGTTCATCTATTTTGTTACCCTGTTTTGATACTGTTTTAGCTTGTTCAGCTAGTTGTGTTCTTAGCTCAACTATTTCACCTTTCAACTCTCTAATAACCTTGAGATAATTAGTGATTTCTTCCAGAGTCTTATTTGCTGTTTCTGCATTTCTGATGACAATTGTTTACTCACTCCTGTGATTACGTGCCAGTCCCTCTTCAGGGCGCCATTTGCTGCCCCCAGTTCGGGGCACCAGTTGCTAGTCTAGCCTTACGGTCGGGAGTCAGATGACCAAGGA
Organism: Erinaceus europaeus; assembly: GCF_950295315.1. Classification (NCBI taxonomy): domain Eukaryota; kingdom Metazoa; phylum Chordata; class Mammalia; order Eulipotyphla; family Erinaceidae; genus Erinaceus; species Erinaceus europaeus. The sequence continues at coordinate 14,083,832 of NC_080185.1, forward strand.
TTCATGGCTGTGCTGGGAACGCAGTTCAATGTTTATTGACTAGCGGGATGCAGTTCAACAATCTAATATCTTCTAATCTCTTCATTAGAAAGCTCTGTCTTTTAAGTCTCCTGAGGCGGAAGTGTCAGGAAGAGGAAGTATGTAGGATAGGGGGTGGGGAGAAGGAAAACAGAGCTTGAACCAGTGGGGATTAAACCAATGAAAACAATTATTATGTAAACAGACCACAGCCTCAAGCAATGTAACAGAAGGGGTCTTAGAAGCAGAATTTAGAAGCATACCAACAATTACTTCCTTATCTATTGTTCGGATGCTGACCTCATTATTTTGTGCTTCAGACTTTGGGGGCTTTTAGTTGGAATCTTATCCTGGTTCATTTCTCTAATATTTCTTCTTGTTGGTTTACCCATTTTATATATTATGTTATAAGGTCCCTCTCTCAGTACTTTTAAAATTACTGATCACTCTTGCCTGGATTGACTTGTACCAAAATAAGGTAGTTAAAGGGTTCACAGCTGTGAAAGTTGACAGTTTTGTCAATATTATTTTAATCCTTGAGTTGGACCACAGTTGTTTAAAAGCCTCTTTTGTTCTCTTTCTTCCCTGTAGGTTATGGGAGCCTGAGGGATTTTAAACTATATGTAGGCATCTTAGTTTAATCCCTCACTCCTGACGAGAGACAAAGCAGGTGGGACAGAGATAATCCAGTGGTTATGCAAAGAGACTCTCACAGTCCCACTGTTAGGGCACTGAGGTGTATATCTTCTCCTGAGTTTCTTGGTTAGTTGTCTGTCCCATGGTGTCAGTACAGGGCCTCCCTACAGCTGCTTCAGCTTCAGAGGGCAGTAACTGTGGAAATTTAGTTGCATTTGCGGCGTCTTAGGGGAGTCCTCTCCTCCCTTCAGCCATTTTTTTGTTGTTGAAACAGACTGTAGGTGGTGTCTGAACTGGTAAACTGCTGGACTATTACCAGCCACTTAATCTTTCCCTAGGCACCTCCCTGTCCACAACCCACACATGTTTGCACTCAACAGTGATTGAATGGGTACCTGAAGTTGTTCTAGTCCTATATTTTTGTGGTCCCAGATGATCTCCTTTGGTATTCTTAGCTGATCCAGGAGAGGAGAGGAGAGGAATACAGCTGCTACTTCTCTGTAGCCCAGCCTTTCCCTTGTGCTTCTTATTGATATAAGCTTTCTGTGGAATTTCTTGGTTACAAACAGATAAAAAGATAGACTGTTCTTTGATATGGTACATAATTCTTCTCTCTCCCTCAGATATAAAGATATTGCCACACAGGTCTTTCTCCTCCTTGGTAATGTATTTAAAATAAAAGATAGATTTTTGCTTTGGATTTTCAGAGAAATGATCATGCTTTATTTGCACACATAAGTGGTAATAATGATAATAGCCATTTTAGAAAAATAGATACCTCGAGGGGGCCGAGCCAAGATCGCAGCTTTGGAGCTGCAGCTGCCTTGAGGTCAAAGAGGCAGCAGCTTGAAACCTGGAATCTTCTGGATCTGGTAGAATATTGGGATGTCAGTAGGATAGTGAACATGGGCCAGTCAGAGTGACACCAAAATATAGTCCCATAACTCTCTCTTGGGGCTGACAAACAGAGGTCAGAGGGACAAAGGGAAATCCTTTGATTATTTCTGAGCTAATACCCAACCCTAGTACCTACAGGAGCAGTGCAGCTGCTCCTAGCAGGGTCACTGCTGAGCTATTCTCTTTACCAAGATTCCTGGCTCACCAGAGGTGTCATTCTAAGCCTCTTCCTTAAACTGTTATTTATTTTTTTTAAGTGGCTGGAGCTCTATTAGAGTGACAAAATATCTGACCAATCAGAGCCTCACTACCTCCTGGGAAAGACTACCTGGAGGTTTTTTTTTGTTTGTTTGTTTGCTTTTGTTCTTGTTATTGTTTTTTTTAAGATACTTCTTTCAACTGGCTGTATTTGCTCAGGCTGCCTGCAGCCAATCAAGCAGTCCAAGCTGCAGAAATACTGTTAGGGGTTTTCTACTATATTTTGTTTTATTTTATTACTACTATTATTACATACACATGTTCCCTTTCTATCCAATTTCTTCAGGTCGACCATTGTTGTTTTTTTCCATTGCTAGGTGAGTGGGTGTCCAATACATTGTGAGAGGAACTTGTTCTTCTCTACTCTCCTTTTTCCCTCCTCCTAGCTAATAAAATAATAATAATAATAATAAAACTCTTTCCTTTTACTCTTTCTCTGCTCTTCCTTTTTTCTTTCTTTTTTATTCTTTTCTCCCTTTTTCTTTCTTTTGTGAAAGAATGGGAGAAGATCTTCACATGGCATACATCAGACAAGAGACTAAACACCAAAATATATAAAAAGCTAAGCAAACTTAGCAACAACAACAAAAAAATGACATCCAAAAATTGGTAGAGTATATGAAAAGAAAATTCACTACAGAAAAGATCCAAAAGGCTAACTGACAAACACATGAAAAATTGCTCCAGGTTGCTGATTATCAGAGAAATGCAAATGAAGACAATATTGAGATACCACCTCACCCTTATCATAATGGCATACATCAAAAAGGACAGCAGCAAAAAATGCTAGAGAGACTGTGGGGACAGAGGAACCCTTCTGCACTGCTGGTGGGAATGTAAATTGGTCCAGCCCCTCTGGAGAGCAGTCTGGAAAACTCTCACAAGGCTAGACATGGACCTTCCATATGACCCACTAATTCCTCTCTTGGGGATATACCCCACGTACTCCATAACATCCAACCAAAAATATATGTGTACAACTATGTTCATAGCAGCACAATTTGTAATAGCTACAACATGGAAGCTACCCGGGTGCCCAACAACGGATAAGTGGATGAGAAAGCGGTGGTATATATACACAATGGAATACTATGCAGCTATTAAGAATAATGAATCCACTTTCTCTGACCCATCTTGGATGGTGCTAGAAGTCATTATTTCAAGTGAGCTAAGTCAGAAATATAAAGATGAGTATGGGATGATCCCACATATCAACAGAAGTTGAGAATGAAGAGCAGAAATGGAAACTAAAAGCTGGATTTGACTAAATCGAGTAGGTCACCAAAGTAAAAACCCTGAGGTGAGGGTGAGGGTGGATATTCGGCTTCCTGGTTGGGGGTGGGTGTTGGGGGGTCAGATGGGAAACAGTCTTTTGGTGGTGGGAATGGCATTTATATACACCTCTACTTACTGTAGTCATATAAATCACTAAGTAATATGAGAGGGGAAAATTGATTGCATGTCTCAAACTTTTTAAAGCACAGACTGAGTCATTTTAATACATAGGCTGAATCTTTGATATGTTGACTCTCTCAAAAGCCTAGACTAGGGAGAACAGAAGCAACTAGTGGCACAGCTATGTACAAATAATGTCAAAGGACATAATTATGGTGATGTTGGGTATTATACAACAAATCCTAACAAAGGGATTTTTCAGTTACCCCAAATATAAAATAATGTGATTATAATAATAACTGTCTGTTGTCTTCTTGAACCCTAAGTCAGCAGGAACCACACATTTCTACTATAGTGCCTAGATTTCCCCCAGTCATGGAACCTTAGGGTGGGGTGCACTTTCCTGCATGCTTCTCTCAGTTCATCCCAAATAATATTGCATCCGCCAATCCCAACCTGATCAGCGCAATGAGTACCACCTCAGCATGCTTCACTTCAGACTGTGTCCAGAGACTTCAGGTGTGGAATAACAAACCTTCAGCTTCATTACTCAGGTGAGACCTTTCCTTTCATAGTATTCTCTAATTCCATTCCAGGTGGCTCACTTCCTAACAAAGTCCCAACACCTAGATATAGACTAGGTCCCATGAGATAGAGCATATGTTCACATGTATACATAAATTAGGGAAAATATATACCTGAAAGCAAAAGTACACAATAATCTGCAGTGAGTACCCCCAAATACTTCATTTGCACTGTTCCAGCCTTTAGGTCCATGATTGTTCAACAAATTGTTTGGCTTTGTATGTTAACTCTCTTTTTAGCCACCAGGTTCCAGAGGACCCCAATAATGTGTCCTGGAGCTCAGCTTCCTGAGAGCCCCACCCTACTAGGGAAAGTGAGAGGCAGGCTGGGAGTATAGATAGACCAGTCAGCACACATGTTCAGCAGGGAAGCAATTACGGAAGCCAGACCTCCACCTTCTACATCCCACAATGACCTTGGGTTCCATACTCCCAGAGGGATATAGAGTAAGAAAGCTATCAGAGGAGGGGATGGAATATAGAGATATGGTTTTGGAAATTGTGTGGAGTTGTACCCCTCTTATCCCATGGTTTTGTTAATGTCTTTTTTTTTAAATAAATAAAGAAAGAAAAATACATACTTCATCATATTTCAAGGTTCCATAACTAAAATGCTCTTTCATTTTTCTGTTGTTTTTCTCCTTCCTTTATTCATATGTTACCTTTCTTCTTTCTCTGGAATCCCACCTCCCCAGAGCCCTCCCCCACTAAGAAAAGATACAAATAGGTTTGGGGTATGAATCCACCTGTAAAAGCCCATGTCCAGTGGAGAAGCAATTACAGAAGCCAGACCTTCCACCTTCTTCTCCCCATAAAGATCTTTGGTCCATACTCCTAGAGGGATGAAAATAGGGAAACTTCCAATGGAGGGGAGGGAATATGGAACTCTGGTGGTGGGAATTGAATTGTATGGAATTTTACCCCTCATATCCCACAGTCTTCTCTATCTTTGAGTCAATTAAAAATATCTTTAGAGTAGGATAATTACTTCTTCCTGTCACAAAAGTAGATCACTAAATCCCTTAGCATATCAGAATGCTTTGATTTTATTTTGATTTTATCCCACCTTGTTGCCCTTGTTGTTGTGGTCATTATTATTTTTGTTATTGCTGTTTTGTTGTTGGATAGAACAAAGAGAAATCAAGAGCGGAGAGACAGAAAGAGAGGGGGAGAGAAAAATAGATGCCTGCAGATCTGCTTCACCACTTGTGAAGAGAACCCCCTGCAGGTGGGGAGTCAGGGGCTCTAACCAGGATCTTTACACCCATCCTTGCAATTCGCACCATGTGTGCTTAACCCATTGTGTCACCGCGAGGCTCCCCAGAATAATTTTATTTTTTATTTAAAAACTAGGTAGAGAGTACAGGGCAACCTCACACCTACCATCAAAGCTCTGTATTCCCATTCTCCCACCTCCCAAAGATAATTACTATACTTTTCACAAATCTCAGAAAGAGTTTACTTGTTTTTCTTTTCCAAATATCTTCTGCAATTCATTTGTAAATTGAGAATAGTTTAATATGATCCTCTTATAAACTTATTTTGATGTTTGCTTTCCTTATCATTACTTCCCTTTATCATTTGGATACAGATACTTATTTCTGACAGTAGTATTTGCTTCATTCCCTGTTTCTTCCTGCAATGAACTTGGAAATGAAAGAAATTTAATTCATTCCTACTGTGTGAAAGTATCAGAAAGTTCATTTATGTCTGTGAGCAAAATGTAAGAAGAAAATGAGAATGGAGAAATCAGATGAGAATGTTTTCTATACATAGCCAACATATATTATGTCTCTGTCTTAATACGAAGCTTACTAGAACACAATAGAGCTTTTCAAATTTGTTGAAATGTAGCAAATGCATCTGAGAGATCTTTTTAAGTAAATTCTGAAACACATAATTCACTGCTCACCCATCACTTCCCCAAAAATACAGTGTAATAGTAACATGGATAATCAGCACAGTGGCTGCTGAACAGTGTCGAAATCATCTCCACTTGCTTTTAGTCCATGGCAGATTTGACAGGTACAATTTCTTAGAGCTCCTTTCATTATTTCAGAACAGAGATAGGCCAGGATGAAATCCATAACCTGCCTGGATGCCTGTAACACATTCCAAAAATATCTAACCTACCTCCAAGTTCACAGAGAATTGAAAAGAAGTATGAAAGTTCCTTTGGAGTTTTATACAGATATCGTCTTATAGATGCTGTCTTACAAACTGCACCTGTCAATTGGCATGACCCTCTCAGTTTGATTCAATATGGCAATAAACCTCTTTTTTCAATATTCCTTTCTATGAAACAGCCTTGGCCATTCTTCTCAAACTTTGTGAAAGTAACCAAGAAACTCATATTTTATCATGTCCTTTGTTGTTTTTCTTTTATATAAGACCTCTGAGTAATAAAATAACAGAAATGGCAAACCTTATGAATTTTCTCACAAATCATTCCACAGTATGTGGCATGACACTTTCCATTGCTTCTCACTCCTAAATTCAGCTCCAGGGGGGTATCTGTAACATAATGTGCCTTGAAGTGTGTTTACCAATATCTCACCAATATTGTACTCCTTTCCATGGGCTTATAACATCTATTATAGCATAAGATCTGTACATAATACTGGCACATAATAATAGTGAAAAGTTTTCATTGAATCAAAATAAAGTATATGGTCATAAAATATTATTTAGTGTATTTTAATAATTCTTCACATATTACTTGATTATGGTTTGAAATGCATTTTTTATAATTTTTTATATTTATTTATTTATTTTCCCTTTTGTTGCTCCTGTTTTTTATTGTTTTTGTAGTTATTATTGTTGTTGCTATTGATGTCATCGTTGTTGGGTAGGACAGAGAGAAATGGAGAGAGGAAGGGAAGACAGAGAAAGATAGACACCTGCAGATCTGCTTCACAGCCTGTGAAGCGACTCCCCTGCGGGTGGGGAGCCAATGGCTCAAACCGGGATCCTTACCCTGTCCTTATCCTTGGTGCCACATGTGCTTAACCTGCTGTGCTATCACCCAACTCCCTGAAATACATTTTTAATAAAATTCAAGTATTGCAACATGAAATAAATGCTAGGCACCTGAAGATATCTTTGTACATGGAAACATTATAACAGCTAATTATTGCAAAAGAAATCAATTGCAGTTGTATTTACTTCTTGTTGCCTTGTTCTTTTGCCAGCTCTTGATTCACAAATCATTAAATGTCTTTACTCCATTATACTTCCAAAGACAAAAGTGGAATCAAATGAGGTGGAAACTGTGGGGTGGCCTAAAAATTGAAAGAGATAAAAATGGAAAGGATAGAGAAATTTTCATGGTCTAGCTGATTCTAGCAGATTATGATTAAAAAATGTGAGACTTCCACCAGCAGAGACACAACTTCAACTGTGTTATATAATACAAATCATATAATATATTCTTAGTGAGCTGATAGAAATTGAGGAAATGATCATTTTCATTACAAGAACAAATATCAAGTGTTTGTTAATAATTTCACAGTATTATTAATTCATATGAAATAAATACATTTGGTTCAAATGTGCTGAACAAAATAACTAAAGCTTGATTCTATGCTTATTATTGGGTACAATATTATTAGAAATACCTGGATGAGCCAGAAAATAGCTGTGTTGCTTTGCTATGTGTGTGAGCCAGGTTTTAGTCCAACCCCCACCACACTGAAAGAAGATTCAGTGCTTTTTCTGCTTCTCTCTCTCTCTGAAAAAGTCAGCCAGAAATTTTGACATTCATTATGCATGAATCAGAAGAATAGATATCAATAAAATAACTGTTCTTCTAAAAGCAATCTATAGATCCAATGCTGTCCCTGTCAAAGACCCAGTGATATGCTTCAGGGAATTAAACAAATTATCCTTCAAAAGTTCATGTGGAATCATAAAAGTAAATAAATAATAAATAAATAAACAACCATGAATAGCCAAATCACTCCTTAGGAAAAGAAGAAAAAGAAAAAGAAGGCATCACAATACCTGACTTCAAGTTATATTAAAAAGCAATAGTAGTTAAATTACAGAAGCCAGACATTCCACCTTCTGTACCCCATAACAACCCTGGGTCCATACTCCCAGAGGGATAAAGAATTGGAAAGCTATCAGGGGAAGGGATGGGATACAAAGTTCTGGTGGGAGGAACTGTGTGAATTTGTACCTCTCATATCTTATGGTTTTTTTGTAAGTGTTTCCTTTTTATAAATATTTCTTTTTTAAAAAAAAAAAGTAGTGTGGTATTGGAACAAAAATGAACATATAAATAACTGGAATAGTATTGAGAACCCAGAACTTATCCCATATAAGTATAGTAATATTATATATGACAAAGGGACTCAAACTTCCCAATAGGTCTCTTTAACAAATGGTGCTGGGAGAACTGGGCAGTCACATCTAGAAAAATAAAATGAGACTACCAAGTAACGCCATATACTAAAATTACTCCTAAATGCATCAAATATCTGGATATTAGACCTGAAAGTATAAAATACAAAGAAGAACATACAGGCAAAACTTTTCATGACATTAACAATAGAGATTTATCTGGAGACTCCATCCCATGGACAAGTGCATTAAAAATATGATTGAAAAAATGAAACTATATCAAATTAAAAAGCCTCTACATATCAAAAGAAAACTCCATAAATAGGAAACCTAGCAACTTAGAGAACCACATGTGCACACCACACTTCAGACAAGCAGTTGATATCAAACATCTCTAAAGAACACATGCAGCTTAACAAAAAGAAAAGGAATAACCCAATTAAGAAAAAAAACAACATGAGAAGAAGACAGTGCTCTAAAGAAGAGATACACATGGACCACAAACATATGTGGAGATTCTCCAATCCACTCATCACCAGAGAAATGCAAATTAAAACCATATTTAGATTATGCCTCACAGCTGTGAGAATGGGCTCCATAAATAAAACAGGAGAGGATAAGTGTTGGAGAGGATGTCATGGGAGAGGAACTCTATTACATGCTCGTGAGAATGCAAATTGGTGCAACTACTATGGAGAATCCTTAATCAAATACAAATGAAATTACCTTATAATCCAACAATCTGACACGTAGCCATTTATCCAAAAAGGACAATAACACTAGTTTGAAGGTATATATGTTTCTAGCCCCCCATGTTTATAGCTGTATTATTCATAATAGCCAGAATATGGAAGCAACCAAAATGCTCTTCAACAGTGGCTGAACAAAATAAAAGTTGTGAGATATATATTTAATTGACTACTACTCAGCAATAAAAATGGTATAGTGTCGTTTGGGTGGGAGGAATGAATAGAATTGGAAAATATTCTGCTTAGTGAACTAAGGAGGTAAAGGAAAACTACAGGATGGTTTCACTGTTATGTGGAATTTAGAGAACTGAACTTGAAAACAAACAACAAACATCAACCCATACCCAAGACTGTGTAAAACTATAGTGGTTATCTAGGGGGGAGTGGACATAGAGGGAGACACAGACTTTTGCTGGTGGAAAAGGTGTTATATTATAATTTTATTAATTTATAATCTCATAAACCACTATTAATTTAACAGTCAAGGGGGAATAGAATTAATACTTCAAGTTATCTAACTACCAGGACCATAGTTCTGAATATACATATTTGCTTTATCCTAAGTATTTAAAGTTTCAGAATTGTGAGGTGATCAAATTCTGGCACTGGTCTTAAATTGCTCAAGGAGCTCAAAAATATGTTTTTATAGTTAGTTTTTTTTTAAAAAAAATATTTATCTACAACCTTAGGCCAGATAGAGCAAAAAAAATTGCCCCTGTCAGCATCTAAGATACAGTGATTAGTAGATACCACTTAAAGGCACAAAGCATAGTGAGCTCAAGTATATTGCAATAGATCCTAACCAATGTATTTTCATAGAAACACATACACCCAGCTAACTTAGCTATAATAAAAATTCATTATTGCTATTTTAAACTCTTTCTAAGAATACAAGGAGTCCGTCCTATTCTCTTTAAGATCCTTATGTCTCCTAGTACTGAAAACTCTAGGACTATGCCCATATTTCTTGGTTTCTTCTTTCTGATCACTTACCATCATACTGTCTCTATTGACCTCAACTAAATCAATGCTACTGGAGCTGCCATGCAACATCATAACTTGTTACTGTAGATTATCACCTATGGACTTGTCACTGTAGATTATCACCAGAGATACCAAGCTTGAGATGTCAACCTCCCAAATTCTCTAATCTGGTGAAATATTTCCCAACATATGAATCTGCCTGATTTCATTTCAGAGGGCATGTTATCTAACAAAGTTGCAGATACTAGATTCAGGATAGGGCTTAGGAAATTGGGTACAATGTACATATATACATAAACAAGGGTCAATTATCTAACTCAAATTAAAAGTCTTTCATATACATATAAAGCCTGGGATACTAGTATAAAGGTCTAAAGAAGGCATCATGAATTCTTTAACACATCATACTTAGATATAATAAGTTTGGCAATCTAGTAGAAAGGCCCAAAGAAGGCAGACCCCATAATCCTAATACAAGTTTGGATACAGCAAATTACCCTCAAGATTTTAACAACTGGGAGAAAGTCTTAGGTCATCAGAAAAAATAAAATAAATTAAAATAAAATAAAATACTATAAAATCTAGATAAGGGCAAGAGACTGGCTCACTTAATATTGGGATTTTTTTTTTTTTTGTCAATACCAGACCATCCCATCTTCTGGAGTCCTAAGGATCCTTCTTTACACCATCACTGGTCACTTCCAACAGGGGTGTAATAATATGCCCTCTCATGGGCCACCCCAGGAACTTGTCTTCCCTATAAGTAGCAATGGTAGGGAGTGCCCCACTCTCCAAAGGAGGATTGAGTCATCCTACTTTACCACTTGAGGAAGACTTGTCCTGAAACCCTAGATTGGTTCCAACTATGACCATGAATTGAGAGCTCAGACCAACAGGGATTCAAAAGCTACATAAGCTCCTATGCTAAATATGAATGTATATGGGCCCTGGGTCAGGTGGAAGGAGTAAAACAATTGATTTTATTCAGATATTTTCAAGTTTGTGAGCTACTCTCTGCCCTAATTCAAATTTCTAGTCCAATTATCAACTCTGACACCATCTTCCCGGACAACAATATTGTGCACTTCTATGTTAACTATCAAACTTGAGCAAAAACTAAGGAAGTCATGGGCTCCTACGAATATACCTAAAATGAACTTCCTAACGTCTTTCTATGCTAAGGTCCCATTCTCATCTGCTCTATTTCTACTTTTTGGTTCCTCTTCATTAATCATTTTGTTTTGCTTTATATATTACTGCCTTTCAGCCACCACTTTGCATTATTCACAATAGCCTAAACATAGAAGTAACCTAAATGACTGGATAAAGAATATATAGAACTTTAGTATTTTAATTATCTTATTTAATATTGGATAGAATATTCTCCGTTGTTTATTTCATTCCTTTGTAGATGAATGTCTTTTTTCTTTCCATGATAATTTCAATTTTACACCATCAAGTTATTCAATATTGTCTTTTATTGCTGCTGGTGGAATTTAATACATGCAAGAGACAGTTTTCATATTCCAAAGTCATAGAGACATTTTCATTGATTTTATTTAAGTTTCCATTTCATGTAGATTTTATTGTATTGTTCAGTATGACCTTTTGCCAAATTACTTCCTGTTAATTGAAAAGTTCATGTTTTGCATAAAATAATAAGAAGTGGGGAGACTTAATAGAATGCTACTCAGCAACTGAAAAAAAGAGGATGTTGTATCCTTCAGAACATAATGAATGGAAGTGGAGATAATTGTACTTAGTGAAGTAAGGAAGTGAAGTACAGGTACCATTTGATGTAACTCATATGTGGAATATTGAGAACTGAAAGCCATGCCCTGGTGTATCTCCTAGAGACCAATCATGGGGAGATGAGAGGTTGTGCCTTTGAGTAAAAAAAAAAAAATCCTGAAAATTAATGTGTATTTGGTAGTATGTTGTGCATATATTGCTTCAATTCAGAAATTTATATTAAATAAATAAATAAATCACATATCTAAGACTTTGGGAGAAATATGGTGGTTTTCATTGCGGGCTGGGCACACAGAACTGTACTGCTTTATAATCACTCCAAACTCAGTGGCCAGTCACCTAACTCAAGTTGGACCTGCTAAGATCGACCCAGTCTGGAAAAGAGAAATTTCCCATGAGTGGTCATCCCACTTCCGGTTATCTTGTCCATCTCCAAAACTCTCTCCCTTTACACTGTCTGAACTGGAAGACACTTTGAAGAGGGTTAAACCGGGAACAGCTGCTGGCTATGATAACATCACCCCAGAACTCATTCTTAACCTGGGCCCCACGGCAAAGAAGTGGCTCGCTTCATTCCTGTCCCACATCTTGGAATCTGAGTCTATGCCCAAAGTTTGGCATCGTTCGAAGATTATAGCGGTTTTGAAACCAAAGAAAGACCCAACACTGGCCTCCAGCTATAGACCAATTTCTCTCCTCTCCGTGTGTTACAAACTCCTTGAGAGGCTGCTTCTATCATGTATTTCTCATCTTACAGAGAAATTCCTATCACCTGCCCAGGCTGGCTTCCACCCAGGAAGATCTACCTGCGAACAAGCCCTGGCCCTCTCAACTTACATTGAAAATGGATTCCAGAAGAATTGAAAGACGGGTGCTGTCTTTGTTGATCTCACAGCAGCCTATGACATGTTCTGGCACCATGGTCTCCTGGTCAAGATCTCAAGATGCCTCCCTCCATGGGTGGCCAACACTATATCATTTCTTCTCCAAAACAGAAGATTCCGGGTACATCTGGGTGACAAGTCTAGCAGATGGAGACTTGTCTCAAGTGGCCTCCCCCAGGGCTCTGTTCTGGCTCCTACGCTATTTAATATTTACATCAATGACCTCCCAGAAACTTCATCAAGGAAGTTCATCTACGCCAATGACATCTGCTGTGCAACTCAGGCATCCAAGTTCGACATCCTCGAGGAAACACTCACGAAAGACATGTCTCTGATATCTGATTACTGTAAAAAATGGCGACTAATCCCTAGCACTGCAAAAACGGTATCATCTGTTTTCCATCTACACCATGCCTCGGCCTCACGTGAGCTTAATGTGCAGCTTGGCGATACGAGAATCCGGCATGAAGCCCAGCCAGTCTATCTTGGCGTTACTCTCGATCGCACTCTGTCATTTCACAAACATCTCATAAAAACTGCAGCAAAAGTGGGCATGAGGAATAACATCATTGCAAGACTGGCCAGCTCCTCATGGGGCGCGAGCGCTTCCACGCTACGATCATCATCTCTGGCATTATGCTATTCCACTGCAGAATACTGTGCCCCAGTATGATTTCGTAGCCCCCATGTCCACTTGGTCGATTCCAAATTATATTCCTCCATGAGGAAAATTTCTGGAACTATCCGTTCCACCCCGGTTCCATGGCTGCCAGTTCTTAGCAACATCGCCCCGCCAGATATTCGTCGGGATGCAGCATCATCTAAGTTCATTTCCCACGTCTAAGCTCAACCGGACCTGCCAATATACGCGGATATCTTCGCCCACCCTGTTCAACGCTTGACTGTCTCGTCACCCAATCTGGTCCCCCATGCCTAAACTGAAATTCTCTGTTCCAGTTTCTTGGAAACAGAGTTGGCAGTCAGCTGAGGTAAAGAACAAACACCTCATCACAGACCCCTGCAAGCATCAACCCGGCTTTGACCTAGCATGTTATGATTGGGCCCTCCTCAATCGCTATTGAACAGGCCGTGGCCGGTGCGCCGCTATGTTCCATCGCTGGGGAGCCAGAGACGACCCGAACTGCCCCTGTGGCTCCAGACAGACTATAACCCACATAGTCAATGACTACCACCTCTCCAGATTCAAAGGAGGTCTCGAAACTTTACATCAGGCTCAACCTGATGCTGTTGACTCGCTACGGAAGAAGCTAGAAGAAGAAGAATCATGTAAATTATTACTAAATGACTAACAACACAAAAGCCCCTAGATACAACAGAGATAGCACAGTGAAGTAGTGATAGCCATGTCTGAGACTCCAGAGGTACCAGGAACTATCTCTGCCATCACCACAAACCAGAGCTGAGCAATACCCTGGCCTCTTTCTAATGCATTTTAGAAACATTGGTTTCACTATTTCAATTGCAGTATCTTCATGTCTAATCCAACCACACACACACAGAGAGAGAGAGAGAAAGAGAGACACTCACACACTTTACAGATATATAGATATAGATATATAGATAGATGATGATAGGTAGATAGATGATAGATTAGATAGATGATAGATAGATAGATGATAGATAGATAGATAGATAGATAGATAGATAGATAGATAGATAAGAGATAGACAGATCTAGACCAAGTAGATTAGAAGCATCCAATAGCACAGCTATATACAAGATACTGGGTACTGTACAGCAAACCATAACAAAGGGACTTTTCAAAGTTAACCCAATTAACAAATAATGTTATGATAATATTCACTATCGATTGTCTTTTTGAACCCTAAGACAGCAGGAACCTCACATCTTCACTATAGAGCCCCTACTTCCCCCAGTCCTGGAACCCTTGGATAGGGCCCACTTTCCCGTATGCATCTCCCAATCCAAACCAAATAATATTGCATCCGCAGATCACAACCTAACCAAAGCAGCGATTGCCACCTCAACTTGCTTCACCTCAGACTGTATCCAGAGACTTCACGTGTGGAATGACAACCCTTCAACTTCATTACTCGGGTGAGACCTTTCCTTTTATAGTACACTCTAATTTCATCTCAGGTGGTTAACTTTCTAACAAAGTCCCATAATCTAGATATACACCAGTTTCTGTGAGAGAGAGAGCTTATGTGCACACGTATCCATAAACTACTGCAAAATATATACCTGAAAGCAGAAGTACACTAGAGTTTGCAGTGAGTACCTCCCTAACACTTCCTCTCCACTATTCCAAGCTTGGGATCCATGATTGCTCAACAAATTGTTTGGCTTCATATGTTAACTCTCTTTTCAATCACCAGGTTCCAGATGCCACCAGGATGCTGGCCAGGCTTCCCTGGATTGAAGACCCCACCAATGTGTCCTGGAGCTCAGCTTCCCCAGAGACACACCTTACTAGGGAAAGAGAGAGGCAGACTGGGAGTATGGACCGACCAGTCAACGCCCATGTTCAGCGGGGAAGCAATTACAGAAGCCAGACCTTCTACCTTCTGCAACCCTCAATGACCCTGGGTCCATGCTCCCAGAGGGCTAGAGAATGGGAAAGCTACCATGGGAGGGGGTGGGTTATGGGGATCGGGTGGTGGGAATTGTGTGGAGTTGTACCCCTCCTACCTTATGTTTTTGTTCACTAATCCTTTCTTAAATAAAAAATTTTTAAAAAAAGAGAGATAGACAGATATAGGGGTAGGTGGTGCACCTGGTTGAGTGCACATGTTACAATGTGCAAGGACCCAGGTTTGAGTCACCCACTCCCCACCTACAGGGGGAAAGCTTTGCAAGTAGTGAAACAGTGTTGTAGGTGTCCCTCTTTCTCTATCCCTTTCTGTCTTCCCCTGCCCTCTTGAATTCTGATTGTCACTATCCAATAAAAAAAGATAATAAAAAATATTGTGAATAGATAAAGATATATAGATCATGTAGTCTGAATGTATCATAGACTTTCCCAGTTCTCCAACCACACTAACTCTTAAATCTTTGATTAAAATATTCTCATATCTTCCATTTTTTCTTCATGTTTTAAACCACATATCAGTTGCTCTGTGATTATTGTTCTTTAAAAAATTTCTTTATTATCTGTATTTATTTATTGGCTAGAGACAGCAAGAAATGAAGAGGGAAGAGAAAGAAAGAAACAGAGACACCAGTAGACCTGCTTTGCCACTTGTGAAGTTTCCCCTGCAGGTGGGGACCAGGAGCTCGAACCTGGGTCCCTGTACATAGTAACATGGTACTTAACCGTGTGCACCACCACCTGGCCCCTGTGATCATCCACCTTCTGCTCCCCCTAAAGATCGTTGGCCCATAATCCCAGAGGGATAAAGAATACAGAAACTTCCAATGGAAGGAAGGGGAATGTGGTGAGAATTGTATGGAACTGTACCCCTCTTATACCACAATCTTGCCAATCATTATTAAATCACTAATAAAAACATTATAAAGAATTATAGCTACTAGGGGAGTCAATGGTAGCACAGTGGGTTAAGCACAGGTGGCACAAAGCTCAAGAACTGGCAAAGATCCCGGTTCGAGCCCCTGGCTCCCCAGTTGCAGGGGAGTCGCTTCACAAACTGTGAAGAGGGTCTCTCCCCCTCTCTGTCTTCCCTTCCTCTCTCCATTTCTCTCTGTCCTATCCAACAACAATTACATCAATAACAACAATAACTAAAACAATGAAACAACAAGGGCAACAAAAGGGAATAAGTAAATAAAATAATAATAGCTAGTCTTATTATTTCTCTAATCAGTTCACTGATCATATATTTATAGTATTTGGCATTGTATTATATTTATATTTTAGTTAACCAACTCCACACTAAGCTCTGTTGAAGTGGGAACACATTTTAATCACTTAGTATTTCAATGATAATGAGTATCTTACACTACAAATGGTAGTTTAATACATATGAACTGAATATTTCTCAGTAATTATTCAATAATACTAAGTTTATGGACCCTAATCCTCTCAACTCTTAGAAACACATATACTTCTCACCACAGCTTCATTTTATTTTCAATACTCTTAGAACCCAAGGAGGGTAAGACTTCAGAAAACTCAGTGATGTAGTCATATGAATATTATTCTTTGATAATATTCTTTACTGAAACATTTGTGATTTAATACTCCAAGATAAACCTTATTATCTTGATAATTTTAATCTAACAAAATATTGTGTAAATAATGTAGACTGTTCTCACCTGTGAGATCATATGGGTCTAATACTTAACTGGGTCTAATACTTCAACTGTGTGAAACTGGATAAATGGAACTTTAATGCAAAGTCTATTAAAAGTATAAATGCCATAGACTATAAGTTTTACAAATAAACTATACATTTGAGGCTGTCTGGTGTTGCAGCCAGTTAGGCTCATACATATCACCATTTGAAGGACCAGGGTTCAAGCTCCCACTCCGCACCTGCAGGGGGAATGTTTCATGAGTGGTGAAGCAGGTTTGTGTTTATTTTTCTTTTCCCTCTCTATCTCCCCTCCCCTCTTAATTTCTCTCTGTCCTCTCAAACAAAAAAGAAAAAGAGAAAGAAATGAGTGAAGGAAGGGGAAAAAAGAGAAAGGATAAAAATGGCCATAGGAAGCAGTGGATTTGTAGTGCCAACATCTAATCCCAGAAGTAACTCTGGTGAAAAAATAGGTTTATATTGTAATCATAAGTGACATCAATGACCTCATTTCCTTATGCTACTAAAAATTTAAAATATTTGGTTGCTGAAGTAAGAAAACATGTTTTAGAAAAACAAAGAACACTTAATCAGTATTCTTAAGTTTGAGAACTACAATAACTCTACTGAGCTTGAGTTAGCTTTCTTAGCAAGCACAGGCAGCTAAGTGATAAAAAAATTACATTGGGAACAAATAACATTGAAAAGAAAAGATAATTAATAAAACAAAAAGATTAATGGAACTAGGAGCTGGTTCATTGAAGGGGTAAATAAAACTGTGACAGCCCTAGCCAGACTTTGCCTACCCTCCATTCCCCCCGGCCCCATACCCTTACAGGAGACTCCTATGAACAACTGTATTCCACCAAACTAAATAAACTAGAAGAGTTGGATAAGTTCTTAGAAGCATACAACCTCTAGGACTGAACTAGGAGGAATTGGAAAACATAAACACTCCAATTACAACTAATGATACTGAAATTAAAACCCCCCATAAAATGAAAGTCCAGAAACATATGGTTAAGAAATGAATTCTAGAAAATGTTTATATAGGAGCTGTTACCTATAGTTTTCAAGCTTTTTGAAAATTTCAAGGGTACAGGAATAATACCTATAACCCTCCTTTAAAAAAATGATTAGCAACTTCTGGTAGGCGTGGTTTATGGAATAGCAGCAATTTGACCTTCACTCTCCCAGATACAGCTATTATACACAGCAAGAGACCAAATTGGACACATAATATACAGTCAAAAAAAATCCACAGCCTCAGGTGGGTGCCAGAGCACACGGCTGGGGAAATGGGAGTGGGCTAAAAGACATGGTCAGTCGAAAGGAGAGTTCTGGGCTGACAGTGCTCAGCCTATGACACGGTCTGGCACCGTGGTCTCCTAGTCAAGATCTCAAGATGCCTGCCTCCATGGGTGGCCAACACTATATCGTTTCTTCTCCAAAACAGAAGATTCCAGGTGCATCTGGGTAACAAGTCTAGCAGATGGAGACTTGTCTCAAGTGGCCTCCCCCAGGGCTCTGTTCTGGCTCCTACGCTATTTAATATTTACATCAATGACCTCCCAGAAACTTCTTCAAGGAAGTTCATCTACGCTGATGACATCTGCTGTGCAACTCAGGCATCCAAGTTCGACATCCTCGAGGAAACACTCACGAAAGACATGTCTCTGATATCTGATTATTGTAAAAAATGGTGACTAATCCCTAGCACTGCAAAAACGGTATCATCTGTTTTCCATCTACACCATGCCTCGGCCTCACGTGAGCTTAATGTGCAGCTTGGCGATACGAGAATCCGGCATGAAGCCCAGCCAGTCTATCTTGGTGTGACTCTCGATCGCACTCTGTCATTTCATGAACATCTCATAAAAACTGCAGCAAAGGTGGGCGTGAGGAATAACATCATTGCAAGACTGGCCAGCTCCTCATGGGGCGCGAGCGCTTCCACACTACGATCATCATCTCTGGCATTATGCTATTCCACTGCAGAATACTGTGCCCCAGTATGATTTCGTAGCCCCCATGTCCACTTGGTCGATTCCAAATTATATTCCTCCATGAGGATAATTTCTGGAACCATCCGTTCCACCCCGGTTCCATGGCTGCCAGTTCTTAGCAACATTGCCCCGCCAGATATTCGTCGGGATGCGGCATCATCTAAGTTCATTTCCCACGTCTATGCTCAACCAGACTTGCCAATATACGCGGATATCTTCACCCACCCTGTTCAACGCTTGACGTCTCGTCACCCAATCTGGTCCCCTACGCCTACACTGAACTTCTCTGTTCCAGTCTCTTGGAAACAGAGCTGGCAGTCAGCTGAGGTAAAGAAAAAACACCTCATCACAGACCCCTGCAAGCATCAACCTGGCTTTGACCTAGCACATTATGATTGGGCCCTCCTCAATCGCTATCGAACAGGCCATGGCCGGTGCGCCGCTATGTTCCATCGCTGGGGAGCCAGAGACGACCCGAACTGCCCCTACGGCTCCAGACAGACTATGACCCACATAGTCAACGACTGCCACCTCTCCAGATTCAAAGGAGGTCTTGAAACTTTACATCAGGCTCAATCTGACGCTGTTGACTGGCTATGGAAGAGGGCAAACACTAGAAGAAGAAGTGCTCAGCAGGGACCCACACTATCTTGGGCAGTAACACAGTTAGCAGATCCCCCCTAAGAAAATAAACTGGAACTTAAAAACTCTCAGTCTTTGACTCTGGGTTCTTTTCACTTTTGTTTTTTCTCAGTCTGAGTTTAAGACAAAGTCAAAACTCAGCCCAGAAGGTAGCCCAAAACACCTCTCCCCTGCAGATTCAAATAAGAGGAAAGCAAAGACCACAACAGCACCACCTGCTGGCCAACATAGCCAACACCATACCTTTGAAAGCAAAGAAAAATATAGCTAAAAAAAATAATAATAAAGTTAACTAGGGAAAGAGAGAGGCAGACTGGGAGTTCGGACCTACCAGTCAACGCCCATGTTCAGCGGGGAAGCAATTACAGAAGCCAGACCTTCTACCTTCTGCAACCCTCAACGACCCTGGGTCCATGCTCCCAGAGGGATAGAGAATGGGAAAGCTATCATGGGGGGTGGGGTGGGTTATGGAGATTGAGTGGTGGGAATTGTGTGGAGTTGTACCCCTCCTACCTTATGTTTTTGTTCATTAATCCTTTCTTAAATAAAAAATTTTAAAAAAAAGAAGTAAAACACACACACACAAATAATAAAGTTAAAGGAAAGTTAAATACCATGTCACATCAAACAGAGAAAAGTAAATCAGACAAAATCCAAGAAATTCCAGATACAGAGAGTCTATCAGAGACATACTACAGAAATTTTATGAGAACTTTACAGGAACATAAGCAAGAGTTGAAAGAGCATTTTTCTTTGGAATTTGATAAGAAGCTACAAAGTGTGAAAGAAGAACTCAAAGCAGAGTTCACTAAGCAGTTAAACAGCATGGTGGAAAAATTTCAAACAGAACTAACTGCAAGGACTGAAAGATAGCTTTAGTGCAGTTCAATCTCAGGTAGAAAACTTAGGTAATAGACTCACACATGCAGAAGGAAGAACTTCCAATCTAGAAGGCACAGTTAGCCCACTCATTGAATTCAAAGATGAGGGAGAGGAAAGGTTTAGAAAGAATGAAGCTACTCTGAAAAATTGCAGACTCCATAAAAAGGTTGAATATACGAGTTATAGGAGTACATGAGGAAGTAGACCAGGTCAAATATTTTTCAGAGAAATTTTAGATGAATTTTTCCCTCACCTAGGCAGTCCTCATAATATACCTATTTTGGAGGTAGATCGATCACCTAGGTTCACAAATCCAAAATAATCAGTTCCAAGGCACACTACTGTAAAATTATTAAAACTCAAAGACAAGGAGAATATTTTGCAGGCTGCTATGGAAAGGAAATAAGTTACATATAAAGGGAGAAATATCAGACTTTTCTTTACAAACCCTAGAGGCAAGGAGAGAGTGGAATAACATATTCAAGGCACTAAAGGAGATGTAATTTCAGTCACAAATTTTGTTTTCTACAAAAGTATCCTTCAAGTATGAGGGAGAAGTAAAGGTATTCCCAAATACTCAAAAACTAAAGGAATTTGATACAGTCAACCCCAACTTACAATAAATACTGAATGGAGTCTTACAGGAAAGGAGGAAACAAAGGAACACACATTCTTAGCAATGTGAACAGCAATGGACTAGAACAAAAATACAATAAAATAAGAAAGAACAACAAGCAAATAAAGGATGGAACTAAAAGACAATGAAAACTTATCACATGTTTGTTAATTAAGATCAATTAAAAAAGACTTTTTTTAGATGCACAATGCTAGTTATTACACATAGGGTAACCACAAAACAGGGAACAGAGATTTGCAGAGAACACAAGAAAAATTAGTGAGGAATTCACTACAGAAACTCATCCACACAATTTTAGATAGAAATATATGCGCAAAGACTCAACAATTTAAAATAAACTTACAGCAAAAATTAGAATGGACATAAATAAACCACATATATAAATAATCACCTTTAATGGGAATGGCCTAAATTACCTGTCAAAAGATTCAGAGAAGTTAAATGGATTAAAGAACAGGATCCATCCATTATATGTCTCAGGAAACACACATCCAAAGAAAAGACAAATGGAAACTGAATATAAGAGGTTGTAGCAAATGTTCCAAGCTATAACTCACAAAAAAGGGCAGGGACAGCTATCCTAACCTCTGATAAAATAGACTTTTGGGCAAAGAAAGTAATCTAAGATAGAGAACATTACATAATGGTTAAAGGTTCAATCCAACAAGAAGATATAACCATCATTAATATATATGCCCCCAATTTAGGAGCACCCAAATATATAAAACAAACACTTATTGAACTCAAGGGAGACATTGTTGGCAACACAATAATAGGAGGAGATATTAATTAACACACCACTCACAGCAAGAGACAGAACATCTGAGCAAAAATTCTATAGAGAAATAGCAAACTTAAATGAGCCCATAAATGAAATGGACCTAATAGATATATATAGAACTTTCCATCCCAAAAGTAGTGAATACATATTCTTCTCAAGTACATATGGAACATTTACAAGGATTGATAACATGCTGGGCCACAAAGACAGTCTAAACAAATATATAAATATTAAAATTATAAAATGCATCCTCTCAGACCATGAAGGCATTAAACTAGAAATCAACCAAAAAAGGAAATGAAATTTCCCCAGAGCCTGGAGACTAAACAATATGCTGCTGAACAATAAATGGGTCATTAAAGAGATCAAAAAAAGAAATTAATAATTATCTTGATACCAATGTAAATGAAGAAACCAGTTACCAGACTCTATGGGATGTAGCAAAAGCAGTGCTGAGAGGGAAGTTCATAGCAATACAGGCCCACATCAATAAACAGGAGAAAGCACTAGTAAACCATCTAACAACTCACCTCAATCAACTAGTAGTGGAGCAACGAAAAGAACCTACTGTCAGCAGGAGATAGGAAATAGTCAAAATCAGAGTAGAAATCAATGAAACAGAAAATAAGAAGACCATTAGGGAGATTAATGAAACCAAGAGTTGGTTTTTTGAAAGGATAAATAAAATAGATAAGCCACTATGGTACAATCACTCAAAAATGAAAGAGGAGATATTATAACAAATGATGTAGAGATTCAAAAGATTATGCAAGAATATTATGGACACCTGTATGGAACCAAATTTGACAACTTAGAAGAAATGGACAGAAATGGAAAGATTTCTAGAGTCATACCCACTACCAACCATGACACAAGAGGAAGAAGATAAACTTAACTAGTAAAGAAGTTGAAATAGTAATTAAAAGCCTGCCCAAGAACAAAAGCCCGAGTCCTGATGGCTATACTAAGGAATTTTACAAGACATTCAAAGAAGAACTAACACCCATACTGCTCAAACTCTTCCAGAAAATAGAAGAGGGAACATTCCCAAAAACATTCTATGAGGCTAACATCATGCTGATCCCCAAAGCAGGAAATGATCCCACCAAAAAAGAAAGCTATAGGCCATTACATTAATAAGATTGAACTTCCAGGAAGCATGGCCATGGATTAACAATGGACATAAACTCACTCTCCCAAAACAGTAAAGATTAACAACTGATGAATTTAGCAAACCAAATTAAACTATAACTGAGACATCAAAAGAAGCATGGGAGCCTCAGCCACCAACTTCCAGATGCTAATACAGTCACACCCTGGCCTCCCTAGGCAAATGACCTTATCATCATGTCCCAGAACTTCGGTTTTCCAGCCCTCTATGGTACTAGGGAGATAGAGATAGAAACAGGCTGGGTGTATGGATCAACTGATCAATATCCATGTCTAGCAGAAAAACAATTAAAGAAATCAGAACTCCTTTTTACTACACTTCCAAAATAAATTCCGTCCATACTTTCAGAGGGGGAAATGTTAGTGAAAGGAGACTAGAGGGATTGAACCTCAGTTCCACTGACACCCTTTGTTTTTTTCCCTTTCACTAATAGGCTAGAGGTGAGAATTGTATCCCTCTTATCCTATGGTTTTTGTCAGTGTTTCCTTTTTATAAATAAAAATTTAAAAAAAATAAAGAAAAAAGTTTAGAATAGAACTGTCAGTGGCGCAATATGCCAATTCCATTTCAGGTTCTACTTGTGTTTTCTTTTCTGATCTTGTTTTTCAACTTTTGCCTGAGAGTGAGATCATCCCATATTCATCCTTCTGTTAAGGAATTGGCATATTGCACCAAAGTAAAAGACTCTGGGGTGGGTGGGTGGGGAGAATACAGGTCCATGAAGGATGATAAATGACATAGTGGGGGCTGTATTGTTAAACGGGAAACTGGGGAATGTTATGCATGTACAAACTATTGTATTTACTGTTGAATGTAAAACATTAATTCCCCAATAAAGAAATAAATTTTAAAAAAATTAAAAAAAACAACTGTCAGTGGCTATGATAGTAAAGTAAGGAAGGGATAGACAACTCTTTCATGTGGAATATAGAGAACTGAAACAAGTGAACTTGAAAGAAAATGTTTATATTTAATCAATGAATATTTGTGAACTTGGGAGAACTATGCTATTTTCGACTGAAGGGGGTGAACACAGAACTTTGGAATTGAGAGTGGTGAGAATCATACTGACATTATATTTGAAACTTGTAAATTATTAATAAACATATATTAAAAAGTATTGTGGTTGATGGCCATGTAGCATTTACCCAAGGGCTACATTATTACTTTGATATAAATACATCAATAAATGTGATCCACCATATAAACAAAAGAAAAGCCAATAACCACATGATTATCTCAATAGATGCAGAGAAAGATTTTAGAACATCCAACATCCTTTCATAAACAACACATTATACTAGTCAAGTCTATATACAACAAACATACAATCAGTAACATACCCTATAATGAAAAAGCCAAAACACTTCCTTTAAGATAAAATAAAAGACAAGACTGCCAACTAGCACAATAATTTTTCAACATATTCTTGGAAGTCCTGGATATAGAAACAGAAAGAAATGAGTTACAATTAGGAGGGAAGAAGTAAAGCTGCTAATAATTGCAAATTTATAATAATATACATTGAACATAAAAAAAGAATCCAGCAGAAAACTCCTGGAAATTGTTAGGCAATACAGTAGGGAGGCAAGTTAAAAAGGCTGAAAGTCATTGATGACCAGAGAAATGTAAATAAAAATAACGATGAGATATCACTTGCCCGTGGAGTTAATCATTACTCTAATGACTTTCATGCCAGAGGCTCTAAGGTCCCAGTTTCAATCCCCAGCACTACTAAATGCAACAGCTGATTATTACTCTAGTCTTTATCATCTATCAATCTATTTATCTGTCTTTAAAATAAAGACACTAGTTTTTAAAAGAAACCATTTTACAAGGAGTTGGGCTGTAGCACAACAGGTTAAGCGCAGGTGGCGCTAAGCTCAAGGAAGAGCGTCAGGATCCCAGTTCGAGCCCCCGGCTCCCCACCTGCAGGCAGGTCCCTTCACAGGTGGTGAAGCAGGTCTGCAGGTGTCTTTCTCTCCCCCTCTCTGTCTTCCCCTCCTCTCTCCATTTATCTCTGTCCTATCCAACAACAATGACATCAATAATAACTTTCTTCTTCTAGCGTTTGCCCTTCTTCCGTAGCCAGTCAACAGCGTCAGGTTGAGCCTGATGTAAAGTTTTGAGACCTCCTTTGAATCTGGAGAGGTGGCAGTTGTTGACTATGTGGCTCATAGTCTGTCTGTAGCCGCAGGGGCAGTTCGGGTCGTCTCTGGCTCCCCAGCGATGGAACATAGCGGCGCACTGGCCATGGCCTGTTCGATAGTGATTGAGGAGGGCCCAATCATAACGTGCTGATGCTTGCAAACAACAAGGGGAACAAAAGGGAATAAATAAAATAAAATAAAATAAAATAAAATATATAAAAAAAGAAACCATTTTACACTTACGAGGATATCATACATTAGAAAAGATAGAAATACCACTGTTGGAGAGACTGCAGAATATGGAACTCTTCTACAATGCTGATAGGAATATTAATTGACCCAACCCCTGTGGAAAACCTTCTGGAGACTCTTTAGAACTCTAGAAATGAACCTACCTACCTTATCAGCAGAATTGATTTAAAGGCCAGAAGAACTGAAACAAAGGTTCCTTTCTTTCCAAAATAACCTAAATACGCCATGAAATCCCAACAAAAGTTGCAGCAGTGTTTTTTTTTTTTAGAAAACAAACAACTAATTTGAAAAGTTGTATGACGCTAGAAGGAATTTTAAATATACAAAAAATGCTATAAGAAGGGAGGGAAATAGAGGATTTTCAGCACCTCATATAAAAACTAATAAAGGTACAATAATCTGGATATGCAGTACTGGCACAAACATCACTAAACAGATTAACTGAAGACTGGTATGGAAATAAGCCCATAGATGTATAAGTATTTTTTTGACAGAGGAAGGATATTATTTATCTGAAATAGTGTTAGAAGTAAGAATAGATATTCCTATTATGAAATAATGTTAGAGCAATTGGATATTAATATGCAAAAACCATAACTCTTGAACTAAACATCACATAAAATTGATTTACCTAAATTTTTTCAGAATAATTAATAAATCTAAAGGTATTATTGAAAAAAATGCAAAACATTTGGAGATTAGCAAAAGAAAATTATGACATAGGGTTTGGAGCATCAATGTGGCATCAAAAGCATAAATCATTGAACAAATATCATTCATAAATTGAATTTCTTCAAACATATACTTTTTTCTATGAGAGAAATGGATATGAAGACAAAGAACATTCTGGGAGAAAACACTTTCTCATAACTGAAAGAATGTGTATATAGGTAGTATAAAGAATTCCCTTAAATCAACAGTGTGAAAATCAAATTAGATACTGAGAAAAGCTTTATGACTGCTCCTTCACAGAAATATAGATACAGATGGCAAACACAAAAATATGTGTAACAACATTAGTAGTCAGGGGAAGTACAAATTTTAACTTTGATGAGTTATACCACTGCACACTTGTTATCAAGGCAAAAAAAAAAAGTAACAGCACACATTTAATTGACAAAAATCCAGAGCAATTGAATTCTTCAAACATTCTATATGGAAATAGCAAATAATACAGCTTATCTGACAAAGCGTTTGGCATAATTTTATAAAGATAAAACATAATCATATCATATGACTCAGTAAGTCAGCTACATAGACAATTACCACAAAGCGACTGAAAATTATGTTCACATGTACTTTTGTCATGATGATAGCAGTAATGTAATTTATCAAGTTTCCAGTCAACGACTTTTGAATATTAATACATTATTTATTTATTTAAAATAGTTTATTGTTTACTTGATAGAGACAGAGAAAATTGAGAGGGAAAGGCAAGATAGAAAAGGAGAGAATGAAGGAGAGTTACCTGCATCACTGCTTCAGCAGTAGAGAAGCTTTCTCCTTAAAGACTTAAAGTTGGGTCCTTATCCTTTATAACTTATGCACTCCAATAGATGTGACCACTCCTGGTCCCGAATGTCAGTAATTTAGAAGACTGGCCATACAAAGTCCTGGTGAGGATGTAGAGAGCTAAACACCAGTGCACAAGTGACAGGAATAATTGGCTACAAATAACAAAACTGCTTGGCAGTTTCTCCCAAACTTCCAGCATACATCTATCAAATGATCAAGTCAGATACTCTTAAGATATGTACCCTAGGAAAATGAAAATTTATATCTATACCAGTACTTACAGACTGATGTTTATAGCAATTTAATTTGCAAGAATCAAAATCTAAATCTAAAAGCAATACAAATACATGGTAGTAGCTGAATAGATAACCTGCTGTATTTAAATTCAGAAAAAAAGAGTACTCATCACTGTAAATAAATCATTGATCCATTTTGAAGTGCAAAAACATCTATAAATAATTGTTATTAGTGAAATGTGTTAGAAGAATGGAGCACATAATAGAAAATTCTATTTATATGAAACTATTGACAATGTCAACTAATTTACAACAGAAGTCTCTTGCTTAAGGGGAGGATTTGGGAGTGCATGGAACAACTAGCAAGGATAAGTTTTTTTGTGATTTTGACTACATGGCCATACATATATTCATGTGTGTATATATGTATATTTTGTGGGTATACACATATATACCATTACTATCAGCACACAACATTATGCACTATATCATGCCAATTATGATGTGATAAAACCTTTTGTTAAATTTGTGGAACAGTTTTTTAATATCTCTGAAAGCTTAAGTTCTTTCCTTTGTAGAGCCTGAGTGTCCATAGAGACTGTCTTGTGGGCTTGTAAAGAATAAATTCATGCAAGTGATCAATAAGATTCTTGGAATGAATATTTAGCAGTTGATCTTAATTCTTGCAATCATTACTATGACTACTAGTTAAAAATCAGAAAACAATGGTTTCAGCATTGAATAATGACAACAGAATGAAAAATGCACAGGACATATTTTGCTATTGCTAGTTTCTCAGGGTAAATAAGATTCTTCTTTTAAATTTAACCAAAATATCTTTGCCCTTATAAAGGACAATTATATTCAAATATTGGCTGTTCCATCTAGGAGTCTGCCTTGCATTAGGAGTTCATCATTGGAAGTAGATGACATGCAATTATTAGAAGGGCTTGGTAAATAAGGTTTTGGAAAGGGGAGTTGAAGGTTCAGACAAAAGTCACTTTCCTGTACTTACACAAAAAATTATTGGTTTATAGTGAATTCTGGATTGAGCCTATGACTTGAACCATGTAGAAATTGATGAAGGGCACTTTTCTCTTTTGTCTATGACTTACAGACATTTTCAGGAATGCTTAAGTATTGAGTTGTTTTTATCTCCATGACAAGTAGTCTAGAGAAAGAGCTAGGAATCAAGTAAAGAGGGCTTGAAGCACTATATAGTCTGTTTTTTTGTTTTGTTTTGTTTTATTTTTGTCATATTTGGGGCTTTACTACACCATGCAGGTTTTATCATGCAGAAAGATTTGATCATACACAAAGAGAGCAAAATATATGATGTATTACACCAAAGCAAAGGACTCTGGGAAAGGAGCATAGAGAGAGGACTGAGTGGGGAAAACCTGAGATCCTGGTGTTTAATAGTAGAAAATAATCTAAGTTATGGCAGCAGACATGTAGGACAAGGAGATGAAAAACTGTACCTATGTGTTAGCAATTGTAATATAAATCATTAACTTCCCAATAAAAGTGTACATAGTTAATAGATAAAAAGAAAGAAAGAATGGGAGAAAGAAAAGGAAAGGGAAGGAAAGCCAGAAAGAAAGAAAGAGTTGTTTCACTTTTGCCTCTTTAATCTTTTCGAACTTCAGATATGATTGACAAACACTGAGTTATAAAAAAAAAGTATTTCACTTCCTAAGGGACATTGTTTTAGTGGTCCCTAAACATCTTCATTCAGTAGAATGTACTTATTACCATGGTCAAGGGCACAGTTCAAGTCTCAGGACTGCAACTAAAGTTGTCTCTCCTTCTCTGTTTCTCCATCTTCTCTTTCTCTCCTTCCCACCTCTCTCAATCTCTCTCTCTTTCTCTCTCTCTCTTATCCAAAATAATCAAGAATTATGGTCACCAAGAACAGTGGATTTGTTTAAGTGCTTAAGCCCCCCAGCTATAACCCCACTGACAAAAGGGAAGGAAGGGAGGGAGGTAAAAAGAAAGGAAGAAAGGAAAGGAGAAAAGCAAAGAAGAGAAGATAAAATAAAAGAGAAAAGAAGAGAAATAAAAGAAAATTAAAAAGAGGGAGTCCGGCGGTAGCGCAGCAGGTTAAGCGCACGTGGCACGAAGCACAAGGACTGGTCAGGATCTGGGTTCAAGCCTACAGCTCCCCACTTGCAGGGGAATTGCTTCATAGGCGGTGAAGCAGGTCAGTCTGCAGGTGTCTCTCTGCCTCTCTTCCTCTCTATCTTCCCCTTCTCTCTCAATTTCTTTCTATCTCTATCCAATAACAAACAAACAAATAAATAAAGTTAAAAAAAGAAAATTAAAAAGGAAAACAAAGGAAAAGATGTTCTGAAAGCAGATCTACAGCATAGTTTCGGGTGCAACCATGTTGAAAATAAGTGACACAACCTATGAGGTGATATTTTCATTTGCTATTATTAGCATAAATGGTATATTAACTGCCATGTTGATTCAAGAATGCATGTCCAAATTTCTCTCCAATGACATACCTTTTTGTAGAAATGATTGCTTATCATAACATTTTATATATTTATATTTAGTAATAAAATATCACAAAAACTGATTGACATATAATGTGATCCACTACATCAGGAGGTGATAGTAGAGCTAAGGAGTGGTAATGGCTGCTCAAATCCACATATACTGAAAACTGCCAGATAGCACACTTTAAAGGAGTGGATTTAATCTTTAAGATAGTGTTTTCTTTTCATTTATTTGTATTAGGGGAATTAATGGTTTACAATAAGTCCAGCTTTTGATACATTAGTAAAAATTCTCAATTTTCTGCACAACACTCTGACCCTAGCCTATTTCCTCCTCTACAATCATGCACCAGGACCTGAAAGGTCTGCTCCCCAGAGTCCTTCACTTTGGTACAATACACAAAACCCATTCCAAGTCTTACTTTGTGTTTCCCTTTTCTTATTTTTTCCCCTCAACTTCTATCCATGAGTGAGAGCTTCCTATATTCATCCTTCTCATTCTGGCTTATTTCACTTAACATGATTCCTTCAAACTTCAAGAAGAGGTTAAGAAGGAAAATTTATCATGTGTAATAGCTGAGAAATTCCTATCACCCTCCCAGGCTGGTTTCCACCCAGGAAGATCTACCTGCAAACAAGCCCTGGCCCTCTCAACTTACATTGAAAATGGATTCCAGAAGAATTTAAAGACGGGTGCTGTCTTTGTTGATCTCACAACAGCCTATGACACAGTCTGGCACTGTGGTCTCCTGGTCAAGATCTCAAGATGCCTGCCTCCATGGGTGGCCAACACTATATCGTTTCTTCTCCAAAACAGAAGATTCCGGGTACATCTGGGTGACAAGTCTAGCAGATGGAGACTTGTCTCAAGTGGCCTCCCCCAGGGCTCTGTTCTGGCTCCTACGCTATTTAATATTTACATCAATGACCTCCCAGAAACTTCATCAAGGAAGTTCATCTACGCCAATGACATCTGCTGTGCAACTCAGGCATCAAAGTTCGACATCCTCGAGGAAACACTCACGAAAGACATGTCTATGATATCTGATTACTGTAAAAAATGGCGACTAATTCCTAGCACTGCTAAAACAGTATCATCTGTTTTCCATCTACACCATGCCTCGGCCTCGCGTGAGCTTAATGTGCAGCTTGGCGATACGAGAATCCGGCATGAAGCCCAGCCAGTCTATCTTGGCGTTACTCTCGATCGCACTCTGTCATTTCACAAACATTTCATAAAAACTGCAGCAAAGGTGGGCATGAGGAATAACATCATTGCAAGACTGGCCAGCTCCTCATGGGGCGCGAGCGCTTCCACGCTACGATCATCATCTCTGGAATTATGCTATTCCACTGCAGAATACTGTGCCCCAGTATGGTTCCGTAGCCCCCATGATCACTTGGTCGATTCCAAATTATATTCCTCCATGAGGATAATTTCTGGAACCATCCGTTCCACCCTGGTTCCATGGCTGCCAGTTCTTAGCAACATTGCCCCGCCAGATATTCGTCGGGATGCGGCATCATCTAAGTTCATTTCCCATGTCTACTCTCGACCGGACCTGCCAATATACGTGGATATCTTCGCCCACCCTGTCCAACGCTTGACTGTCTCGTCACCCAATCTGGTCCCCTACGCCTACACTGAACTTCTCTGTTCCAGTCTCTTGGAAACAGAGCTGGCAGTCAGCTGAGGTAAAGAACAAACACCTCATCACAGACCCCTGCAAGCGTCAACCCGGCTTTGACCTAGCACCTTATGATTGGGCCCTCCTCAATCGCTATCGAACAGGCCATGGCCGGTGCGCCGCTATGTTCCATCGCTGGGGAGCCAGAGATGACGCGAACTGCCCCTACGGCTCCAGACAGACTATGACCCACATAGTCAACGACTGCCACCTCTCCAGATTCAAAGGAGGTCTCGAAACTTTACATCAGGCTCAACCTGATGCTGTTGACTGGCTACGGAAGAAGGGCAAACGCTAGAAGAAGAAGTAATTCATTGTGTATATATACCACAGATCTCTCAGTCAGTCATCTGTTTTTAGACACCTAGTTTGTTTCCAGCTTTGGCTATTACAAATTCTACTACTAAGAATATAGGTATACATATATTTATTTAGGATGGGAGTGTTTAGTTCCTTAGGATACCTTAATAGGAGGGGTATTGCAGGGCCATAGGATAGATCCATCTTTAGCCTTCTGGGAGTTCTCCATACTTCTCTCCACATGGTATCCTAGAATTCTTAGCTAAATAAGTGTCCACAAATTGCTCTCTGGTCTCATCTTCTTGCCCACAAGTAGAGATAATGCCCTTATGTAAATTCCAGGGTGATAGCTAGGATTTATGAGAGAATCAATACAAAGTATTAAACTGGTGCTGGCACACATAAAGAGTGAATACATGTTAGATCTTATTTCTTTATTTTTAATATATATTATTTATTTATTTGTTTTAAAAAGGATACATTAACAAAACCGTAGTATAGGAGGGGCACAAATCCACACAATTCCCAGATCTCTATATCCCATCACCTCCCCTGATAGCTTTCCTATTCTTTATCCCTCTGGAAGTATGGACCCAAGGTCATTGTGGGGTGCAGAAGGTGGAAGATCTGGCTTCTGTAATTGCTTCCACACTGAACATGGGAGTTGATCCCTACTTCCAGCCTGCTTCTCTCTTTCCCTAGTAGGGTAGGTCTCTGGGGAAGCAGAGCTCCAGGACACATTTGTGGTGTCGTCTGTCCAGGGAAGTCTGGTCAGCATCCTGCTGGCATCTGGAACCTGGTGGCTAAAAAGAGAGTTAAAATACAAAGCCAAACAAATTGATGAATAGTTATGGACCTAAAGGCTGGAATAGTGCAGATGAAGTGTTGGGGGGTACTCACTGCAGACTATTGTGTACTTTTGCTTTGAGGTATATATTTTGCCCTCGTTTATGGATATGTGTGAACATATGCTCTATCTCAGGGAACCTGGTCTATGTCTAGGTTTTGAGACTTTGTTAGGAAATGAAACACCTGGAATAGAATTAGAGAACACTATGAAAGGAACTGTCTCACCCGAGTAATGAAACTGAAGGGTTTTCATTACACACCTGAGGTCTCTGGACACAGTCTGAAGTGAAGCATGCTGTGGTGGCACTTGTTACTTGATTAGGTTGTGATCATCGGATGCAATATTATTAGATATGAATTGAGAGAAATATGCAGGAAAGTGCATCCCACCCTAAGATTCCAGGACTGAGGGAAATATAGGCTCTGTAGAGGAAATGTGAGATTCCTACTGACTTAGGGTTCAAGAAGACAATGAATAGTTATTGTTATAATCACATTATTTGGTAATTGGGTTAACTTTGAAAAGTCCCTTTGTTAGGATTTGCTGTACAATGCCCATCATCTTGTATATAGCTGTGCCACTGGTGGCTTCTGTTCTGCTTGGTCTAGACTTTTGAGAGAGTCAATGTATTAAAGACTCAGCCTGTGTATTAAAGAGACTCAGTCTGTGCTTTAAAAAGTTTAAGACATAGAATCAAATTTCTCCTGTCATTTTAATTAAGTAGTGATTTATATGACTACAATTTAGTAGGAGTGTACATAGACACCATTCCCACCACCAAAAGACTGTGTTCCATCCCACCCACCCACACCCACTCCCCCAACCACCTTGGGAAGCCAAATGTCCACCCTCCCCCTCACCACAGGGTTTTTACTTTGGTGCCCTACTCTGGATTTAATAAGATCCTGGTTTTAGTTTCCCTTTCTGTTCTTCTTTCTCAACTTCTGTTGCTGAGTGGGATCATCCCATACTCATCTTTATATTTCTGACTTAGCTCGCTTAACATAATTCTTTTTCTATCCAAGATGGGTCAGAGAAAGTGGGTTCATTATTCTTAGTAGCTGCATAGTATTCCACTGTGTATATATCACAGCTTTCTCAGCCACTCATCTCTTGTTGGGCACCTGGGCTGCTTCCAGGTTTTAGCTATTATGAATTGTGCTGCTATGAGCATAGGTGTACACATATATTTTTGGTTGGGCATTATGGAATCCTTGGGGTATATCCCCAGGAGAGGAATTAGTGGGTCATATGGAAGGTCCATGTCTAGCCTAGTGAAAGTTCTCCACACTGCTCTCCAGAGAGGCTGGACCAATTTACATTCCCACAAGCAGTGCAGACGGGTTCATTTCTCCCCATAGCTTCTCCAGCATTTGTTGCTGCTGTCCTTTTTGATGTATGCCTTTCTCACAGGAGTGAGGTGGTTTCTCAATGTTGACTTAATTTGCATTTCTCTGATAATCAGTCACCTGGAGCAGTTTTTCATGTATTTGTTAGCCTTTTGGATCTCCTCTGAAGTGGATGTTTTGCTTATATCCTCTACCCATTTTTGGATAGGGTCATTTGCTTTTTTGGTGCTAAGTTTGCTGAGCTTGTTGTATACTTTAGTGATTCGTCTGTTGTCTGATGTCTGGTATGTGAAGATTTTTCCCATTCTCTGATGGGTCTCTGTTTGTGTGATAGTCTTTGGCTGTGCAGAAGCTTTTCAGTTTGATGTAGTCTCATTGGTTTGTTTCTGATTTTATCTTCCTTGCAGTTGCTTTTGTTTCATCAAAGATGTCCTTGAGGTTTAGGTGGGAAAGTGTTCCACCAATGTTTTCCTCTAAATATTTGAAAGTTTCTGGTCTAACATCCACGTCTTTGATCCATTTGGAGTTGATTTTTGTTTCTGGTGAGATAAGGTGGTGCAATTTCATTCTTCTGCATGTTACAACCCAGTTTTCCCAGCACCATTTATTGAAGAGAGCCTCCTTCTTCCATTTAATACTTTGGGACCCCTTATCAAAGATTAGATGTCCATAGGTATGGGGGTTTAGTTCAGGGCTTTCAATTCTGTTCCACTGGTCTGTGTGCCTATTTTTGTTCCAGTACCAGGCTGTTTTGATGATGGCCTTATAATATAGTTTGAGATCTGGGAGTGTTATGCCTCCATTTCTGTTTCTTTTCCTCAAGATGGTTTTGGCAATTCTAGGTGTTTTCTGGTTCCAGGTAAATGATTATAGTTTTGGTTCTATTCTCTTAAAGAAGCTTGGTGGAACTTTGATGGGTGTTGCATTAAATTTGTAATGTGCCTCTGGGGAGAATATTCATTTTGATGATATTTATTCTTCCAATCCACAAGCATGGGATGTCTTTCTGTTTCTTGGTATTGGTTTCTATTTCCTTGAATAGTGACTCATAGTTTTCAGTATACAAGTCTTTCACTTCTTTGGTCAACTTTATTCCTAGGTATTTTATTGATTTTGCTGTAATAGTGAATGGGAGTGATTCCTGGATGTCTCCTTCTTCAGATTTACTGTTTTCATTAAGAAATGCCACTGATTTTTGCACATTGATTTTGTAGCCTGACACCTTGCTGTATTGCCTAATAACTTGCAGTTTTTTCTCCTGGATTCTTTAGGTTTTTCTATGTATACTATCATATCATCTGTAAATAGTGAGAGCTTGACTTCATCCCTTCCAATCTGTATTCCTTTGATTTCTTTCTCTTGTCTGATTGCTATGTCAAGAACTTCCAATACTATGTTGAATAGTAATGGTGATAGTGGACAGCCCTGTCTAGTCCCCGATCTGAGGGGGTATGCTTTCAGCTTCTGTCCATTGAGTATGATGTTGGCTGTAGGTTTGCTATATACGGATTCCACTATCTTGAGGAATTTCCCTTATATTCCCATTTTTTGTAGAGTTTTGAGCATGAATGGGTTTTAGATTTTGTCCAAGGCTTTCTCTGCATCTGTTGAGATAATCATGTGGTTTTTGGCTTTGCTTTTATTGATGTGGTGAATTACATTGATTGACTTACCTATGCTGAACCAGCCTTGCATTCCTGGGATAAATCCCACTTGGTCATGATGAACAATCTTTTTTATATGCTGCTGTATCAGGTTGGCCAAGATCTTGTTTAGTATTTTGGCATCTATGTTCATCAGAGTTATTGGTCTGTATTTTTCCTTTTTTGATGTGTCCCTATCTGCTTTTTATATCAGGGTGATATTGGCTTCATAGAAGATGAAGGGAGTGTTCCTGTTTCTTTGATCTTATGGAAAAGCTTTAGAAGTATAAGTATGAACTGTTTCCTGAAGGTTTTGTAGAATTCATTTGTGAAGCCATCTGGTCCAGGACTTTTGTTGTTGGGGAGATTCTTAATAACTGTTTCAATTTCTTTGTCTGTGATTGTGTAATTAAGTTTTATAGTTCTTCTTGATTCAGTTTTAGAAGGTAAATTGTTTCTAGGAATTCTTCCATTTCTTCCAGATTTTCTAGCTTTGTGGATGATAGTTCTTCATAGATTTTTTGCATGATTTTCTGGATTTCTGTGGTTTCAATTGTGATATCTCCTCTATAGTTTACAATTCTATTAATTTGAGTCTTCTCCTTTTTTTTTTAGTGAGTCTGGCTACGGGTTTGTCAATATTGTTTAATTTTTCAAAGAACCAACATTTGGCTTCATTGATCTTTTTTATGGTTCTCTTATTTTCGATGTTGTTTATTTCTGCTCTAATTTTAGTGATTTCTGTCCTTCTGGTTGCTCTAGGGTTTCTTTGTTCCTTTTCCTCTATATCCTTAAGGTGTGCAGTAAGGTTGTTCATTTGAGCTTTTTCTTGTTGTTTAATATGTGATTGTATGGCTATGAGTTTCCCTGCCAGTAATGCTTTAGCTGTGTCTCAAATAGTTTGATAGCTTGTGTCTTCATTTTCATTTGTTTCCAGGAACAGTTGAATTTCTTGCTTGAGTGTCTTTCTGACCCAGCGGTTCTTAAGCAGTATGTTGTTTAGTTTCCAAATTCTGTGTCTTTTAGTAATTGTCTGTGTATTGTTAAATGTTAGCTTTACTCCACTGTGGTCTGACAAGATACTTGGGATGATTTCAATGGTCTTGAATTTGTTGATGCCCTCTTTGTGGCCTAACATGTGGTCTATTCTTGAGTGTGCGTTGTGTAGATTTGAAAAGAATGTGTATTCCAGTTTTTGGTGTGAAAAACTCTGAAAATGTCCAGGAGGTCTAGTATGTCCATCTCTTCATTTAATTCTCTTGTTTCTTTGTTGATTCTCTGCTTCATTAATCTGTCTAATGTGAGAGTGGGGTGTTAAAATCTCCCACTATTATTGTATTACTACTGATGTATTTTTGTATTTCTTTCAATAGGTGTTTGATGTATTTACATGGTCCCTCATTGAGTGAAAAGATGTTAATAATTGTTAACTATTCTTGGCTGATTGATCCTCTAATCATTATGTAATGGCCTTGCCTATATTTTATTACTTTACTTAATTTAAAATCTATTTTGCCAGAGATGAGAATGACTATTACTGCCTTTTTAGTGGTCCATTAGCCTGCATGATAGTTTTACATCCTTTCACTTTAAGTCTGTGTTTATCTTGTTGGGTCAGATGTGATTCTTGCAAGCAGTATATGGTTGGGCTATGTTTTCTGATCCATCCTCCCACTATGTGCCTTTTGATGCATAAATTTAAGCCATTGACATTTATTGATATTATGGATTTAATGTATTGTAGTGCCATTATTCAACATTTTTTTCATTTGCTCTGATATATTGTAAGTATAATAGTGAAGTTCTTGTTTACGAGGTATTTTAGAACCTTTTTCAGGGCAGGCTTGGTGATGGTTGCCTCCTTTAACTGTTGTCTAAGAAGGTTTTGATCCCTCATCTAGTTTGAATGAAACTCTAGAAGGATATATTATACTTGGTTGAAACCCTTTTTAATTCAGGTCTTGTTAGATATCTTGCCATTCATTTCTGGCTTTTAGAGTTTGAATGGAGATGTCTGCTGATAGTCTTATTGATTGTCCCCTGTATGTGACTTTTTGTTTCTCTCTTGTAGCCTTTAGTAGCCTTAGTATCCTTTCTTTATCCTTACTTCTTTTCATTGTAACTATGATGTGTCTTGGTGTCTTCAGGTATGGATTGATTCTGTTAGGGACTCTCTGGGCCTCTTTAATCTTAATGTCCTTTCTGTTGTTCATTTCCGGCAATTTTTGTTCTATAATTTCCTCTAGAATGTTTACTTCCGCTTCCTCTCTTTCTTCTTCTGGCAGGCCAATTACACGAAAGTTACTCCTTTTGAGATCTTCCCATATGTCTCTGTTGTTGTTTTCAGTGTCAGTATCTCTCAATCTCTTTTTTAGCTTTTTTATCTCTTTCTCAGTTTTCTCTACCTCACCCTCTGTCTGGCTAATTCTGTTTTATGCTTCTGTTAGTTTGCTTTCCCTTCCCTCAGCTGCTTTCTTCAGTTCAGCTATTTCAGCTTTCAGTTCTCTAATTGCCTCAAGACAATCAGTATTTTCCTTGAGGGTCTCAACTGTTGTTTCCCTAATTCTGCTAGCCCTTTCCTCCATAGTTGTCTTCATTTCTGTGATCATTAAATTTATTTTTGCTTGCATAGTTTTCTTATCTATGGCTACCTCTGACTGATATGTAGTTTCTTCTGGGCTCTTGTCTTCAGTCATTGTAGCAGCAGTTTTATTTGCTCTTGATTTAACAATTTTTTTTTATTACTTTTTGTATTTTTATGTTCTGTTGTTTTTCAGTTCTTGTGTTTTTAGTACAAGCCACACTATACTAAATCCCTTTATAACAAATGTAATCACCAACCATGGAAATTACAGTAGTAACTGAAGTAAGGATTGAAGCAGTTTATCCAGTACCAGTTAGCCAAAAAATGCCTTTAGTCCAAGAAAAATTAGCAACCAAATCCAAATGAAAAAGAAAGAGTAAGGAAAAAAGTTATAGCAAGAATAGACAATTATGCAAATCTACTGTCCACTGTATATTCTAGGGGCAGCAAGGAGCGAGATTCAAGCCCACCTGCAGGAGGGACACTTCACAAGCTTCAACGCAGTCTCCAAGTATCTATCTTTCTCTCTTCCTTTCTATCTCTCTCACCTCTCTCAATTACTCTCTGCCTTATTCAATAAGATGGAAAAAATGACCTCCTGGAGCAATTAAATCTAAAACAAACGCTGCTTGTCAGAGAGAAAGTCTGTGCTAGAGGAGATATGTACAGTTGTACTTAGTGTTTTAATATTGATTAACAATTTCATGAGATGACAAAGGTATAATTATGGAAAAAATTACAAAGTACAAAGGTATAATTATGTACAACAGATTTCTGTGTACACTGGAAACTACATTGGTTCTCCCAAGATCACAGGTATGTGTTGACTATTATTTCTTTCTTTAATGTTTATTTATGCCCTTTTGTTGCCTTTGTTGTTTTATTGTTGTCATTGTTGTTGGGTAGGAAAGAGAGAAGTGGAGAGAGGAGGGAAAGGCAGAGAGGGGGAGAGAAAGATAGACACCTGAAGACCTGCTTCACCACTTGTGAAGCAACTACCCTGTAGGTGGGGATCCAGGGGCTTGAAGTGGGATCCTTGTGCTTTGTGCCACCTGCGCTTAACCTGTTGGGCTACTACCCAACTCCCTATTGACTATTATTCTATGACTATCTATCTATCTATCTATCTATCTATCTATCTGTATACATATTTTCCCCTGTATACATATTTTCCCATTTTCCTATGACTTCCTTTCTAAATCACACCTATACCTATTACTAATTTCAAATGTCCTTACTTTTTCCCTTGTCTCTGTCTGGGTCCTGATGGAACTGGAGTTCAGAGCCCTCTGGTCTTCTTCCCCTAATATTTCTCCCTCTGTGAGAGTATGGTGCCACACCCCACTCAACTCCAGAACGACGAGTCTGACAGGGTCAGTACCCTGGAAAACTCTCTTCAAGGAAGAAGAATTCTGGGAGTGGGTCTTGGCATCCTGAGAAGATCTAAATTGGAAACTCTGATTATTGTTTTCACTATGTACATGGTAATGATGCCGTGTAATCAGGGAGGAACAGCCCCTGCTCCCAGAATAGAACAGATGAACAGGAAATGTACACAAAGCAATGAAGTGGATGAAGTTATGGGTCATCAAATACATAAAGTTTTAGGAAAAATTATTAATAATGCTTACTCACCTACACTTATGAAATATGTTAAAACTCTACATAAAATACTATCTGCTAAGCCTATTACTCAGAAAGGCATCACCCCATAAAGTACGACATTTCTGTGTAAAACCGCAAGGTCATCTAATCAAGAAATGAGCTATACTTTCTGTTCCAGATATTTTTTATGTAAGACTAAAAGATATATAAACTCTCACTTGCTGAATAAAAATGGAGCTCAGATTCCCCCTCCAACAGAGTGTGGTGTATTCTGTTCTCCCTTGAGCTGACTCCTGACCCACCAGGTGGTCGCCTTCGGAGTTCCCTGAGCCTTCCTGCTGCTCTTCCGCTGTAGCCGTCTGTTGCAGTCCGTGCCCAAATTCTTTTTTTTCTTTTTATTTCTTTTTTTTTAACCAGAGAGAGATCTGGCTTTTGGTGGTGCAGGAGATTGAACCTGGGACTTTGGAGCCTCAGTCATGAGAGCCTGTTTGCATAACCATTATGCTATCTACCCATTCCCTGGACCAAAACTATTTATGGGGTGCAGAAGGTGGTAGTTTGAACAGTTTCATTGTGTGTCACCTTGTATTCACTGGAAAATGGCATGCTACATTTCCTTTGTTTACAGTAGATAGTAAAGGAATTTGGCAAAGAGTTCTTACGTTTGCCGTTATAGATTGTGTATGCAGAAGGTATTCAAATGATGAAGTTTTAATCCTCTTTCAACAACAACAACAACAGACTGGACCTCTCTTTGTATAGAGAATATTCTAAGTCTAGATGGAGTGTTGTCCATTCCCTGGCTCAATAGTATGTGCATTGACATTGATTCCCACAGCCCCCATAATCTATGACTATCAATTAGATAATGGGCTGCTTTGCCTGTTTTTATGAAAATGCTAATTTGAAACCTTGGCATGGATGGCAAAAATCCTCTTCTGTTGTGCATGGAAGATAGCCAGACAGTCTGCATGGAATTCTCACATCAATCCAGGATGGAAAGAAGTAAATGATTCCTTCTGAAAATTGTAATCACCTGCTAGGGACTTCACAAGGCCGAAAATGTCTTCTGACAAAATTGGAGGCCCAGAGGATCAGGATCACGTGTAAGTGGTCATGTTATACGCTGACCTCGAATCACACCCTCCCACCAACAAACAAGAACAGTTAACACATCATGTTCACTATGCCTATATCCTTATTTTATGAAAGGTTCAGTCCCAGGAAACTCCTCGAGTAGAACCTATCCACTGAAATGATCCTACTGAGCCCACCTCTCCAGATTCAGGGCTGATGGGACGGGATACTAAATCAGTTAAGAGCATTGCAACATGTGTGGTTAACCAGGCACACCACCATCCAGCCCCCAGTTATCAATTTTCACAAGCATCATTTAGACCCACTAAATTTTTCTGATGACCTCATTCCATCTTATCCTCACTCCTCAGGATATACATACAGGCATGCACTCATCAACACAAATATGCAGAATCTCTTTCTTTCTTGTGTGATTTCAAAAGGACTTTCAAGTTTTGCTCTACGTGTGGTATTACTATTTACTTACCTAAATCTTAGGTCTGCCTTATTTAAAGAGTACTGACAGTACTTCTGTTTTATAGATAAACAAACTGAACCACTAAGAATTCAATTAACTTGCAATTAATCACCCATAATTAACATGTTCTGAAGTCAGTACTGAAGCTCCAGAAGTCTATATAGTCACTGCACTATATAGAAAAAAATCTCTGATGTGTATAGACATCTGTACTGTGTCCTGCAGTAGTACAGCTCTGGTGGGAAAATAAGTATAGGTCTTTCTGTCAAAGTAACAAAAGACAGACAGCAAATTACTCTTTGATTACAAACACTATGGGTTTCAAGTCATTAACCAGGTTTGTGCCATCCCACTGTCTGACTGCAGCTAAAATGTCTTGCTTTTGTAGTAATCTGTTATGAACAACAAATGTCAACCACCATTAAATCATTTGATCAATAAGACCGCAGGATAAGAGGGGCACAATTTACACCACCAAAATTCTGCATCTCATTCCCTCCATTGGAAGCTTCCTAATTCTCAATCCCTCAGTGAGTATGGGTCCAGGATTGCATGGGGTGCAGAAGGGGGAAAGTCTGACTTCTGTAACTGCTTCCCCACTGGACATGGGCGTTGGCAGGTTGATACATACTCCCAGCTTGTTTATCTCTTTCCCCAGTGGGGTAGTGCCCTGGAGAGATGACATTCTAGGATACATTGGTGAGGTCATCTTCCCAGGGAGATCAGGTTGGCATCATGGTAGCATCTGCAAGTTGGTGGCTGATAAATTATTAAAATATAAATCAGAACAAACAGTTCAATAATCAGAAACTTAAAGCTAAGAATATAGCAGATGAGATTTGGGATCTCCATTTTGGAAAAAAACTGGTAGGTCTATTTAGGTATATTCGCAGGGGCCCATGACTTTCTTAATTTTTGCCCGAGCCCAATAGCTAACATGCAGGTGAGCTAATGGTATTGTTTGAGCAGATGGTGTCAGAGTTGAAAATAGGACTAGACATCTGCATATGGGCAGAGAGTAACTCCCAAATATGGGGAAATTATATAAATAATATTAACTATAAGCCCCATTGATTTGATCTGGGCCCCATATTCAGCACAGGAGCCTGTATAACCTCCGAATTCTTGTAGGTTTGAGCTCACATTCTATGGTCATAACTAGGAACATTTTAGGCTGCATTCATTGCAGGACCTGTATTCCTCTAGTGCCAGAGTATGTTGACCCAACCTCCCTCAGGAGAATGGGACAGTCCCTACCAATATTGACCCACATTGAGGGAAAGGCAGAGGACACATTTCTAATCAGAGCAACTGTCTACTGTGCACATTTTCTCACTGAAGTAGGAGAAGGTCAAACTCTATTAAATGACTTGAATTTTGAAGAAATAAAAAACAAATAGAAATAAATTTAACATAGTCTTCCAGTGTGAATTAAAATGGACATTGTTTACTCAATTATTTATTACACTCTAATTATAACACCTATGTGTATAGTAATGCAGATAGACCTCCAACTGATTTAATTCTTTGGATTGTCTCTGTTGAATACAATTGGGTAAAAAACAAAATAAGGTAGCCTTTCAATTTGGTCTTCGAATAGTCTAGCTTATAGAAGATTGTGGGGGGTCGGGCGGTGGCGCAGTGGGTTAAGCGCATGTGGCACAAGGCGCAGGGACTGGCGTAAGGATCCCGGTTTGAGCCCCTGGCTCCCCACCTGCAGGGGAGTCGCTTCACAGGCGGTGAAGCAGGTCTGCAGGTGTCTGTCTTTCTCTCCCCCTCTCTCTGTCTCCCCCTCCTCTCTCCATTTCTCTCTGTCCTATCCAACAACGAATTGCGTCAACAAGGGCAATAATAATAACCACAACGAAGCTACAACAAGGGCAACAAAAGGGGGAAAAAATGGCCTCCAGGAGCGGTGGATTCATGGTGCAGGCACCGAGCCCAGCAATAACCCTGGAGGAGGAAAAAAAAAATAGAAGATTGTGAGCCTCTTTGTACAGTTTTATTATAGAAGAAAATGTTCCAGTGTGTAACATGGTTAGAATACGGGTTCCAAATGGAACAAGTAGGGTAAAATATTATATTTCATCCTTATCATGTATTTCCATAATTTTATAGTATTTTTAATATAAGTTCATATGGAATGTTAAATAGGAATATTTTTAAAGATTTTATTTATTAATGAGAGGGATAGGAGAAGAGACAGAAAGAACCAGACATCACTCTGGTATATGTGCTGCCGGGGACTGAACTCAGGACCTCACGCTTCAGAGTCCAACGCTTTATCCACTGTGCCACATCCCAGACCACAGAAATATTTTAAATGTACTCCTTATGTCATATATATCCTTCTTTTCACCTTACCTTCCCTGAAGATTCCAATTAAAATGTAGGCCATGGAAAGATAACTGGAAAATGAGGTAGCAGCCTGAGAGGTTCTTGGGAATCAGTCATATTAGTCATATTCTATCTTACTCTCTAGAATGTATGATTTAAATGATGTAGGATGTAACGCCTCAAAGAACAAAAGAAAACAGCACAAAAGTTCCCCACACTTTTTGTATTGGTCTTTCAGAATCTAATATTTCTAAAAAATAAGACACTTTTTATTAGTCTAATATGTTATGGCCTATAAAAGTAATATGATTTCATTTTAGAATGTGAAATCTGCTACAAAAATAACACTGAAGAAACAGAGAGATGACTCACCAGATGGTGTGTTTGGCCAAGCAAGTGATCTCAATTTGGAATAAGGCACTACTTGAGAGATGCTATTACAAGGGAGGAATCTTTGGTCATGTGGTGTCTTCTGAATTTTCTTTTGTTTCTTTATCAGAGCATATAATATGGCCCAGTGAGATGACCTCACCAATGTGCCTCAAAGTCTCAGCTCTCTAGAGCCTGACCCCACTAGAGAAAGATAGAAACAGGCTGGTGTGTATGGATTAACCTACCAACATCTGAGTTCAGCAGAGAAGCAATTACGGAAGCCAGACCTTCCACCTTCTGTATCCCATAAGGAATTTTGGTCCATACTTTCAGAGATATAAAGAATAAGGAAGTTTCTGATAGAAGAGATGGAACTCTGGTGGTGGGAACTATATGGAACTGTACCCTTGTTACCTTAAAATCTTGTTAGTTATTAAATCACTAATAATTAAAATTGAAAAATATATGTGACATAGAGTGGTGAAATCCAGTGTGTATGAGGACTCAGTTCCATAAAAATATATAATGAAGGTGGAACAGCTATGATCTGTATTGTACTGAGAGAACTGAAAACATTCAGTTGTTCTTTGTCTAACCTTCAAATGCTTCAAGATATTATTTACTGATATACACATATTTTAGAAAGTGTTAATATTTAAATACAGGTTATTCAGAGGTTCAAAATGAGGAATAATAGTTTTCAACAACTTTACTGTCTTTCATTATCTAATTACACGTGGCGAACCAGTAATAAAAGGTTGCCTTCACAGTGAATAACTTCGGAATATTGACTTTGCCTACGTTTGAAAAATGCATTACTGTACATAAAAGTATGTCAATTATTTGAATATTTGTTGAATTATTCATAAAAGACTATTGGAAATGTGTATGCCTTGATAGTAGATTTTTATCACCATACAAAATTTATTCATATGGAAGTACTATGAAGAAAATGTTATTAAAATGAAAATGGCATTTAATACCATGCTGAAACACAGAGATTAATTTACAAAGGATAGCACGGCCCAAAAATTGTTCTTTGTAAATTTTTTCCTCAA
Organism: Erinaceus europaeus; assembly: GCF_950295315.1. NCBI lineage: Eukaryota > Metazoa > Chordata > Mammalia > Eulipotyphla > Erinaceidae > Erinaceus > Erinaceus europaeus. The sequence goes on from NC_080185.1 coordinate 14,128,685, forward strand.
AAATTAAGTATTCAAGTTTAGAAAAAGCAAAAATTCATTTACAAATATCCAAAACTGTTGATTTTTATAGTTCCGGCCACTGGATTCTCTTTTTTCTATTAGATATTAATGCATTTAGAACTAGGATATCAGGCTGTGTATTAAGAATGAAAATAAGTAAAATAAAATTACTAAATGAAAATTAATTTCATAATTAACATAATCAGTGGTAAAGGACATTCAAATACATATATATGGTAAATAGTCACTTTTATCAAATTAATTTATATTCACATATAAGACAGTTGGCTTCTATAGGATAGTTTACTGCAATTGTGTTCAAAAGTTTTTCATTTAATTATCTATATAATACATTTTTATGTCAACCAATTGCAGTCATACCTTTTGGAGAAAGTAAAGTAGCAATACTATCAAATATGAAAATACATTGTATAGCAATTATACAGTAGTGATGTAATATGAAAATAAACTTTAAGATATCACAGAAGAAAGCATATCCTGTGTAGAATTTTAATATGTAATTAAGAAAATAAAACACATTATACAGATTCTTCAATAAATTAGATTTATTGAAAGACATTTCTTCAAATCCTGTATCAAAGTGTTATCATCAAACATTAAAAATAAACTAAAATGTATGGGTCATTCTGGTTAATATTTATAACATTTATATAAATTGAAAAATGCAAGAAATCTCATAAGCACTGAAGCTATGCTAGCCACTGCAAACTAATAATAAAATATAAATTAGTCATGTAAAATTCATTTTTAATTAAAGCTCATATAAATTAAAATTAATACAGATAAGGGGGAAATCTCTGAAATATTACAAAATTAACAAACTGTTTAATACTTAACTGTAAATATAATAGACTCTAATATAACAAAATAGCAACATATACAATTTCTTTATCCACAAGTATGTAAAAATAATAGTCACAAATGGAGGAAAGTGGGAAAAATTTAGAAAACTAGAGAGCCCCAGACTCAATTTTTTTCTCCCTTTATGTATGTTGTTAATTAGAGGATATTCAAAGCCATGAATGAATACTAATGTGAGATCACTAAGCAAATCTAGTTAGTACTAGTCTTATTGTTATTATTATACCTAACACTTGCTTAAGACTATCTTTTCTTAACTACAGCTACAATTAGTTCAATATATATATATATATATATTCACTATTGTACTAATAGATTATAAGAATAAGTCAAAAGCTTACTGAAAATAACCCAGGTACAAAATAACTTCCTTTTAATATATTTTTCATCTTGCATTGTAGGTTCTATCAATTTGAAAATGAAAATTGAGTCATTATTTATGTTTTCTGTTGGTACACATGGAAAGACCCAAACAATTTAGTAAAGAAAAACCTCTTTGAAATAATAAGTAAAAAATAATAGGTCACAAAATTATTATACAACAATTGATGGAAATTATCTATACGAGCAGTGAACTAAAAGAAGATATTTATATCATGTACAATAAAATAAGAAATAATTTTATATAGAAATAAATCTAAAGAGCTGAAGTACTTTTACCATGAAACAATGTCACTATTAAGGAAATAAAGAAAATATAAGGAAGGGTTCCGGGGGAAGACGGCGGACTGAGAAGCTGCGAGCAGCATGTGCTCTGATCACATCTGGAAACGTTGCTACTGTAATTCCGGAGGTTGGTGAGTGCAATTGTCATAAAGGTATTTAGTACAGGGTTACTTGTACTCAAGACACAACAACTGAGGAACAACAGAGCATAAAAAAAAGAAGAAAGAAACACATAAATAAAAAAAATGGGTAGATCAAAAACAAATAAAACTGCTACTCCAATGAATGAAGACAAGAGCCCAGAAGAAACTACAAATCAGCCAGAAGTAACCATAGATAAGAAAAGTATGCAAGCAATAATAAACTTATTAATCACAGAAATGAAAAAAACATTGGAGGAAAGGAATGGCAGTATTAGGGAAACAACAGTTGAGACCCCCAAGGAAAATACTGATTATATTGAGGCAATTAGAGAACTGAAAGCTGAAAGAGCTGTAATGAAGAAAGAAGCTGAGGCAAGGGAAAGCAGACTAACAGAAGCAGAAAACAGAATTAGTCAGACAGAGGATGAGTTAGAGAAAACAAAGAAAGAGGTAAAAGAGCTTAAAAAGAGATTGAGAGACACTGAAAACAACAACAGAGACATATGGGATGATCTCAAAAGAAGTAACATTCGTATAATTGGCCTGCCAGAGGAAGAAAGAGAGGAAGGGGAAGCAAACATTCTAGAGGAAATAATACAAGAAAACTTCCCAGACTTGAATAACAGAAAGGATATCAAGGTGCAAGAGGCCCAGAGAGTACCAAACAGAATCAACCCAGACCTGAAGACACCAAGACACATCATAGTCACAATGAGAAGAAGTAAGGATAAAGAAAGGATCCTAAAGGCTGCAAGAGAGAAACAAAAAGTCACATACAGGGGAAAACCCATAAGACTTTCTGCAGACTTCTCCACTCAAACTCTAAAAGCCAGAAGGGAGTGGCAAGATATCTATGGACCCCTGAATGAAAAAGGGTTTCAACCAAGGATAATATATCCTGCTAGACTTTCATTCAAACTAGATGGAGGGATCAAAACCTTCTTAGATAAACAACAGTTAAAGGAGGCAACCATCACCAAGCCGGCCCTGAAAGAGGTACTAAAAGACCTCTTATAAACAAGAACATGACTATAATACTTGCAATATATCAGAGCAAACAAATTTTTTTAGAACAATGGCACTACAATACATTAAATCCATTATATCAATAAATGTCAATGGATTAAACTCACCAATCAAAAGGCACAGGGTGGGGGGATGGATCAGAAAACATAACCCAACCATATGCTGCTTGCAAGAATCCCATCTGTCACAACAAGATAAACACAGACTTAAAGTGAAAGGATGGAAAACTATCATACAGGCTAACGGACCACGAAAAAAGGCAGGAACAGCCATTCTCATCTCAGATACAATAGACTGTAAATTAAATAAAGTAATAAAAGATAGGCAAGGACATTACATAATGATTAGCGGATCAATCAGCCAAGAAGACTTAACAATTATTAACATCTATGCACCCAACAAGGGACCATCTAAATACATTAAGCACCTACTGAAAGAATTTCAAAAATACATCAACAGTAATACAAGAATAGTGGGAGTCTTCAATACCCCACTCTCACACTTAGATCAACAAAGCAGAGAACCAATAAAGATACAAGAGAATTGAATGAAGAGATCAACACACTAGACCACTTGGACATTTTCAGACTCCTCCACCCCAAAAAACTGGAATACACCTTCTTTTCAAATCCACATAACACATACTCAAGGATAGACCACATGTTAGGCCACAAAGACAGAATCAATAAATTCAAGAATATTGAAATAATCCCAAGTATCTTCTCAGACCACAGTGGAGTAAAACTAACATTTAACAACAAACGGAAAATTATTAAAAGACACAGAATTTGGAAACTAAACAACATGCTCCTTAAGAACCACTGGGTCAGAGACTCACTCAAACAGGAAATTCAAATGTTCCTGGAAACTAATGAAAATGAAGACACAACCTATCAAAATATTTGGGACACAGCTAAAGCAGTACTGAGAGGGAAACTTATAGCCATACAATCACATATTAAACACCAAGAAGAAGCTCAAATGAACGACCTTACTGCACACCTCAAGGACTTTGAGGAAGAGTAACAAAGGAACCCTAAAGCAACCAGAAGGACAGAAATCACTAAAGTTCGAGCAGAAATAAACAACATCGAAAACAAAAGAACCATACAAAAGATCAATGAAGCCAAATGTTGGTTCTTCGAAAGATTAAACAAAATTGACAAACCCCTAGCCAGACTCACCAAACAAAAAAGAGAGAAGACTCAAATTAATAGAATTGTATCACAGCTAAGCAAAAGACTGTGGAAGGAGGACAGTAAGAAAGGGTTGGGGAATGAGGACCTTTCAAGTCCTGGTATATGATGATGTGTTTGGATGCGCCGTGGAGAAGAGAGAGAGAGGAGATCCAGAGTGAAGAGAGAACACAAATCTTTATTTGTGCTGGCACCTCAGAGTTGTGTGAGAGAGAAACAGGTTGGGCCACGTGGAGGTAGCAAAAATGGCCACCTCATGCAGTAACCTTTCCTGCTTCTAAACACCAAAGTGAAGCGCAAGCAAGAGAGAGAGGTGTGGAAGAAGAAGGGCTTTTATGGGAGTAGCTCTCGTGAGAATGGGAAGGGGGAGGAGCAACCAGAGCACCCTAACCATTGCAGGGAATAGGCAATGCCCTGAAGGCACAACATGGTGGAACAGGCTCTCTGAGAATGTCCCAACTCTCATGGGAACTAGCAATAGCCTGAGGAGACAACATGGCAGATGTGACTGCATCTGCACAGTTTCCCAGCATCTCCCCCTTTCCTTTTATCTAATGTCCAGGGCAATAGTCTGTAAAGTCTATGAACTACTTAGGGTCAGTCTATGAAAAACCAGCAACATGAAGGGAAGGAAGCTGCTGTAAAATTGTCTGAAGTGTCCGAAGGGTATACCAGCAAGTCCGATAGAAGTCTCAGTCCAAAGTAGGTGACTAGGGGGAGAAATGGCAGGGGATGAAACGCTGCATGAGGAAGGCCAGCCGCTGGAATTCCGCTTTTCTGTAGAGAGTGAGCTGGAACCGCCAAAACGTGACAGGCAAAGCAGAAGCAGGAAAGGCAGACAGGCCCGGTCTCAAGGATGGCGGGACACTGATTCAATCCTGGCAGGACCCAGGGAGCAGTCTTGTGGGACCCTAATTGAGACTTGTGCGACATGGTTCAAACCTAGCAGGAACTAGCAATAGCCCGAGGGAACAACATGGCAGATGTGACTGCGTCTTCACAATTTCCTAGCAATGATGGAAAATAACATAAGTTGGGTGTCGATAGTGTTTTCCAGTCATCTATCTTGGTGAGATGAGAGGTTATACCTATATGTCAACTGTACTTAAACCATTAAGCTTTAAAGTGAAAAACTCTGGGGCGGGGGGGGGAGTGCAGGGTGTGTTCAGGTTCTGGAACATACAGGCAGAGAAGGATCTAGTTGGGGATGTATTGTTATGTGGAAAACTAGGAAATATTGTGCATATACAAATTATTGTTTTCTACTTCTGACTGTAGAAAACAATAATCTGACATTAATCCCCAATAAAGAAATTTAAAAAATCTTAAGAGAAAAAAAAAAAACAATGGATATATCACACTTGCTGACTTCAAACTACATTATAGGGCTATAACTTGTGGTAAAGGAATAAAAAGACACACATACCAATGGAACAGCACTGAGAGAACAGTGATAAATCCTCAGGCATATGGATAATAACTTGTTGATAAAGAAAATCAGAGCATAAAACGGATAAAGAGTATTTTCTATGTGTGATGTTGGATTAATTGAGAAGATATATAAAGAAAAATGAAAAAAAAAATACCACATGTCACCATCACAACTCAAAATGAGTTAAGGACTGAATGGTTAGACTGAAAATCACAAAATATATAGAAGAAAACATTGACTAAAAACACCATGATATTGTATTTAAAGTTGTTTTCTAGAGACTTAGATAGAATAGTAAAGGAAACAAAACCAAAAAACAAACCAGTGGAATTATATAGAACTAAAAAGCTTTTTCACCGAAAAAAGATCAAAAGTGAAGACATTCACTGAATATCAGAAGATGTTCGTACACCACACATCAGAAAACAAGCTAATATCAAATGCACATAGAAATCTCACACACAAAAAAAAATCAAAATGAACAAACAACCCTATCAGAAAAGGAGGGAGAAAAATCTAAACAAAACACTGAAGAAGCTATACATATGAACCTATGGGTACATGAAAAAATGGTACAAATTTGTTACCAGAGAAATTTAAATCAAGACAAGATATCATATTTACAGGTATGATAATAAGGACTAAAACAAGTGCTGGTGGGAATAGAAAATTGATAATGTCTATGGGAAAAATTATCATCCTCAAAATCTTAAAGAAAAATGGACCTGACATAAGGTCTAGTAAATACTCTCCTAGACATATATTGAAAGAATACATAAACACATAAATTCAAAGACATTGATTCATACCAGTGTTCATAAAAGCACTATTTTAATGGCCAAACTTTGATAACAACCCAAATTCCCAATGACAGATGAGTGATTAAGGGAAGTGTGGTCTATTTACACAATGGAATATAATACAACTATCAGAAAAGATAAGATCTTGCTTTATTTTTTTTTCTATAACATAGATGGACCTGGAGGGAATCATGCTAAGTAAAATGAGTCTGTAGGTAAAAGCTAAATGAGGATAATTTTACTCAGCTGCTGAATTTAGGAAGCAAGAAACATGAAAATATTCATGATGATGCTTTAACAATCCCTTCATGCCTGCTAGCAGATACAAGGACAACAAAGAGACAGTGAATAAAGGTCAGAAGGGGGTTGAGGCTACAGTGTCCTATGAGGAAGTTGGTACTCTGCTGGTTGTGTGGCAGTATGCTGGCTCCCCCTGCTTAATGCTGTGGTCTATTTACATAATCACTGTTTTACCTGAGAACTGCCCTGCCTACAGGGCATTGGTTTAATCCCCACTGGTTCGCACTCTCTTTTCGCTCCACCCCATCTCCTAATCACACCCTGTTTTCCACCACTTAATCCCCATTGGCTTGCACTCTCTTCGTCAGATCCTGTTTTACACCCTACCACTTCCTTCCTGGAGAGTATAAATGCAGATGAATAAAACCAGCATGGCATTGCATTGCATTGCATCCCAGCTCAGCCATGAGTCTCCCTGGTTGTCTCTCTCCTGCCCACGAAGCTAGCCCGGCATTTGAAGTCTGAACAGGGACCAGCAGCTGGTGAAATGTTCTGGCACATATGTAGGAAAATGCACTATTGTACCTCTGAAATACCAACTGCCTTTAAAACTGTTCCCTAATTATTACAATAATATCACCTTACTTCATATGATGTTGGTTAATTGATGATTTGAATTATGCAGTCATGATTTTACACTTTGAACTGTAACAAAAGTATCTGGACATAGTATACAACTCACTAAAGAAATTACAATAAAAACCTAGAAACAATATCAGTGATTAATCTAAAAATTCTTAAAGTAAACACTTTGATGGCATACATAGTGTTAATGATGAAATCCTACTAGGAATGCAATCTGAAAATTATTTGCTAGAGAAAAAGAAGGTGAGAAAAGTAAAGAGAACCTTAAACTTAAGGGAAGTAAATGAATTAGAGTGATTTTTCCCCATAATTTCCAAGTAAGTTACTTTTAAGGAATTTTTAGTGCAAGTAAACTTTAATATAAACATTATCATTTAGATAGTAAGTGAGATTAACAAAATAAACAGAGATTTCTAATGTTCCATTTAGTCTCAAATGATAACATCCCCCATCATCTACATGTCCTATGAAACTAGTACATTTTTTTATTTAATTATTTCACAGTCTTTTAAAAATCTATATTTGTTTTTCTTTAATGAGAGAGAAAATCTAGAGCACTGTTCAAGGGATTATCCAACCTGGGACATCAGAGCCTGAGGCATAAAATCTATTTGATTAACCATTATGCTGTATCCTTTGCTCTATCTGATTTTTTGAAGGGTGGGATTAATGGTTCACAGTCAACAGTAAATACACTAATTGACATGTGTAAAATTTTCCAGTTTTTTGCAAGACATTCTAAGCCCCCTCCCTACGTCCTCTTCCACCATCAAGCACTAGTATCTGAAAGTTGTCCCCAGAACATTCCCCCAGAGTCCTTTGCTTTGGTGCAATACATCAAACCCAGACCAATTGCTTTGTGTTTCACCTTCTGTTCTTATTTCTACATGTCTGTCTATGAGTGATACCAGCTCATATTCATCCTTCTGTTTCTGGCTTATCTCACTTAACATGATTCCTTCAAGCTTCATCCAAGATGAGGCAAAGCAAGTGAATTCATTATTCTTAATAGTTGAGTAGTGAGAGTTGGGCTGTAGCACAGAGGGTTAAGCACATGTGGTGCAAAGCACAAGGACCAGCATAAGGATCCGGTTCAAGCCCCCAGCTCCCCACCTGCAGGGGAGTCGCTTCACAGGTGGTGAAGCAGGTCTGCAGATATCTATCTTTCTTTCCCCCTCTCTGTCTATCCCCCCTCTCTCCATTTCTCTCTCTTCTATGCAACAAAAATGATATAAATAACACCAATAATAACTACAACAACAATAAAAATGCAACAGTAAATAAATAAATACTTTTAAAAATCTTTAAAAAATAGCTGAGTAGTACTCCATTGTGTATATAGAACACAACTTTCTCAGACACTCATCTGTTGTTGGACACCTGGGTTACTTCCAGGTTTTTCCTATTACAGATTATACCTCTATGAACATATGTATGCACAGATATCTTTTGCATGGGTGTGTTTGGTACCTTAGGACATATCCCCAGAAGAGGAGTTGCAGAGTAACAGTGTAGGTACATTTCTAGCATTCTGAGAATTATCCAGACTATCTGACCACACCTCAGCTCTTGATTTTGGTGGTACAAGGGGTTGAACATGATACCTCTAGAACAAAAGCCCTGTACACTACTGCTTCTATATATTCTAACCTAAGAGTGGTATAGTTGATATGATTGATGAAGCTATACTGACACACTATTATTACCTGAAGGCCATACAAAGACATTTTATTAAAACTATTGCTATTATGTAGCCCAGGAAGTGGCCAATTATATAAAGTGTTGAGCTCTCAAGCATGAAATCCTATGTTCAATCATTGTCATTTCATGTGCCAGAATGATGCTTTAGTTCTCTTTCTCCCTTCCCCTTCTGCTTCATTAAGTAATATATGCATAAATCCTTGAAGAATTACTAGTAACTGTCAATTTAAAAATTCAATATATATAAATCATCTGATGTGTATTAATATGGTAACAGATTAATAAGCATTACTATTAATCAACATTTCCAACATTTGTAATATTTGCAATTTCCATTGCATAGCCCACCATATAATTGTGTCTAAAATTTAACAAAATATTAACTAGTATATGTGGTAGATTAAGGGTATAAAACAAGTTTTGTGAAGTCTGAAGCTTTACAATATTTGAAAATTTTAAGACATTTAAAGCCAGAGGAAATTATGAACATAAAATTCTGTAGACATGTCATGAGTTAATGAGAATAAACAGAGAAATTAGTAAATTTGCAGGTTTAGTGTTATGGAGACAGCACAGCAATAGAAAATTCATCCAAGAAGTATTAGACTATAGCCTGGCACCACTAATAGTAAGAGTTGAGCAGTGTTTGAAGGAAGTATGGTAAATGTGATAAGCAAAAATGAGAAGGGTTATTATCAGATAATCTCACTCACAGGTGAAATTTGAGAAACAAGAAAAGGGGTGGGATATGGAGTTCTGGTGGTGGGAATTGTGTGCAGTTGTACCCCTCTTATTCTATGGTTTTTGTCAGTGTTTCTTTTTTATAAATAAAAATTTAAAAATATATACTGTATGATCAAGCCATCATATGGCAATGTTTTTTTCCCCATATCCTTTTATACCAGCATTATGGAAAGATTATTTAGCTCCTCTTGTAGTATAGTTCTCAAAAATGTTTTTAAAAATCAGTTGCAATTTAGAAAAGTTTTTCTAAACAGAACAATTTATTTATACACAGTTGTTTCAAAGCACTGCCTGACTTAAGAAATCCTGTATTATATTTCTTCTTTATAAAATACTTGATTACAAAACATTTTCAATTTGTACTCACAAAACACACAACAGTTATTTGTCATTGTTTATGAGTGATTTATTGTTTTTGAAGTTTTAAGACTTCAGTGCTATGATTTCATATCCATAAATGCTGAGCTCCATTAAAGTTCTATGTCTCTCCCCTGCAACCTCCATAGTTCTTGCAAAGTCTACGAAACACTTTGGTTACCATTATTTTCACAAGTTTATTTGTTTTAGACATACATGTTGCAAATATGAGCAATAGCATCTGGTACATACCCTTATTCTCTTTACATAATCCTATTGAAAAAATATTTTTCTTATGATGACCCTATTATTTTTCTTATATTCTTTTACATTTTTCACATTATGTTTTTTACAACTTGCTTATTTTTTTTAAATTCGCTCTTAATGGTGGTTTACAAGGTTGTAAGAATAGAGGGTATAATTCCACACCACACCCAGCACCAAAGTTATGTACCCCTACTAACCCAATGAAAACCTGCAATTTATTCTAACTGTTTTGTGATGTATAAACTACAGAATTAAGGTAAATTGAAACACAAGATATGCTGTTCCTATGACAACCTTTAACAGAATCATCAAACAAATAAATGAAGGAAAACTCAAGGTTAACTTAGATCTCACTAGAATCCTAGGTATATTTCCTCCCAAACTTGAAGCCAGACCCCATAAACCTAATACCAGTTTGGTTACAACAAATGACACTCAACACATTAACAACTTTGTGAAAGACAAAGTTCGTCAGATAAAGAAAGGACAACAAAAGATAGAAAAGGGCAAGAGACTGGCTCACATAGTGATGGTCTTTTGGTCACTACTAAGCCAACACATAATCTGAGGCCTAGTTAGAGAACCCTTGAATTCTAACACACATATGATGGGCCTAAACCTTTAATAGACCCTTCTCTCTATGATCACTGGTCACACCTACCAGACACTTCATCATAAGCCCTTTTAAAAACTTGTAAAGGACCTTTCTCTCACTGTCAAGTAACAATATTATGGACTGCCCTAGATTCTGGAGGGAGGATATATGATCCTACTCTGCCACTTGAGGAAGACTGGTTCTGAAGTGAGTGAAGCCTAGACTGTCCCCAAGTGTGACCATAGACTGTGAGCTCAGTCTGGCAGAGACTCAAGAGGCTATACAATCTCCTGTGCTAAATATGAATATACATGGGAACTTGGTCAGATTGATATAGTAAACAGTTAATTGCATTTACATATTTTCTTTAAATTTGGGAGATACTTTGTGCCCTAATGTAGCTTTCTAGTTCTATTCTCAGTTCTAACTACATCTTCCCAGACAATATTTTTAGACCACCTCCATGTTAACTATAAAGCTAAAGCAAAAATTACTAAAGTCATAGGCCCCTAGGAACATATCTAAAATAGACTTTCTATATTCTTTCCACCCTAAGACCCCTATTCTCATCTACTCTACTGTCACTTGTTGGTTCCTGTTTATTGTTTAATTTTATTGTTTTGTCTTGTTTTATATCTTATTGCCTTTCAGCCACCAGGTTGCAAATGCTACTATGATTCCATCCTGACCTCTCTGGACAGACGACCTCACCAATGTGTCCTGGAACCTCACCTCTCTAGAGCTCTACCCCACTAGGGAAGAAGAGGCTTGATGGGTGTATGGATTATTTACATCCAGCTGAGAAGCAATTAAGTAACCTACAACTCCTCCCATCTGCACCTTAAAAAGAATTTTGATCCATACTTCCAGTGGGGGAGAAGTGATAGTGGGAAGAGGATTAGAGGGCTCTGAACTCCAACTCTATCAGGACCCAGAGAGAGAAGAGAAAAGAGAGAGAGAGAGAGAGAGAGAGAGAGAGAGAGAGAGAGAGAGAGAGAGAAAGAATATGGAAGCTATCAGGGGAGGGGATGGGATATGGAGTTCTGGTGGTGGGAATTGTGTGGAGTTGTATCTCTTTTATCCTGTTTTTTGCGAGTGTTTCCTTTTTATAAATAAAAATTTCAAAAAAAGGAGAAAAATAGGCAAGTTAAATTTATTTCCACAGTTTTATTCTCTGTAGTCTTTATGTATGAAGGAAACCAGTAATCAAAGTTGATGTTCATGTGCAAACATGTATCCACTCTTGTTGAATATAAACTTGTGTCTCAGATTAATATAGGCAAAAGGCTGTGAATGCTGTCATTCCTATAATTTGAAAGGATATTTGGAGTACAGGATATATTTATGTAGCATGGAAAATGATAAAGTGCCACATATCAGTTGGAATCACTGCTTAGTTTATAAAAATTAAATGAATCTTTTTTTTATCCTGGAGCTTCAGGGAGCATTAAAGGTGCCTACTAGGAAGACTTATTATAAATGTACATCCCTTTTATAAGCTATGTATCCACAAGAGTCATTGCATCATTGGCACATACTACAGCTTGACAACTGTTTAGCACAGAGGATAGCACTTTTAAGATCACTGGAAGCACTGTGATTGAACCAAAAAGTGTTAGCTCCAGCTTTCTAAAATCTGTCTGCTATGAGACTTAACTGTACCATAGAGAGTGGACAAAACACATGAAATAAAATTAAGCTGGTATTTCAGTGTGGCTAGCTGGGATCGCAGGTAAAGAAAACATGAACAATTTTGCCTGGTCATACAATTACCCATTGACTAATATTAATTTCTTTAGCAGATTTGGTTTAGAGATTCTAAAATTAATATCCTTAAAACTAACCTACATCATGAGAAGATGAAAGCATTCACACCCAGATCACGTACTAGAAAGACTGTCCACTATCACTGTTATTATTCAGCATAGTACTAGAAGTTGTTAACATAGCAGTCAGGCAAGAGCAAGGAATTAAATGGACATGGAGTGGATGAAAAGTCAAACTGTCACTATTTCCAGATGATATGATAGTATACATAGAAAAACCTAATGAATCCAGCAGAATGCTCCTGGGAATTATCAGGCAATATAGTAATGTATCAGGCTACAAAATTAGTATGCAAAAGTCGGTGGCATTCTTCCATGCAAACACTAATTCAGAAGAAGAAATCCAGAAAATATTTCCATTCAATATAGAAGCAAAATCAATAAAATATCTAGGAATAGGGAGTCGGGCAGTAGTGCGGTGTGTTAAGCGCATGTAGCACAAAGCACAAGGACCTGTGTAAGGATCCCGATTCGAGCTCACGGCTCCCCACCTGCAGGGAAGTCGCTTCATAGGCGGTGAAGTGGGTCTGCAGGTGTTTATCTTTCTCTCCCCCTCTCTGTCTTCCCCTCCTCTCTCCCTTTCTCTCTGTCCTATCCAACAATGAGAACAACAATAATACAAGGGCAACAAGTAAATAAATAAATAAATAAAATGTTTTTTTAAAAATCTAGGAATAAGCCTGACAAAAGAAAAAAGAAAACTATGAGCCACTTTTCAAGGAAATATGAAAAGATAAAAAGAAGTGGAAAATTGTTCCATATTTATGGATTGGAAGAACTAATATCATCAAAATAAATAAAATAACAAATAATAATAATGAATAAAATATTCATCAAAATGAATATTTTACACAGATCCATATACAAATTTATTGCAATTCCCACCTATTTTTAAGATAATAGAACAAAAATTTCAAACATTTAACTGGAACCAGAATACACCTAGAATCACTAAAATAATCTTAAGAAAAAAGAACAGAACTGCAGGCATCACACTCCCAGTTCTCAAACTATATTATAGGGTCATCATAATCAAAACTGTCTTATACTAAAAAAAGAAGAAGAAAAAGCACTGACTAGTGGAACAGAATTTTAAAAGCCAGAAATAAGTCCCCACACTTATGGCCATTTAATTTTTGACAAGGGTATCCAAACTATTAAATGGAGAGAGTCTCTTCAACAGACTATGTTGGGAAAATTGAGTTAAAACATGCAGAATAATTAAACTGAACGACTTCATATCACCAGAGACAAAAGTAAACTCCAAGTAGGTCAAGGACTTAGATGTTAGATCAGAAACTATAAAATACTTAGAGGAAAATATTGGCAGCACTCTTTCCATCTAAATTTTAAAGGCATATTCAATGATACAAATCCAATTGCACAGGAAGGAAAAAAAACAGTGGGACCACATCTAATTGAAAAGCTTCTGCACAGCAAAAGAAACCACTGCGTTGCAGAATGAGAGAAGATCTTTATGTGTCATAATCAGACAGAAGGCAAAAATAACCAAAGTATACACAGAGTTCATATAATTCAAAAACAAACAAAAAATGACCCCACCCAAAATTGGGGAAAGAATATGAAAAGACTGTTCACCAAAGAAGTTATCCAGGTAAAGAAGGGATTACAAAAGCCGGGAAAGGGCAAGAGACTGGCCTTTTTATAATAATGGCCTTTTTGATCACTGCTAGGCCACCCCATCACCTGGGGCACAAGTCATGGAACAACTTAGATTCCCAAAGATGCAATGAGAATCTAGGGTATTACATCAAATTGAAAAGCTTCTGCACAGCCAAAGAAGCCATCATACAAACAAAGAGACCCCTCACAGAATGGGAGAAGATGTTCACATGTCATTCATCAGACAAGAGACTAATAACCAAAATATACAAAGAGCTCAGCAAACTTAGCACCGAAAAAGCAAATGACCCCATCTGAAAATGGACAGAGGAAATGAACAAAACATTCACGACAGAAGAGATCCAAAAGGCTAACAAACACATGAAAAATTTCTCCAGGTCACTGATTGTCAGAGAAATGCAAATAAAGACAACATTTAGTTACCACTTAACCCTGGTGAGAATGGCATACATGAAAAATGACAACAGTAACAGATGCTGGAGATATTGTGGGGACAAAGGAACCCTTCTGCACTGCTGGTGGGAATGAAAATTGGTACAGCCTCTGTGCAGAACAGTCTGGAGAACTCTCACAAGGCTAGACATGAACCTTCCATATAAGCCAGGAATTTCATTTTTGTTTTCTGGTCATAGAATTCTAAGAATGCCAATGGCTAAGAGTTATTAAAAATTAGAAATAAGTGGGTCTCTGGGGAAATGGAGCTCCAGGACACATTGGTGGGGTCAGAGGGATAGGGAATGGGAAAGCTATCAGGGGAAGGGGTGGGATATGGAGATTGGGTGGTGGGAATTGTGTGGAATTGTACCCCTCCTACCCTATGGTTTTGTTAATTAATCCTTTCTTAAATAAAAAAATTAGAAATAAGTAATTCATTGTACTTCCTACTTGCCCTAAGTTCCTGAGTATAAGAAATATGCTTTAAGCTTGTGTCATTTTATATAAGTGTCAGAAAAGTTGCTAGATACGGTTAGAGCCTAGTCTGTCTTCCTATTGTATCCTATAAGTTAGGCAATATCATGTAATTTTTATCATATGTAAACCAGTGATGCTTATGAGATAAAACTGAATTTCTTTTTAATAAATACTCTTATTTCTGAACTTCTGATTTTGCTTTTGGGGCTTTCAAATGGATTGGTTAAGTAACTATTGATGGATAGTGACATAGCTTTTGGAATGTATCAGCAGAATGCTTCATTTCTGGCCTTCTTCAGGTTTGAATACACTTATTGAAATTAAAGCTATTCATCACATTAATGGTCTACTGCCATTTATAGTTAAGAAATAAAACTGTTTCCAACTTCTAGGAAAAGGAAACAAGATAAAAAAAGAAAAAAGACACTGGTATTGTATAGTGTACCAGCCACTATCACTACAAAAAAGTTAGTTCTATCCATAATGAGAAAGATATATGGAATATTTCTAATTAAATTTCTGTACTTAATTGCATTGCATTTTCAAAACAATAATATTTTTTATCATCCATGTGGACTGTCCTGTGTAAATTCATTTTCATTTTATAAGTATTATGAGTTATAGAGATAAATTAAAGAATGTTGCTATAGGAAGAATATTTACTCCCCTTTAATATTTTGAAACTCAGTCTCCAGTGTAATGGTATTTGGATGTAGGGTCTTTAGAAGATAATCAGATTGTGGAGATAGAAACTTCATGAGTCAGATCAGTACCTTTGTAAAAGAGGACATGGGAAAAGGTACTTGTCCAGGAACTAGGAAGAAAGTCTTCACCTGATACAAAATGTACCTTAATTTAGAACTTTCTGCTCTTCTGAGTGGAGAAACAATTCTTTGTTGTTTATAATTCAGTCCATAATGCTTTTGAAGCCATACTTAATGGGAGAGGGTTAGGGACCATAACATAACTCAGATATGGCAAATCGAGTGCCTAGAATCAAACCCAGAACACCATGATATGAGTTCTTCACTTTACCACTAAACAATCTCCTCAGCTGTGTGTTTATTTGCAGTAAAATGACAAACACATATTAAAATAAATTCCTTTGAATTCTCTATTTTGATAATGGTTTATGCCACCATAGTACTTGTTCCTGCCTCACATATATGACATTTCTGGAACATACCAATGTCTCTTTGACTTTAATGGATTTTAAATTTTTATTTTATTTTATTATGTTTTATTATATGATTTACATGACAGTCATTCTCACTTGAGCATAGTTTTTCATACTTCTCTGACAGGTGTCTGCATACCAGTCCCACCACCAACTCTGGTCTTCCACTATACTTTGGGTCCCCAATGATCCCCATAGATTCCTACTAGTTTCTGTTTAATCCTGAAAAACTTTCAATCTTTTAGTCAAATTTACACTTTCTTTTTCTCTCATTTTTTTGCATCTGGAGCATCACCATTCAGAGAGATGTATTTGAATCATCTTATTGAAAGGACCTTCCAATTATATTTTATTATCTGTCACATAATATTTTTTAGATAGACTGTGACATGAAGATGAAGAGAATAACAGAAAGAGAAGAACAATACTTAATTTTTTAAATATCAAAGTACTTATCACAAGATTCATTATGTCTTAGCCACAGATTTTTACTCTGATTAAAATAACATTTCCATTGAAATAAGGAGTTCACGGAAATTTCGCTCACTTCTATTTTCTGGGCACCTGCCACTTAGAAGATATCCCTAAATATTTACGTAACATACACACAAATTTTTCTACAACACTCATCATCAAAGTGACTAAGCAAGTCACTTAATTTCTAGGCACTGAAATATTTAGCTCTGAGACAGAGACAGTAAACACTTTTTCATCTCATTCAGAAGTAATGAACTTACTGTAGTAAAACTATTGGAGAATGATGTAAATTTTACTGAAGGATAAGTTTTAATTGGTAGAGACAGAAGAAAACTTTGTTATTTGAATGTGGTTTCTCCATTTATCCTGTGGTTCATTATCTCCATTCTTTTCTTAAGGAGCAATCAACCTCTAAGACTTTCCACCATCTTCCCATGGATTTCACTCTTTTGACCAGGTCTGTATACTAACAAGAAAGGTCATAAATATAACAAGGCACAAAATCTAAAGGATGGTTGATGCCTGATTATGTTATTAACCAAGCATGCTGCCAAGAAGCTTTTCTCCTAAAAGGAGTTATAAGAAATGGACTTGATCTTCATTGTTTTTGCATCTTTGTTTTGTGTCTTGTTGGTTTTGATCTAGAAAATGGCACCCTAAGAGCCAGTGCTGTGGTGAGAATAAAACAACTGAGAATATAGGAGAAATATTTAATTCATTTATATATTCACTAGGTAAACACTGTATGTTACAGACTGTGCTAGGAATTGATGATGAAGCTCCAGATCCTATCCCTGGGCAATTGCCGGATAGCCTGAGGGTGCTTCTTACTGAGCAAGTGCTCTCTGGGTTGGAGAGAACTAGACTGGAGCCAACCTAGGTTGCTGGTGGGAGAGGGATCAGAAACTCATGCTGGGCTAGCATTGCAGGAGAGATACTCTGGGACTCTCTTAGGGGGAAGGCAACTCAATGTTTAATCAGAAGAGCAACTGTATTTATACTCGCCAAGAAGGAAATAGTAGGGTGGAAAACAGGATGTGACACAGAGAGGGTGGAACAAAAAAAGAGTGCATGGGAAACTGGGGAATGTTATGCATGTACAAACTATTGTATTTACTGTTGAATGTAAAACATTAATTCCCCAATAAAGAAATTAAAAAAAAAAAAAAGAAAGAAAAAGGAGTGCAAACTAGTGGTGGAAAACAGGGTGTGACTAGGAGAGGGGGCAGAGGGAAAAGAGAGTGCAAACCAGTGGGGATTAAACCAGTGCCCTTGAGGCAGGGTGGTTCTTAGGTAACAGTGGTTATGTAAACAGGCCACAGCTTTAAGCAGGGGGGAGCTGGTGCACTGCCCAACAGGCACTCAACAGTGTCCATCGTAAATTACAGACCATGATGATAATTTAATTCTTGTAACCAGTGACTACACATGTGTACATCACAATGGTCATGCCTATTTGTGTTTTTGTAACTTTACACTGTAAAAGACAGCACTGAAAAATTAACTGTTTTTTTAATTTTTAATGATTTTTATTTATATATTGTATAGAAACAGCCAGCAATTGAGAGGGAAAGGGGTGTTAGAGAGTGAGAGAGACAGAGACATTTGCAACACTGCTTAACCACTCACAAAGCTTTCCCCCTGCAGGTGGGGGCTGGTGGCCTGAACCTACGTCCTGGTGCATTGTAACATGTGCACTCAATCAGGTGCACCACCACCTGTTCCCTCAAACAATAAATTGTTTAATTCTTAAAATTTATTTTATTAGTGATTAATAATGTTTTACAAGATCTTTTTTATTTTAATTTTTTATTTATAAAAATTAAACATTGGCAAAACCATAGAATAAAAGGGGTACAACTTTACACATTTCCCACCACAAGACCTCCATATCCCATCCCCTCCCCTGATAGCTCTCCTATTCTTTAATCCTCTGGGAGTATGGACCCAGGGTCATTGTGGGATGCAGAAGGTGGAAGGTATGGCTTCTGTAATTGCATGAGCATTGACAGGTCGATCCACACTCCCAACCTGTCTTTCTCTTTCCCTAGTGGGGAAAGGCTCTGGGGAAGCAGAGCTCCAAGGCAGATTGGTGGGGTTGTCTGTCTGGGAAAATCTGGTCACATCCTGCTAACATCTGGAACCTGGTGGCTGAAAAGAGAGTTAGCACACAAAGCCAAAAAAATTGTTGAACAATCATGGACCTAAAGGCTGGAATAGTGCAGATGAAGTGTTGCAGGTGGGGTCCTCCATTTTGTTGATAGCTAGTAGGCATATTTTAGTTATATTTCCAAGGGCCTGCAGCTATATATATATATTTTTTTTGCCTGAGCCTGAAATCTGATATGCAGGTGGATCCAAGTTATTGTCTGGGGGAGGTGATGTCATGGCTGGGAAAAGGACCAGAAAGCTGGATCAGGGAAGAGAGTATCTACCTACTTATAAATATTACTGACTGTAAACCCCATCAGTTTGATGCGATCTGGGGCCCATAATTAGCTTAGGAGCCTCTGTGCCCTCTGCACCCTTGTAGATCTGAGCTCACATTCTGTGGTCATGAGTAGGAACATTCCATGCTGCCCCAGTATCAACCCATTTTCCTCAGGTGTAGCACAGAGTATGTTGTCCATCCTCCCTTCAGAGGATGGGACATTCTCTACCATTGTGGTCATGAGTAGGAACATTCCATGCTGCCCCAGTATCAACCCATTTTCCTCAGGTGTAGCACAGAGTATGTTGTCCATCCTCCCTTCAGAGGATGGGACGTTCTCTACCATTGTTGATACAAGTTGAGGAAAAGGTCCTATGGGAGCCCACAAAGGGGTCTATTTTGTTATTCCTGATAGAAATGACCGGTGTTGATGGAGAGAGGGATTTATTTGAGGTCTTGGCCTATCAAGTCTGTTTGGGAATCTCAGGATTCCACGATTAGGGCCCCAGCTGGTGGAATGGCTCAATAGTGACTAAACAGTCATCGTTAAAGTGTGTCAGTCTCTTGCCCTTGTTCAGCATTTGCAGTCCTTGCTTTGCTAAGGTTAGCTTTAGAGTGAGTGAGAGAACTGTAATTGGAGGTAGGTGAGGAAGGTATCTAAGTCTAAGTGGACACTATTCCACAAAGTCCCATAACCTAGATATACACCAGTTTCTGTGAGAGAGAGCTTATGTGCACACGTATCCATAAACTACTGCAAAATATATACCTGAAAGCAGGATTACACTAGAGTTTGCAGTGAGTACCTCCCTAACACTTCCTCTCCACTATTCCAAGCTTGGGATCCATGATTGCTCAACAAATTGTTTGGCTTCATATGTTAACTCTCTTTTCAATCACCAGGTTCCAGATGCCACCAGGATGCTGGCTAGGCTTCCCTGGATTGAAGACCCCACCAATGTGTCCTGGAGCTCAGCTTCCCCAGAGACACACCCTACTAGGGAAAGAGAGAGGCAGACTGGGGGTATGGGCCGACCAGTCAACGCCCATGTTCAGCGGGGAAGCAACTACAGAAGCCAGACCTTCTACCTTCTGCAACCCTCAATGACCCTGGGTCCATGCTCCCAGAGGGATAGAGAATGGGAAAGCTACCATGGGAGGGAGTGGGTTATGGGGATCGGGTGGTGGGAATTGTGTGGAGTTGTACCCCTCCTACCTTATGCTTTTGTTCACTAATCCTTTCTTAAATAAAATATTTAAAAAAAAAAAGATTATAGTGCCCTAACTCTGCACCCATCAACACATTTATGTGCTCTTCCCCTCTCAGGTTTCAGCCCTCCTTCCCAAGGACAATCAGCATCGTTATCACAAAGTCTTATGAACAGTTTGCATTTTTTTTAGTTCATATGTTTCAATTCTTTATATTGTATATGTGAGTGAAAACAAATGTAGATCATTTGGTAACAGATATAAGCTACCCAACAAAAGTACTTGAACAAAGACAAAATTAAAGAGCTTAAAAACATTGTATATAATAAAAAGGATGGGCAAAAACAAAAGTTGTAAGAGACATTAAAAAGTACTAGAAGGGAGTTGGGCTGTAGTACAGCGGGCTAAGCGCAGGTGGAGCAAAGCACAAAGACCGGCATAAGGATCCCGGTTTGAACCCCGGCTCCCCACCTGCAAGGGAGTCACTTCACAGGCGGTGAAGCAGGTCTGCAGGTGTCTATCTTTCTCTCCTCCTCTCTGTCTTCCCCTCCCTCTCTCCATTTCTCTCTGTCCTATCCAACAACAACAACAATAATAACTACAACAGTAAAACAACAAGGGCAACAAAAGGGAAAAAATAAATAAAATAAATATTTTTAAAAAGTTTAAAAAGTACTAGAAGAAAATGGCATCATTTAACAAGATATAAAGGACTATATTTTTTCCTCCCCTTTCATACTTTAAAGTTGCCTCATATCTATAAGGCTTGAGGTTCTAAGTCTGTTTTACTGTGGATCACTTTGTTGAGTGTTCAATGGTCCTAGCTCCTTTCTCTGCGGTACTCATTTTAAAACTCCTGAAAGGCAGGTCTGGTAATGGCAAACTCTTTTAGTTTTTATATGATTGGTCCCATTCTGATTGTTCCTTCATATCTTAGTGATATTTTTGCAGGATAAAGTATGTGGCTGGAACTTATTGCCTTTTAAAATTTTGAATATACCATTGCATTCTAACTTGGCCTCCATGGCTCCTGCAAAAAATCTCATTTATGTCTAACTTTGTTGGCTTTATAAGCCATTTTCTTCTTTCTCCTTGCAACTTGTAATTTTTTTCTTTGTCCTTGACTTTTGATAACTTTACAAACCCTTAATATGTCTGACATAGTATTTTATAAAAGTTATGAACAGAGAACATGGTATTTTTATTTAATAAAACTAACCCATTTTCCATTAGTTAAAAATTATTTCTATGAGTGTTGCCTCAATGTTATTCCGGCATGAATTTTTTAGATACTACAGAAATATAGCAGCTTGGCATTACCTCAAACAAGCTACAGATATACAGCACTGTTCAGTCTCAGATTTTCCAGATTCATCAAGGAAGCCCTCTAGAAAAAGGCAGTATTCACTCACTGACCTAAATAATTCATGAATGGAAACAAGTGGAAAGGAGGCTGGGAGAGAGGTAACACTGGATTTCTATAAAATCAGAGGGAAAAAATAACAAGAAATGGCCCAGAAATAAGAGAGCAACAGCATTCACTTCCATCATGAGTATAAATGGTAGCCAATTATTAATGAGGGGAACAGTTGAAGATAATGAGAAAAATTAAAAGGGAATCATTTACCCCTACAGAGTGAGCATTGTTAAATCCTATGTTATTAAATTAAACCTTCTAGGCTGAGTTATAAGTAACAACAGGAACTGTTCGATCACACAAAAGGTAAAATCTTCCTCCATTACAAAGTTTAGCTCTTGGCCTGCAACCAGTTGGCAGAATGAGCTGGGAGTTTCTCTGAGACCCTTTAATGCATCAATATGTCAGAGGAAATTCTCAATAAAAAATGTTTCAAGACTATAGCATATCACAAATACCTGTCCTGGGTAGATATCAAAGGCATTTCCAGGGCCAGCTTTTTTTAAGTGTCATGTTCAAGTGACTTTGTGGCAGTGAATCATAGACATAAGTTGAAAAATTTGGTGGAAAACTTATTTTTATAGCATGATGCTTATATGATCAAAAAGCAAAATCATCTATTTTCAGCTGGTAAAAAAATCCAGTATCTCTTTCCTTTCCTGTAATTTATTAATTAGGATGTGAGATGGGACATTAGTAGCTCCTGGTGGAAAGTAATATAAATTAAACATTCCTGTAACATCTCATTTATATCATTAATCATGACAGCAATCATTTTGTTCAAAATAGTCAAACTTCCTATTTAGAAATTCTTTTTTTTTTTGGTTTTTGTTTCTTTTTCTGTTTAATTTTAGATATATAATAGGTCTAAATAGAAAGATTGGTGGAGCTTCAGTGGTACAATGTGTTAGAATATGCTATTTTATACAGAAGGAGAGATTGCTAGTGCAACCTTGAGAACAATGCTCAACTCTACCAGAATTATGAACTCAGGAAAATGAATTTTCCCAAAACTCAATTTTCTTTCATTTAAAATGTGAATATTATATGAGTCACTGCATGTAGAGCAACTAGCATAATCCATATATATTACAGTTTAGTTACTATTAACTGTGAAGTTCAAAGTCTCATGAGCAGGATTTTAATCATGTATCATGACTTACTTATGCCCCAGGAATTTAACATTGGTTATCTAATTAAATGCACTCATCATTCCTAGGAATTTTGCGTTATTATCCTCATGTACATAAATGAGTGCCTGCATATGGTTAAACATGGGAATTTAGATAGGGATACATAGTAAAGGCTACATTGATATCATGTTCAGACTTCCTCTTGAGGAAGTAAAGAGAAATATCATACATTATGCAGCTCAGCTGTCAGAGGTTGGGCACTGGCAGTGTCACGGTTAGGTCAGCTCTGACTTTGTATCTAGATTACAACCACTTATGAAGTTTAACAGATAATTTGGGGTTTTTAACTAATAGAATAAAAGGATACCAGGAGTTACACTAAGTATTTCATTGTGCATCTTTCTAAAAGTTCATATAAAATAAATATGCATAGGTAATCATTCATCACCTGAGTATTCTGCTCATCTTGTCTTTCCCACCTTCCATGTCTGCCCCTAAGTGGCTGCCATCAAGGTCCCACAGGGGCCAATTATAACCAGCTCTGAGAGACAGAAGCTCCACCTACCTGAGGCTGGCTCCAGGCATCAGAGCACACCTACAGATTTAAGACTCAGTACACCTTCCTAGTATTGGGGTTCACTGAGGGACTTGAGCATCATAGCAATATAGTCTGTGAGCAGATGAAACCAGAAGCATATGACAAGGGAAAATGCAGCCAGATATGTTTTTTCTCCCTCTTCTAGAGAATTTGAAGCTCTAGAATCCTTCCATAGTCACAATTTCTAGAGCCCGACTTGGTCATCTGCATCTTTGACTATGCAAATATCATGGCTCCCTATGGATTTCTGGGTAAAGTAAAATCTGACCTTTTTGTATCTTAGCAACTGCATTCCCCATGGAGTCCTACATTCAGCACATTGAGCACCCTTTAGTTGTTTTGTTTGTTTGTTTGCTTTTTCAAATATCAGATGATTCTCAGGATATAGGTTCAGATTATTGGGCACTATGCACTCAATTCCCTTATCTTTGAGTTTGAGTTTTAACATTCCCTTCGTCTGTATGGTAAATTTGTATGCTTTCTATTCTAGCATGTATGTATGTATGTATGTATGTATGTATGTATGTATGTATGTATGTATGTATTTAAGAGACAGAGAGCACACAGAGCTCTGTTCCAGCTTCTGTTCTGCTGTGTTGCTGGTAGCCTAACAGGAAGCATCCCACACACAGGTTCTGTGCTCTGTCCACCAAGACACCCAACCTTGCTGACTCATAGTTTCTTTTAATTTAATTTGTTAGTCATCCCTCATGAAGAATCTACCCTGGTCTGTTACATGTTCGATCCCTGTTAACAACATAATGGTACTGAGTAATTTAAACAGTATTACGCTTACCTAGTGTTCTATTTTTTACAGACATTACACACTTGTCTTTACACTTTGTTCTGATTACAAAAGTAACATACAATTATTATTGATATGTAGAAAAATAAAAAAAATACATTAATGTCAACATTAAAAAATAAATAGTTCCCTAGTCCATGTTCATATCTGGATATACTTCTGCTGAAGATGTGAGTGATTTCAATTATTCTATATATGCACTTAGATGTGTAATTGTTTGGCCTTAAAGCCAGCCCCCCTGCTCTGCTTACATAATCATTGTTTTGCGTGATATATCCCCACCACATTAACCCCTCAGAGTATTGCTTATTCAGTTAAAACAATCGCAACATTTGCTAAGGACGCTTCCACCTTCCCAGCATGCCTTTTGCCTCTCTCCATCCCCTTTCCTGGCCAATCACATTCCCAACTTGCCACTTCTGTCTTTACCATATAAATCCTGCTGCTGTTCTTGTGTCACTATCTTTCTCTTCTGCGTTCTGACCAGGAGAAGACCTGGAGAAGGGCTGGTGGGCATAGTGGGAGGCGGCCATTTGCTAGCTCCACTGTGTCCTGAACTGCTGTGCTCGCACCCAACTCTGGGGCATCCATGTGAATAAAGATTTGCATTCCCACTCAACTAGGAGTTCCTGGTCTCTTCTCTCTCCCCCACTCCCACTCCGCCAGGAGTTCCTGGTCTCTTCTCTCTCCCCCATGAAGCAACCCAACATGTAATTGCTGGGTTATGTGATAGTCTTATTTTTAACTTTTAATGAGAAATTTTCATACTCTTTTCCATAGCTTCTGTAGGTCATAGAAAGACTTTGAATATTATTATTGTATTATATCATGGTATACTCCTCTTCTTGCTCTGAAATCTGTAGTCTGTTGATTTTATCCAGTCACTTAAATATATGACTTTCTGTTTCCATCAGGTTCTTTGACCATGAGCTGTTTGGCTGTATATTATTGGGTAGAGACAAAGGGAAGTTGATAGGAGAGGGAGAGGCAAGAGGGAGAAAGGAAGAGAGACAGAGAGACTCCTGCATCCCTGCTTCATCACTCATGAAGCTTTCCCTCTGCAGGTAGAGACCAGAACTTGAATCTATGTCCTTGAGCACTGTAGTGTGTGCACTTCATCAGGTGAGCCACTGAAGCCTTTTCTGTTTTCTGGGGCTCTGAACTCCAGTTCCATCAGCTCCCAGAAAGAAAGGAGACAAACGTGAGAGGGGATTTGGATGTAATAATAAGGTTATGTTTGGCTTGTAGAGGAAGAGAAGATTGGACCTAGAAGAAAAAGGGGGAAAGTATGTACAAATGTAGACATATAGCTGTGGGGATGACAATTAGTCCCTGTGTGTGGTGGTTAACAACAGAATAACTTGAGTTTAAGAACTATGGTGGGGACATCCAGAAATCACTCTCATTCACTGTTGCAGAAAAATCAATAAAATACCTAGGGATAAACCTGACCAAAGAAGTGAAAGATTTGTATGTTGAAAACTATGAGTAACTATTCAAGGAAATAGAAAATGATACCAATAAATGGGGAGACATCCCACGCTAATGGGTTGGAAGAATAAATATCATCAAAATGAATATTCTCTCCAGAGCCATATACAAGTTTAACGCAATACCCATCAAAGTTCCAGCAAGTTTCTTTAAGAGAATACAACAAAAACTACAATCATTTGTCTGGAACCAGAAAAAAATTAAAATCACCAAAACAATCTTGAGGAAAATAAACAGAAATGGAAGCAACACACACCCAGATCTCAAACTATATTATAAGGTCATCATCATAAAAACAGTATGGTACTGGAACAAAAATAGGCACACAGGCCAATGGAACAGAATTGAAAGCCCAGAACTAACCCCGCACACCTATGGACATTTAATCTTAGAATAGGGGGCCCAAAGTACTAAATGGAGAAAAGAAGTTCTCTTCAATAAATGGTGCTGGGAAAACTGGGTTGAAACATGCAGAAGAATGAAACTGAATCACTTATCTCACCAGAAACAAAAATCAACTCCAAATGGATCAAGGACCTGGATGTTATACCAGAAACTATCAAATACTTAGAGGAAAACATTGGTGAGACATTTTACCACCTGAACCTCAAGGATCTTTGATGATCAAATCCAACAGCAAGGAAGACAAAAGAGCAACAAATCAATGGGACTATATCAAATTGAAAAACTTCTGCACAGCAAAAGAAACTATTACACAATAAAGAGACCCCTCACAGAACGGAAGATCTTTGCATGCCATACATCAGACAAGAAACTAATAATAAAAATGTACAAAGAGCTCAGCAAACTTAGCACCAAAAAAGCAAATGACCCCATCCAAAGAAGGGCAGAGGATATGAACAGAATATTCAATAAAGAGGAGAATCAAAAGGCTAACAAACACATGAAAAATTGCTCCTGGTCACTGATTATCAGAGAAATGCGAATGAAGACAATATTGAAATACCACCTCACCCCTTTGAGAATGGCATGCATCAAATAGGACAACAGTAACAAATGCTGGAGAGACTGCGGGGAGAAAGGAACCCTTCCAAACTGCTGTTCAGAATGCAAATTGGTCTAACCTCTGAGGAGAGGAGTATGGGGAACTCTCACAAGACTAGACATGGATCTTTCATATGACCCAGTAATTATTTTCCTAGAGATATACCCCAAGAATTCCATAGCATCCAACCAAAAATATATGTGTACGCCTATGTTCACAGCAGCACAATTCATAATAGCTAAAACATGGAAGCAACCCAGGTGCCCAACAACAGATGAGTGGCTGAGAAAGTGGTGATATATTTACACAATGGAATACTATGCAGCTATTATGAATAATTAAACTGCTTTCTCTAACCCACTTTGGATAGAGCTAGAAGGAATAATGTTAAGTGAGCTAAGTCAGAAAGACAAAAGTGAATATGGGATAATCCCACTCATAAACAGAAACTGAGAAAGAAGAACAGAAAGGGAAACTCAAAGCAAGATTTGACAGAATTTGGTGTAGTGCACCAAAGTAAAAACCCTGGGTTGGGGGTGAGGGTGGGTGTTCTGCTTCATAGGGTGGAGCTGGAGGGAGGGGGAGGATGGAATGGGACACAATATTTTGGTGGTGGAAATGGTGTTTATGTACACTCCTATTAATTTGTAGTCAAATAAATCACTATTTGATTAATATGAGAGGAGGAAAATTGAATGTCTCAAACTTTTTAATACAGAGACCAAAGGCTGTCTTCAATATTTTGACTCTCTTAAAAGCTTAGGCCAGGGAGAACAGAAGAAACTGGTGGCACAGCTATATACAAATAATGTCAAAGGACATAAAGTATGGTGGTGTTGTGTATGATACATAATCCTAACAAAGGGATATTTGAAAGTTAAGCCAATTGCCAAATAATGTGATTATAGCAACAACTACCTATTGCGGTCTTAAACTCTAAGACAGCAGGAACCACACACTTCTCTATAAATCCTATATTCTCCCCAGTACTAGAACCTCTGAGTGGGGCTCACTTTCCTATATGCTCCAATCAATTCATACCAAACGATATTGCAACCACTGATCCCAACCCAATCAACGCAAGAAGTATCACCTCAGCATGCTTTACTTTAGACTGCGTCCAGTGACAACAGATGTGGAATGTCTACACTTCAGCTTCATTACTTGGGGGAGACCTTTCCTTTCATAGGATTCTCTAGTTCCATTGTAGGAGGTTCACTTCCTCACAAAGTCCCAAATCCTATATATAGACCAGGTCCCATGATATAGAGCATATATTCATATGTATCCATAAATTAGGGTAAAATATATACCTGAAAGCAAAAGTACAAAATAATCTGCAGTGAGTAAGTATAAAGTTCATAATGAAATAGTATCTAATTAGGCTTACATACCCTCCTAATCTACTTCCTATTACAGTTCTTTTGCTCACTCCAAAGCTAACCTTATCAAAGCAAGGACTGCAAAGCTGAATAAGTGCAAGGGACATGCATATTTTAACGATGACTCTTTAGTCATTATCAGGCCATTCCATCAACTGGGGCCATAATTGGGGAGTGCTGAGATTCCCAAACAGACATGATGGGCCTAGACCTCGAATAAATCCCTCTCTCCGTTGTAACTGGTCATATCTATCAGGAACAACACAATAGACCCCCTTTGGGCCCTCATAGGAATCTTGCCCTCAACTTGGATCAACAACTGTAGAGAGTGTTCCATGCTCTGAAGAGAGGCTGGACAACATACTGTATGCTACACCTGAGGAAGATGAGTCCTGATATTTGGGCAGCTTGGAACGTTCCTACTCATGACCACAGAATGTGATCTAAAATCTACAGGGATGCAGATGTCACATAGGCTCCTAAGCTGAATATGGGCCCCAGATCAGATCAAATCAGTGGGGTTTACAGTCAACAATATTTATATATCTTTCCCATATTTGGGAGCTACTCTCTTCCTCTCTGGTCTTTTTTTCCAGCCATGAAATCATCTCCCAGACAATGACTTGGATCCACCTGCATATCAGATTTCAGGCTCAAGGAAAAGTAAAAAGAAAAAGAAAAAGAAACTAGTATAGCCACAAGCCCTTTGGAATATAACTAAAATATGCCTAATTATCTATCCACAAAATGGAGACCCTCCACAACTCTTCATATTCACTATTCCAGCCTGTAGGTTCATGATCAATGAACAATTTGTTTGGCTTTGTATGTTAACTCTTTTTTCAGTCACCAGGTCCCAGATGCTAGCATGATGCCAACCAGACTTTCCTGGCCAGACAATACTACTAATGTGTCCTGTAGTTCCGATTCCCCAGAACCTTGCCCCACTAGGGAAAAAGAGAGGCAGGTTGGGAGTATGGATCTACCTGTTAACACACATGTTAAGTGGGGTGGCAATTACAGAAGCCAGACCTTCCACCTTCTGCATCCCACAATGATCCTGGGTCCATACTCCCAGAGGGATAAATGATAGAAAAGCTATCAAGGGAGGTGATGGGATATGGTATTCTCATGATGAGAATTGCGTGGAGTTATATCCCTCTTATCCTATGGTTCTGTCAGTGTTTCCTTTTTATAAATAAAAATTTAAAAGAAAGAACCCAAATACTCATCTTTGTGCTCCCAGAGGAGTTTTTCAAGCTCAGAGTCATATCTTCCCTGGAGACCCAATGTCCCTCACAGCTGTTGGGGCATACTGTAAGGAAACTGAGACTTTTTACCATCTAGCTGAATCTAAAGTTGGCATGATACACTATAGGCTGACATGAATAAAAAAAAAAAAAAAACTGTTTCTAATTCACTTCAACTAGCAGAGTGTGTGTAATTATCTCCCGAGTACACCAGCTAGATTTCTGTGGATATCTTAGGCTTCTGACCACAACAACACAAATTTCTTTCTTGTCTCTGTAATTGTCTTCTGAACAAGATCAGTACCTTTCTAACATATGATGAGCATCTGAAATAGTCATCACAGACTATGTCTGGCTTTATATTGGTAGTTCAAGTCACAGTTTACAAAAAGTAATGAGAAGAAGACCATATGATGTCTACACAAATAGGGCATGTGAGAGAGGAACCCACAGTGTCTGTAACGTGCACACTTCCTAGTAGGCAGTGATAGATACCTTTATGATTCTGTCTTCCAAGATTATTCACTATACAAACACTTTAAAAGACAGAACCTTCTGCAACCCTCAACGACCCTGGGCCCATGCTCCCAGAGGGCTAGAGAATGGGAAAGCTATCATGGGAGGGGGTGGGTTATGGGGATTGGGTGGTGGGAATTGTGTGGAGTAGTACCCCTCCTACCTTATGTTTTTGTTCATTAATCCTTTCTTAAATAAAAAATTTAAAAAAAAAAGACAGAACAAAAATATAATCCACCTCAGAAATGAAAGATCTCTATGGAAAATAGTTTTCTAATTATTATTTAATAAACAAATGACTAAAATTTTACCTTACCTTTTAAAGTATCTACAATAGCTTTATGCTTATCTGTTTAAAGTTTTTTTCAGCCACTTCTCTATGTATAGTTTTTCAGGTAAACTGATCGATTTTTTAATACACCCAAATATACCAGCTTCTTATGTTACAGAAAACAAATGAAAATGTCTTACGAATAAAAATTGAAACTACAAAAAAAAAGAAGTCTGGTGGTGGGAACAGTGTGGAATTACACCCCTACTGACATGCAATTTTGTATATCAATATTGAATCACTAATATAAAATAAATGAAACAAAAGAAAAATAGGGAGACAGGAAGTAAGCTTTTGTCAGATAAGGGCTCTGTGAATAAGTCTGATTATGGTGACAGTTTCATGAGTATATGCATATAATGCAACTCATCGAGGTGTATGCACTTGATGTGTGTCTTTTAATATACAATTCACACACGAAAGATATTAAATAAATATATCAGTTTTGATCCAATTAACACAAAGCAGTTTTCTTGTAAAACTCCTAATATGTGAGATTAACTCCAATAGTTCCTATTATGTCCAATTTATTCTTTCTTATTTAAAGTGCAATCTTAATATAACTACCTTGATTAAATATTCTGGGCCTCCAAATAAGTTGTGGTGATAGTTTGTGGAAATAGGCAAATGAGACATTGAAGGTGTTTCTGCATATCATAATGATGTGTTTCTTTAATTTCATTTTGAGGGTAAAGGGGAGAATCAATGGGTTGTGACAATGTGAATGTTATGATCTGACTTGCTGTGATGGGAAGTCTTGTCTATTCTGAGGTAGTGACTTAGAGGAATTCTTGCTGAGAAGCAAGCAGGTGGCAGGAGAAAACTCAAAATTTTCAGTAGGATGAATGTAGAGATGATACAGTAAAGAAATTTCAGAATATTACATCGTGTGTGTGTGCATACGTGTGTGTGTGTGTGCGTGTGTGTGCACAAGCTCATTTCTACAAAGACAAAAGCAAAATTCAAGATAACCATCACAATGACAAAGAAGTAAGAATAAAGATGCCTTTCTTGGCTTATTGATTCAGAACCTCAGAGGATATTGATCAGATCAGATTCACTGATATTTCAAACAATCGAGTGAAGAATGTGTGTGGTTTCAAGGATGGGTATAAGATTGAACTCTGTTGGATGTAAGTATCCATGATACAGTCAAGCTATGACAACCCACAACATTAGAAGACACAACCAACACACCCTGTGAATTTAAAACTCTTGGAGGGGAAAGGTTTAGTAAAAAGAAACACTTCTCAAAAAAGTAGCAGACTCCATTAGAAAGACAAACGTCAGAGTTATTGGGATCCCTGAGGCAGAAATTTGCTATCAGACAATTCCTCAAGCTATGCTTTGCAGTCAAGTAAATGCAGAATTGGACCGAGAAGCTCCATAGAACCATAAGCTGACAAGTATGCTCACCAGTTGTACCTGATAGGGTAGAAATTGTGTCCCTTACCCAGAAGCAATAATTTCTTGAGGACACTAGTGAGGTGAGTAATATACTGAGCTCCACAAATGGTAAATGTTGCTGATTGAGCAAGACTACAGTCTCTGTTTGTTGATCAAGTAGGTTATAAACTAGATTTTTTTTTTGGTGTAATAGATTATAAGATAAGGTATTTAACCACAAGATACCATATGCTGTACTTTGGGCTATCTATGGTCACATTTCAAAAAAAAAAATCTCCTGATAGGAAATGGCTCAACTGGCAGGTGTCTGACTCTCAGACTTGAGGTCCCTGGTTCGATTGTCAGTGCTGCATACTGTCATGTAAAATTGACTCTCACTTATAATAAATAAATACAAAAAAATCTCTGATGAGGCAGAGTCATAGACTGTACTTTGGTTGTCTAGATGACTCTGAATAGTCAAAGTAGAGGATACTCTCAGGAGTTGGACATGTTGCCTTACAAAGTTTGTGACAGAAAAATATACTCATGGCACAGTTAAAATAAAATCAGTGAAGAAGGTGTATTCATTAATGAGAAGATCACTAACTTATAGTAAAGTTGGAAACATAGGTACAATCTTTCATCTCCCCATTATGAGTGTCTACAAAACACTCTCTCCCCCAATGTAGCCAATAGAGTGGGAATTTAATAATTGCAGTTGCCTTCAGGTTAAATATAATGTAACAGATAATGTAAGTATAAGAAAACTTGAAATAAATATTATTTTCTTAAAAAAGAAAGAAACCTGAAGAAGAATCTAAAGGCCACTTTTTCATTCCAATGCTTCTGAAAGCCATTTATTTCTTTCTCTTTATTTTTCTCTATTTATATACACAGAGAGATTAAAAGGGGAAAAGAGAGACATTTTAAGTACTGCTCCACTTCCTTAAGTTCCACCACTGCAGGTGTGGATCAGGTATTTGAACCTGGATTTTTATGTATGGTTGGGGCCTTTTTTGAGTTCACTTATAGAAGTTATTTATTTATTTTTACAGTGTCATATAGGAATGGGGTGTGCCTCTTTTCTGGGGATCTGTAAGGATACAAATTTCCCAACACAAAAATTTAAGTATTTTTTGACACTGGTTTCTAGATGTATTATGTAATCTTCTTGATCCTGTATCCTTGTATTTTCATCTTTATTTAATGGATAGAAAAAGCCAAAAATAGAGAGGGAAGGGGTTGTTGGTATGCTTCTAATCCTGCTTATAAAACCTTCTGTTTTGATCATCACATTAGGTTCGCTTGTATTGCTTAACGCTGTGGTCTACACTTACGAGAAGACGTCCCAGATAAGTATACACCACTTGGGTATCTGCAACCTCATGTTAAGGCACTGTGATTCTTTCTTTCTCTTTTCTTTCTTATTATTTTCCTGAGACCTCTCCACCACTCCACCATGGATGATCTTTTCCAAATCCTGTACTCTTTTTTCTATATACAGTTTTTATATCTCTAGGACATTATTCTTGGGGCCACACCTTGGATGCTTTTGACCATGGCTGCAGCTTTTAGGGGATATATAGGGCAATCTCCCAAAAGGCTAAGGGACCTTGAGGCTGAGGTCCAAGAATTAAAGGAAATGGTTATAGCACTTACCCAGTACCATAAATGCTTAAAATAAGAAGCAAACCCTGTCTTGATCCTGACCCACCCTAAGCTCTCTGCATTTTGCTCCAAGGCTCTCGTTTTGGCAGACATGTGTCCGGATTCTCCTGCAGCATCCATAGCTGCTTCTTTGGCCACCACTTATCCAGTGGCTTCCACTTCTGTGACTCCTCCCCCAACTGCTACACAGCTATCAGAGCAAGTCCACACATTCCCAGTCAATGTTGCCCCCAATAGACAAAACCTTAGGCCTGGTATCTGTACTCTGCCACAGATCTTTAAGAACTTTGCCAGACTATTAAAGAGGATGGAATTCATGTTCCATGGACCAGGTCCATTTTAAAAGGCCTGCTCCAGAACCTTAATACCCCCCCAAGATTGGAAGGATGTAACTCATGCTACACTCCCAGGCCCCCTCTTCCTGCAATGAGAGGCATTTTTTCATGACAAATGTTTACAGCAATTGAGGAAAAATAGTCAAAATCAGGCAGAGGAGAATTTTGATGCATTGTTTGGAACAGGTCATTTGGAAACATGAATTCAACAGGCAGAGGCTACGTTTCCACCCGGGTATTTTGATCTGGTACGCTTCTGCGCATAAAAGCATGGAAGTGGTTAACATCACCCACTGAAGCGGCCACAGCCCCCATTCTCTCCCTTCAACAAAAACCGGATGAACCCCTGCCTAAATTCATTGCCAGGGTTCAATCAAGTTTATAAAGGAAGATTTATAATCCTGATGCCTGTTTTCTCCTCCTGTGATCCATTGTCTGGGATGGCATCCTTCCGGATTTCCAACAGACATGTCTCAGTCTTAAGAATGAACACCCAGATAGCTAGATTTTAGCTACACAGGATCTTAAATCAAGCTCTTGTCAGGCACCTATTATTCAGGCCTATGCAGCTACCCTACATATGGGAAAAGAGGCTTGCTTTCAGTGCAGTCTCCAAGGGCATTGGTTACACCAATGCTCTGAAAATAAACCGTGACCCCGCCTCCAGTCAGGGAGCCAGAGACCCCGAATGCCTTGTCCCAGATGCCAGAAAGGGTTTCATTGGAGTAGAGATTGTTGGTCAAAATTCCATAGAAATGGCATGCCCCTGCCAAATGTAAACAGGGATTTAAACTAGGTGTGTGGCATCCCTTAGCCCTGCCTTCAAGAGGGAATGAAGCAGGTTGCACACTCCGTGCTGTGCCCTTATTCCATAAACAACAGCCCAGCTTGAGACCCAACCAGTAGCTCCGCCCACCACACCAAGTAACAGTAGCAGAGGGTGAGCGGAAGGAGGAACTTGCGGTGTGTGGGAACTTCCAGCATAGAAATAACCAGCTGGAGCAAGAGAACGGTTTGGATTCAGAGCCTGAGATTTTGTGGACCACCCCTGTTTTAGAAAGGGGTCGCCCGACTATGACGATAAGGATTGGTAATATTCCCTTTAGTGTCTGATTGACAAGGGGGCAGATAAGGCAATCTTAAGACAAGCAGAGGTTCCCCAGGACCGCATTTACATGTTGTTAGAGGGTTGACTCAAGCATTCCTCACAGGAGATTCCCTTGTGTGGGAAGATCCAAAAGGGACTGCCGGATGCTTTCATCCTTTAATAGCTGATATAATTACCAATTTATTGGGGAGAGACTTGCTGGAATCTCTGGATGTAGTAATATCCTCAGACGCCTCTGCAGGGCACCACACTCACCATTGTGAGATTACTAGACCTGACCAGCACCCCCAATACTAACTTCCACTGTTCATAAGCGAACTCCCCACTTAGATTGGCTTTCTAATGAGCCTGTCTGGGTGGAACAGTGGCCTTTGCCTAGGAAGAAGCTAGAAATTTTAAAAGAGCTCATCCGAGAGCAGTTGTTCTTGGGACACATTCATCATTCCCAGAGCCCATGGAATACTCCTGTCTTTGTGATTAAAAAGTGCTTGGGAAAATGGTGCCTACTCCAAGATCTTCATGAAGTTAATAAAACCATGCAGGTTTGGGGCTCCCCCAAAGGGGTTTGCCTCTTGCTTCTGCAATTCCCACAGGAATTCCAATTATAGCTATTGATATACAGAATTGTTTTTTCTCTATTCCCTTACACCCACAAGATTGTAAAAGTTTTGCCTTCTCTGTTCCTTCTATTAATAACACCAGCCCTGCCGATATATATGAATGGGTGGTACTGGCCCAGGGTATGGCCAGTAGTCCTACTATTTGTCAAGAGGCTGTTAAATCTGCCCTTTTTCCGTATATTCATAAGGGCCTTAAGGTTTTTCAATATATGGATGACATGTTTTTTTTGATATTTTATTTATTTATTCCCTTTTGTTGCCCTGGTTGTTTCATTGTTGTAGTTATTATTGTTGTTGTCGTTGTTGGATAGGACAGAGAGAAATGGAGAGAGGAGGGGAAGAAAGAGAGGAGGAGAGAAATATAGACACCTGCAGACCTGCTTCACCACCTGTGAAGTGACTCCCCTGCAGGTGGGGAGCCAGGGTTCTAACTGGGATCCTTATGCCGGTCCTTGTGCTTTGCGCCACCTGTGCTTAACCCGCTGCTCTACAGCCCGACTCTCTATGGATGATATGTTAATATGGGGAGAATTAGATACAGATCTCTCTGCCCTCCATGATCATCTTATCCTTGCCTTAAAGAAAAACGGCCTTAAGATAGCTCCTGAGAAGGTATAGATAATTCCTCCAATATATTCCTTAGGCTCAGAAATTTCCCGAAAGCAGATTCGTCCTTTAAAACCTTGTGTTACTTTTCTTTCTAATCTTACTCTTGATTCTTTACAAAGTTTTCTTGGAAATTTAAATTGGCTTAGGCAGTATCTTTATCTCCCTACTAGCTGCCTACAAAAACTGTTTGATTTGTTAAAAGGAAACAAACAGCCCTCCTCAAAGGGTATGCTAACTCCAGAAGCCTCCTTGGCACTAGAAAGAGTTAACCAGGCTCTCCAGGACATGCACATCATTTGGTTCTCACCCTCCTCTCCAGTTAAACTTCTAATCTTTAACTCCACCCCCATGGTAGTGGGGGCATTGTGGCAAAAGCATGGCATTCTCAAATGGATTTATACGCTAGTAGGGGGAGCTCCAAGACTTCTTATGGAGATTGATACCTTGGTATTTATGGTTCGCCAAGGAAGAAACAGATTGGTACAGGTCTTAGGAAGGGAACTGGATTCAATCATTCTTTCCTTTTCTCTTACAGATACAGAGTAGCTCATATGATACCTTTCTCATTTTGCTGTAAGCTTAATGGGTTTTCTAGGACAATTAGATAATAATTTCCTTCTAATAATTTGATAGCTTCTTTACCTCTTTTGCCTCTACTAGTACCTAGACATTTCTCTCAAGATCCCATCCCCTCTACTCCTACAGTGTTCACTGATGGTGGAAAAAAGGGAGCTGCTGCCCTTATATATTATCCAGATCAGCAATACTCCAAACCTTTCGTTACTGAGCTTCCTGATAATTCCCCTCAGTAAAAAGAACTTTATGCTGTTTTCCTTGCATTAAAAGTTGTAACAGAATCCTTCAACCTTTTTTCTGACAGTGTGTATACTGTTAACTTACTTCCTTGGCTTGCTCGATCTTATGTGAGAACTGATGACAACCCACTTTCTCCTCTCTTAATTCAAATTGCCTCTATGTTCTGTTCTCAAACCCAACCACTGTATGTTCTGAACCTTCATTCCCACAGCCCTCTTCCTGGTCCCCTTTCCAAAGGGAATGCTGCAGCTGACTGCGTCACCTCCACAGGAATTCTCATAGCCTCTGTCTCTAATCCTGCTGACTTTCATTCCCTAACCCATGTTAATCTTAAAGGACTTTGAGCTCGATTTCCTGATATTCCTCTGGCACAGTTAAAATGTATTCTTGCTACATGTTCCTCCTGTGCAGGTCTAATCAAAACATCTGCTATTCAAACTCTTGGGGTTAACCCCTGAGGTTTAAAAGCCAACGCTCTTAGGGACTGATGAGTGTCTGAGAATGTTGTGGTATATATATACAATGGAATACTATGAAGCTTTTAAGAACCATGAACCCACTTTCTCTGACCCAACTTGGGTGGAGCTAGAAGGAATTATGCCAGAAAGATAAAGATTGGATAATTCCACTCATCAACAGAAATTTAGAAAGACGAACAGAAAGGGAAACTCAAATCAGGATTTGACTGAATTTGGTGTAGTACACCAAAGTAAAAACCCTGGGTTGTGGTTTAAGGTGGATATTTTACTTCATGAGCATCTGGGTGGGAGCGTGGGGGCCTGGGATGGGCCACAATCTTTTGTTGGTGGGAATGGTGTTCATGTACACTCTCATTAATTTTTAGTCATATAAATCACTATTTAATTAATATGAGAGATGAAATATTGATTGAATGTCTCAAAATTTTTAGTGCAGAGACCCTAGGCTGACACTTTGATATTTCGACTCTCTCAAAAGCTTAGACCAGAGAGAACAGAAGCAACCAGTGGCACAGCTATATACAAATAATGTCAAAGGACATAAACTATGGTGGTGTTGTGTATGATACAGAAAATCCTAAGAAATGGATTTTTCAAAGTTAACCCAATTGCCAAATAATGTTATTATAGCAATAACTATATATTGTCTTAAACCCTAAGACAGCAGGAACCTCCCACTTCCTTTATAGAGCTGAAATTTCCTCAGTCCTGAAACCTCTAGAGTGGGACTCACTTTCCTGTATGCTTCTTCAATTCATACCCAAATGATATCACATCTGCTGATCCCAACCTTATCAATGCAACGAGTACCACCTTGTTATGCTTCACTTCATACTGTGTCCAGACATGCCAGGCATAGAATGTCAGCCCTTCAGCCTCATTCTGGTGAGACCTTTCCTTTCATAGCATTCTCTAATTCCATTCCAGGAAGTTCACTTCCTAACAAAGTCCCAAAACCTAGATATAGAACAGTTACCATGAGATAGGGCACATGTTCACATGTATCCATAAATTAGGGGAAAATATATACCTGAAAGCAAAAGTACACAATAGTCTGCGGTGAGTCAGTATGAAGTTAATAATGAAATAGTGTCTACTTAGACTTGGATACCCTCCTCACTTATTTCCTATTATACATCCCTCACTCACTCCAAAGTTAACCTTATCAAAGCAAGGAATGCAAGAGCTTAGTAAGGGCAAGAGACTGGCATACTTTAAAGATGACTTTTTAGTCACTATTAGGGGCCACCCCATCAGCAGGGGCCCTATTTGAGGAGTCCTGAGACTCTCAGACATCATGGGCTGAGACCTCAAATAAATCCCTCTCTCCACTGTTACTGGTCATATCTATCAGGAACAACACAATAGCTCCCTTTGTGGGTCCCCATAGGACCTTGCCCTCAACTTGGATCAACAAAGGTAGACAATGTTCCATCCTCTGAAGGGAAGCTCCACAACAAACTCTATGCTACACCTGAGGAAGATGGGTCCTAATATCGCGGCAGCTTGGAACATTCCTACTGATGACCACAGAATGTGAGGTCAGATCTACAGGGATGCAGAGGTCACATAGGCTCCTATGCTGATCATGGGCCCCAGATCAGATCAAATCGATGGGGTTTACAGTCAACAATATTTATATACCTTTCCCATATTTGAGAGCTGCTCTCTTCCCTGACTCAACTTTCTCATCTTTTTTCTATCCATGACATCATCTCCCCAGATAATAACTGGGATCCACCTGCATATCAGATTTCAGTCTCAGGGAAAAAAAAACAATTTAGTATAGACACTGGTCCTTTGGAATACAATTAAAATATTCCTAGTAGCTATCTTCAAAACAGATACCCCCCCAAACTCTTCATATACACTACTCCAGCTTTTAAGATCATGATTATTCAACAATTTGCTTGGCTTTATATGTTAACTCTCTTTTCAGACTCCAGGTTCCAGATGGTAGCATGATGCCAAACAGACTTACCTGGACAGACAACACTAACAATGTGTCCTGGAACATTCATCCCCAGATCCTTGCCCCAGTAGGGAAAGAGAGTCAGACTGGGAGTATGGATCCACCTGTCAATGCCCATGTTCAGCAGGGAAGCAATTATAGAAGCCAGACCTTCAATCTTCTCATCCCCGAATGACCTTGGGTCCATATTGCCAGTGGGTTAAATAATAGGAAAGCTATCAAGGGAGGGGTTGGGATATGGAGTTCAGGTGGTGGGGATTGTGTGGAGTTGTTCCCCTCTTATCCTATGGTTTTGCCAATGTTTCATTTTTATAAATATATATGTGCCTCAGGGTAAAATTAAACTTACAGCAATAACCATGAATTATAAATAGATTATTTGGGCTAGTCGCTAACAAAATAGTATGTCATAGAAATGATCATACACTCTGAAATTAAATGATTAAATTTACAACAACTTCTACATTTTATTTATCAGTCAATATTATCATAGTTCATTCCAGGTGATATCTGTGCGACAATAAATTAGTAATGCCTATAATGATTTTCAGACATATTTTAATATATTAACAAAAAGTCATTAATATGTGTAAAACATACATGCCATTTTCATGAATATGCCATCAGAGTTTTGTATAACCACATGCATGATAGAGCAATCTGTAAGTAATGCTTCTGATAAAAATATTACTTTCTGGGAGTCAGGCAGTAGCGCAGCGGGTTAAGCACACATGGTGCGAAATGCAAGGACTGGCGTAAGAATACTGGTTCGAGGCACAGCTCCCCACCTTCAGGGGAGTCACTTCACAGGCTCTGAAACAGGTCTGCAGGTGTCTTTCTTTCTCTCCCCCTCTTTGTCTTCCCCTCCTCTTTCCATTTCTCTCTGTCCTATCTAACAACGTTGACATCAATAACAACAACTACAACAACAATAAAAAATTATTACTTTCCTTAACAGTACAAGATTTCAGAATGGTTTTTACACATACAAAAATTAAGTCTATTATATATTCATCAAATAGCAAAAAGGCATGTTGAACTAGAAAGGTTCATAAAAGGTGTTAAATATCTTGAGAGAGAGAGAGAGAGTAGCTTCAATGAAGACCTAAAAAGGAAAATTCAAAAATTGGAATTCTTAAGCAGACTGGTTAATAGACAGAAAGATTTAATAATAATCATACCATACTGTCTATTTCAAGAATAGAATAATCATTTTGTCAATTATGTGCAGAATAAAATGACAAGAAGTAGGAGATACTTAAATACTGTGAACTTTCTGAAGGAATCTGGCTTGTCATGGGAAATTCCTTCACTAAAGATATTTAACTATAAATTGAAAATTATTTCAATTTTTTCAACCTATCTTCAAGGGAATTCCATTATGAAACTCCTCAAGGTAATAAATCTTATTAAATCTACTCATGCATATAGACAGAATCCAAGAAAAAAATACTGATTAGGAGTATGAGCATTATAGAAATAAGCAAGATATTCTGTGATGGAATTGCTCTAAATTGAGCCAACTCCACATGGTTGACTTGATCAAGCCCTGATAACTTGATCACTAAAGAATAAGTCAAAGTGGTAAGCAAGATTCAATAAACAAGGAGGAGGATTAGTGGAGTTAATTATATTCTTGACATTCTAGTTCCGTTGTCAGACCTCAGTGTTAAAGCAGTTAACTTATAATGTGTTTCTGAGTAAAAACAGAATTTGTTATGAACCTTATCCCCTAGTACCTACCATTAGAGTCAGTTAGGCAAAGATTCTTATGCAGAGACTTAGGCACACATAGGCTCACAATGGCACAACTTGTAGTAGTACAAATTTGGAAGCAAATCAGATGCTGAACAATAGATGAATTGACAAGAAAGGTGCGGTGTATATACACAGGAAAATATGATTCAGTGCTGAAAATGGTGAAGTCTCTCCTTTGCCAGATCTTGAGTAGAACTCAAGGGCATCAAGTTAAATGAGATAAGCTGAAAAGAAAAGGACAGATACTGGATGATCTTACTGAGAGGCATATATTAAGAATGACTGTAAGGATAAGATGACTGGGGTGTGCTGTATTGCATTGCAAAGGACTCTCAGGAAGGAGGAATAGTGACTGCCTAGAGGGCCTCTGGGGTCCTGGGGCACTATGATGAAAGAAGGCTTAGGTTGGGGAAGAGAGTCTTTTACAGAATCCATCATGGGGATATAAAAAAAAAAAGAATCCATCATGGGGAGATGAGAGGTTTTACTTATGTCACAATAACTAATGAAAACAATTAACCTCCAATATAGGCAAAAAAAAAAACAAAAAACAACTAAAGCTGAACCTCAGTCTTCACATAATCTCCTCTATTGTGTCATTATTGACAAAGTATCTATTAAGGGGCAGGGCAGTGGTGCACATGTTACAATGCACAAGGATCAGGGTTTGAGCCACCCCCCTACCTGGTCCTTGAGGAAATCTTGTCGAGTTGTGAAGCAGTGCTGCAGGTGTCTCTCTGTTTATCTCCCTCTCTATCTCCCCCTACCCTCTTGATTTCTGGATGTCTCTATCAAATTAATAAATATAACATTTTTATATAAATATTTATTAAGGGGGTCGAGTGGTAGCACAGTGGGTTAAGCGCACATGGCACAAAGAAAGCACAAGGACTGGTGTAAGGATTCCGAATCAAGCCCTCAGATCCCCACCTGCAGGGGGATTGCTTCACAAGTGGTGAAACAGGTCTGCAGGTGTCTATCTTTCTCTCCCCCCTCTGTCTTCCCCTCCTCTCTCCATTTCTCTGTGTCCTATCCAACAACGACAACAATGACAACAATAATAAATAACAACAGCAATACACAACAAGGGCAACAAAAGGGTAAAAATAGCACCCTGGAGCAGTAGATTTGTAGTGCAGCCACCGAGCCCCAGCAATAAACCCTGGAGAATATATAACAAAAATAGTCAGCCTGATAGCCATTCTTACCTCTTTCTTTTGCAAACTCATTTGTTTTAGTCATCTGTATTCCACAGACCAAATAATGCATTCCGTATTTGTCCTTGAGAAATACCTTTAGTTCAACACCACCACTCCTAGACATATAGCCAAACAGAAACATTAATTTGAAAGGTTGTATGCAACCTTATGTTCATAGTTACATTATTTACACTAGCCAAAATATGGAAGAGATGTAAATGCTCAGGGAATGACTGGATAAATAAGTTATGGGAGATATATATATATATATATATATATATATATATATATATATATATATATATATATATATGAATACTACTCTGAAATCTAAAGAGATTGCAGGAATTATATTATCTGGAACAAAATGGGTGTAATTGGAGGTAAATGCACTCATGAAATAAAAAAAAACATGCAACACTTGAATTTTTTAAGAAGTTGGTTCTAATTTTTCCAAACCTACAGAGATCAGACTATCACAATGAATAAGTGATAGTCTCATTCTTTAGCTTCAACTATTATTATAGTCACTATATCAGCATGGCAAGGAGCACAGGTATTTACACACTATACATTTTACTAATCTAATTAAAATTAAATTTCAGTTTCATATATGACACATAGTCCCTAATGCTTCAACACCCATATCCTAAAAGAAAGGATATTTTACTACTAAATGTGATATCAGCTAA
This sequence comes from Erinaceus europaeus, assembly GCF_950295315.1. Classification (NCBI taxonomy): domain Eukaryota; kingdom Metazoa; phylum Chordata; class Mammalia; order Eulipotyphla; family Erinaceidae; genus Erinaceus; species Erinaceus europaeus. The sequence continues at coordinate 14,171,629 of NC_080185.1, forward strand.
AGACGGATAATTTAGTATCATTTAAATGATTCTTTTTTATTTATTTATTTATTTTATTTAAGAAAGGATAAATTAACAAAACCATAGGGTAGGAGGGGTACAACTCCACACAATTCCCACCACCCAATCTCCATATCCCACCCCCTCCCCTGATAGCTTTCCCACTCTCTATCCCTCTGGGAGCATGGACCCAGGGTCATTGTGGGTTGTAGAAGGTGGAAGGTCTGGCTTCTGTAATTGCTTCCCCGCTGAACATGGGCATTGACTGGTCAGTCCATACTCCCAGTCTGCCTCTCTTTTTCCCTAGTAGGGTGGGTCTCTGGGGAAGCGGAGCTCCAGGGCACATTGGTGGGGTCTTCAGTCCAGGGAATCCTGGCCGGCATCCTGATGACATCTGGAACATGGTGACTGAAAAGAGAGTTAACATACAAAGCCAAACAAATTGTTGAGTAATCATGGACCCAAAGCTTGGAATAGTGGAGAGGAAGTGTTAGGGGGGTACTCACTGCAAACTCTAGTGTACTTCTGCTTTCAGGCATATATTTTGCAGTAGTTTATGGATACGTGTGAACATATGCTCTCTCTCACAGAAACTGGTGTATATCTAGGTTTTGGGACTTTGTTAGAAAGTGAACCACCTGAGATGGAATTAGAGTATACTATTTAAAGAAAGGTCTCCATTTAAATGATTTTTCTCTATTCTGAGTTCTTTACTTATTCTGAAATATCTCCCTTTTTCTTATAAATTTTAAAGTAGTTCTAGACACAGAGTAGTTGCAAAATGTACACCTTGAGCCATTAACAATATAGTTGTGGGAACCAGAAAACTAGCACCTATATGACACTATACTGGCTATGTTATCATATAACAAGTAGCAAAGCAACTTGAGGTAATTATCATAACATTGTGATATATTACTTCACAGATAAAGGAACTGTCAAAAATAGAAAACTTAAACTTCTTTCCCAAAGTCAGAATGGCAGTGACTGATAATTATTACAAAATTGCTTCTATCTAGAGTTCACACAGTGTTCTTTATAGGATGTTGTTTTTACACTACTGTCTAAGATGTCACACAGTCAAACTTTTGAAAGCCGAAAAGTTAGGACAAGTAATTTGTTATGTGTAGATTATAATAAACATATAAAAAATTTAATCATTGAAAAACCAGGTTCCACATATTTAAAGAACTTACTAAATGTCATACTTTATAGTAAAAATTAGTAAATGTTGGTCTGTTCTATCTTTGTTATCTAAGAAAATTCCTCAGTCTGTCTATTTATAGAAGTGACAATAATTAACTGCTTGAAACAATATCCTTATGGAGACATATATTAAAAATAACAACTAAAGGTTTTGAAATTAGAAAGCTGTGACTAACCCAGGAGAGTTGTACAAGTCTATAAAGGTCATAGAGTAAACACTTAGTGAATATAGGAACACAAGACACATTTCCTGCCCCCACTGAAATATATTAATGATGTCAAGGTGCTGGGTAAAGAACAATGTCACCCAGAATTTATGGATAAGTTCATATTTGGTGCAAATTTAGTTTAAGCACAAATACTAGATGATACAGAGCAAAGAAGCAGAATCTCACACTCAAAGTGAAATTACAACCAGCTACGTGGATATGTTGAAAAGATTGATTATAGCATTGATTTTACCAATGGAGTGACCACTATCTGGTTTACACAAATAAATGGTATATGTTTCTTTATAGTATCTGATGAGAGTGATTTATCAAATGAGTAATAAGAAGAGAATGCCAATACTACTAGGAAATTTATTTGTTAATTGCCTTTCACAATTGCTCACTAAGAGATTGGCTGCAGTACACAATCCTTATAGGAAATATGAAGCAGACTTTGTAGCAAAAGAAAAGCAAATTGCCTAGTAGTTAAAATTATATATGTGCAACCCAATGATAGCAAAGATCAACCTTGTTTTTCCATTTTATTTTTGACAGACTTTGTTTATAAAGTAGTTGTAGGCATATATCAATTGACAGTAAAGCATTTCCCATATAATTCCTTTGTTACAACATCTATGCTATATCCCATTATCCAATGCATTACTACTTTCCCAGAGAGGGAACATTGTTTATTACAATTGATAAACACATATTAATAAATCATTACCACCATTCCCACAGCTTAAACAAATGTTTACTTCACATATTTTATGACTAAAAATGTATATAGTGAATATATATTTAAATTTATTCATTTATAAAATGGAAACAGTAACAAGACCATAGGATAAGAGGGCTACAATTCCTACCACCTCCATACTCCCTCCCCTCCCTTGTTAACTTTCCTATTCCTTAACCCTCTGGAAGTATGGACCAGGGTCATTATGGGGTGCAGAAAGTGGAAGGTCTGGCTTCTATAATTGCTTCCCTGCTGAACATGTGTGTTGACAGGTTGATCCATACTCCCAGCCTGTGTCTCTCCTTCCCTAGTGGGGCAGGGCTCTGGGGAAGCAGGGCTCCAGGACACATTGGTGTTGTCATCTGCCAAGTGAAGTCCGGTTAGCATAATGGTAGCATCTGGAACCTGGTGGTTGAAAAAGAGTTAGCATATGAAGCCATACAAATTGTTGATTAATCATGAACTTAAAGACTGAATAATTGTAGATGAAGGCTTGGGGTTTCCATTTTGGAAATATCTAGCAGGTCTATTTTAGTTATATTCCAAAGGGCCTATGGCTTAGTTAGCTTTTCCCTGAGCCTGACATCTGATATGCAGAGGGACCCAGGTTATTGTCTGGGGAGATGATTGTTGGTATGCATGAGACCCCTTCTGTTTCATTTGGTTTAAATCCCCCCTGCTTAACACTATTTTATTTACATAACCACTGTTAACAAGTTACACCCTCCCTCCAGGGCATTTGTGGTTCAGTGATAGGATTCTTGCCTAATCTGCCCCCTCTTTGACACACTCTGATTTTCACCAGTCACTTTTCTCTCCACCCTCTCTATGTCACATCCTGTTTCCACCCTACTTGGGAAGTATATATAAAGATAGCATTGTGAGTTTTAGAGTACTTTACCTTGAGTTTAGCTTAGCTCGTCTTAGATTGTGCTGCGTCCTGCATGAATAAAGAGATACTGCCTACAGCTCAACCATGAGTCCCTGGTCGTCTGTTACCTGCCTGTGAAGCCAGCCCGGTGAAAACAACATAACCCGTCGAAAACAACAGATGATGTCATGGCTAGAAAGCTGGATCAGGGAAGAGAGTAGCTCCCAAATATGGGAAAAGTGTATAAATATTGTAGATTTTAAAGCCCATCGATTTGATCTGGGGCCCACATTGAGCATAGGAGCCTATGTAACCTCTATATCCCTGTAGGTCCGAACTTGCATTCTGTGGTCATCAGTAGAAACATTCTGAGTTGCACCAATGTCAGGACCCATCTTCTTCAGGTAGTAGAGTATGTCATCCAACCCCCCTTTGGAGGATGGAACAGTCTCTACCATTGTTGATCCACATTGAGAGCAAGGTCTTATGGGAGCCCCCAATGGGGTCCATTAATGTTGTTCCTGGTGGAGATGATCAGTGATAATGGAGAGAGGGATCTATTTAAGGTCTAGGCTCATAGTGTCTGTGTGGGAAACCCAGGACTCCCCAACTAGGACCTCAGCTGGTGGGTTGGCCAGGTATTGACTAAAGATTCATCATTAAAGTATGCCAGTGTCTTGCCCTTATTCAGCTTTTGTAGTCCTTACCTTGATAAGGTTAGCTTTGGAATGACTGAGGAGAGTGTAACAGAAAGTAGGTGAAGAGTTTATCTAGATCTAAGTAGAAACTATTTCATTAGGTACTTTAAAGTATCTTTTTAGGTCTTTCCACTTGCTTGGTTTATTTATTGACTCACTGCAAACAATTATGCACTTTTGTTTTAATGTATATATTTTGCCCTAATTTATGAGTAAATGTGTATATCTGCCCTATCTCTTGGGACCTGATGTTTTCTCTTTTTAATCATTATTAAGTAAAAGTAAATTGATTTATGAGATTTAGTTGTATTCGTAATTTTAATTTCTTTTAGGGTAGGTCAAAGCTCTACAGACTAATTTTGTCAGTTTCATTGAGGTTGTCAAAAATTTTGGTAAAATACTATGCATAGTACTCTCTATTGTCCTTATTCTAGCTATACTATCTCAGCAGGCCAATTCATATGTTGAATCATTTCAGAAGACACCAGGGTACATTGAAATATTGCATTTACATTTCTGCATGATATTTGACTAAGTATTCCACCGATCTCTGAGGATCTATTATTTCTAGCCACAATTATATATAAGACTGTGACTGCCTTGTTCTTTGCATTCCAAGTGCCAGAAGACTATTATCATAAACTAAGAGCTCAGGAAAATCTCACTAAGTAAGTGGAAGGATGAGATAATTATCCTTTCTCTGTTATCACATACATATTAATATAAAATGTATCAAATTGTCTGTGGAAAGTAGAAAAATAGGACAGAGTATGATATGTTCATTAGCAGTGTATTTTAAGCACTAAAAGGAGCTTGAAAAAAATAGTAATGAGGACATTGTAAATTTTTCTCCTGTTTATTTTAAACCAAAGTGCAAAATAAGTTCTATAGGACAAGGGTGAAGCAAGATTTGTAGAAAATTGGTTTCCATAATAAAGTACTTTTCTCTCTTTTAATTTTACGTAAATTAGACCTGGTTATCATTGTTAAATGTTGGTTGTGAATCCATGTAGAAATAAAGTTTATCTGTTTCTTAAGCTTAAAGTAGATCAAAGAAGTATTTAAAGCACATAACGAAATAATCACCATCCTCTTGATAAATTACGTCATATATTTGAAAAAATTATATTGCATTCATGATCTAAGTTTAAAAATCATAAATATCGTTTCTTGTTTCTAGTCATCATTTACTTTTTTTCTATATTTTAAGTCAATCTTACTGCTCTTCTCTGTATCTCCTCTCTAAAATGACTACCTCCTGTGCAACGCTCAGTTGCTCAAAGTAAATATTCTTGAACTTCTCGCTTGTTTTGTTTACCTCTTACTGTGCTCTGTGTCACTCTTTCAATTCAGAAGAAATGTTACTTAGAATTATGACGTTCTATTCTGAAATCTCCTTGTACCTCATTCATAGGCCGTTTTGTAAATTTTCTCACACAATGTCTTGTTATTTTGACTGATTTTTCTAATTGATTAAAATTACATAGAAATACATTTATGCCATCTAGAATATTGTAAAATCCCAATAGCTTAATTCTTTCTGAAATCCTGTTGGGTACAACCTCAAGTTCTTTATGTGAAGGTCAATAAGAGCAATGAATGTACACTATTTTTCACGGATTAATAACATGCATAATCTCCAAAAATTACTCCAAATTTCTTAAGAAATCATATCATGTTTTTGCTCAAAATAACATAGCTACTGTAATTACTTTACTTTAATAATGAGTAAATTATGTAAATGATAATTGGGAAAGCTACTGAAATCAGAAGTAATGATTCTTTTCCAGTAATATTATAGGTCTCATCTGTGTATATATATATATATATATATATATATATGGCCTCCAAATTTACCACTTACAATGCATTGGGAAGTAATGATCTTCTAAAAAATATAACTTTCATTTATCCCCCAAGATACATACTAATTTCCTTAAGTACTCAAAATTGACAGTCACCAGTGCTTTCGGATATGTCATCCAACTTCCTACTTAACTTTCTGTAAGAATTACATGTGACAGATGCATAGCTCTCTTCTATATTCATTTGTATCATATTTCATCTTTTATGAACCAATTAATATCATTAAAATAGTTGATCTAATTTTCTATAATGTACTGCGGACTACAATAGGAATTCAAATAAATGGTACTCTACTCCTCCATTTTAGGCTTATATGCTCAGTCTTAACCTGCAGCCTTGCTAAGGCAATGTTACTCTGCAAATTTACTAGTTTATTTTGGCAATGAGTATCACAAATTATGCTTACAATGACCTAGCTCATAAACTTTAAGTTGCAAATGGAAAGATTTGACTCAAGGTCTCATCTTCAAAAACTGAGATTGTGGGGTAAAATAAAGTGCTTGTCTCACTTCAGTAAAGAACATGTTTGCTTTTTGTTTCAAAACCATAATTTTTCAATGATTTTTTAACCTCTGAATAAAAACATCTACTGTCACAATAAATACAATTCCTGCAAGGTCTCATAAAAGTTATTTTCACCGTTATATCCTTACTTGAAAGGCCAGAAATATGTCACTTCACAATAACCTTCTTGTCACGAAACTCTTCCAGTGAGGGCATTGTAAAGGGATAATCCATAATAAAAAGAACCCAGAAGGATTTTCTGTTCAATTCATGAAGTTGAACTAAAGCAAAATAAAGTGCTATATGTTCATCTGTAAATTGAGTCTATACCATTCTTTCTGGGAATATAAAGGGCAAGAATTGGACCACAATGTCAGTAATGACATTTGAAGGTTTCATTTCATAATCTATTCCATGTTTGTCAGATAATATATCTTCACTGATATAGGTAAATAAGAATGTGACCTGGTACAACTCTATAAATTGTAGTTTAAAAATATGTATGACATTCTAGAGCATTTTTATATCAGAAGAGATTTGTGATGATGTGTAACCTGGTCCTATAATCATAATAATTTATGTGGTATTGGTGAGATAAGAATGCATGCCTTTGTTTTCCTCAGCAAAGGAAATGTCATAGAATAAAAATAGAGCTATCCAGACCTGCTATGTTTCTAGCCACTCAATCCCTTCTCTTTGAACATGTAAACCACATTGCCATGCTGGCTCTCACTGAATGCTAGGTCAGGTCACTGAACTCTCAATTTTACTCAACCACCTCCATTTCCAATTGTAATTAGGCTTTTCTTCTGCCCTTCTAGGATGAACCTCAGCTTGACTTCTAGGACTAAGAACCCTAGCAGTTGTCCAGAACAAGACCTGACTCTGAAGCCAGATACTATTGTAATAGGCAACAGACTCCAAACCCTAGAGACAAGAGAAATTTTGCAATGCTAAGTCTTTGAACAATATGAATGTTTGATGATTGCTAACAATTCTTCTTAATTCAGGGTACATAATGGATTCTTCTGGGGAGACTTATTTTAGTGCTTATCCTTGCAACCTATATCATTTTAAGTAAAAATTGTAGTCTCTCTAGAATGTTGCCAAGGCATGCACATTATGAAAATTGTTGGAGCTAGTATAGAAATCCAGTGACCGGGAAGAATCTGTCTTGTCTAATGTTTCCAAGGAAATTAATTCATTAACTAAATATTTATTAAATTTACTACCATGTAGATACTGTTTTGAATGAGAACAAATATTTATTTACAAAATAGTAACCTCTAATGCCTTCATGGAATTTGAATTCTAACAGATTTATTTTGCCATGTATTAGGTCTGATGAGAGGCAATGGAAACAAAGTCAATTATCCCAGAGTTCCCTGAGGTATTAAGAAGAAAGTGAAGATTCTCTTCAGGCCCTCTCATTCATCAGTACCATTTTCTGATCCTCGGCACCAGCTAACACCACTAAAATTGATGCTCCCCGCCACCCCACCCCACCCCCACTCATCGTCCTCTAAGACTTTGATAATTCAGGAACTTACATTCAGAGGCAAGATCATCTGATATATGTATTAACCCTATCTTCATGATGCTGATCTCCTTAACCTGGCTAGACAACTGTGAAAATAACTGTTCACGAGGCCATTTGCGTATATGCATATCTTGAATGTACTTCATATCAGTCATAATCACAATTTCATGTAATGCTACATTCTTATCTTCCTCAGTACTTAACCTATGCTAAGTGATTAGTGAGAGCTCTGTAGATCTCTGTTCCTTAAAATAATCTATCATGACTGATAATATCTTCTTTGAATTAGCATGTTTTACATTAGAACTTTTCTAAACTACTTATGTTAATATTCAGGATGGTCTATAATTTTTTCCCTCTCTCTTCTTTTCTAATTTACTTGACAGGACAGAGAGAAAGGGAAAGGAAGATAGAGAAGAAGAAAGAAAGCTAGACACAAGCTTCAATATTTGTGAAGCTTCTCCTTTGCAGGTGTGGAATGGGGAGGCTCAAATCTTGCACATGGTGATATGTGCACTTAACCAGATGTATCACCACACAGCTTTAGAATATGATTTATAAGACAGATATCTGATGAGTAGAGTTTCTTAAATTCCCATGATGTGTGCCTGTATACTACATCTACCACCAAAGTCTACCTCCACCATCAGTCACTGGTTTTCCAACACCCTCTCAATTCCTTGTCCTCCCTCTTTAGAATTATAAGCTGTGCTGCAATAAATCACTATTAATCCACGTTTCATCATGCATTTTCCCTTTAATTAACAATTTTTATTATCTTTATGTATTTGATATAGACAGCTATATATCAATAAAGAAGGGGAAGATAGTGAGGGAGAGAGAGAGAGACCTGCAGACCTGCTTCACTATTCATGAAGCTTTCCCCCTGAAGGAAGGCAATAGGGTCTTGATCCTGGGTCCATGATCATTGTAACATCCACACTCAACCAGGTGTGCTACCACCCAGCCTGTTCCCTTTGGTTTTCTTCTCAAATTAAACCTATGAATGGGATCATCCAGTATTCTACCTTCTTCTGGCTTATCTCACTTAACACAACTCCTACAAATCCCATCCAGCATGTAGCATGAGAGATTGCATCATTTCTTACATCTGAGTGGTAGTGTGTATATAAATCACAACTTTCTAAGCCACTGGTCTGTCCTTGGACATTTGGATTGTTTCTAAATCAATTACCAACACTTTTGACTACTGCAATTCAAAAATCAACATTTCAACACACTCTTGCTTTTCAAACCAGGCACATTACTATCATGTCTGTGGACTTGTGGCTCTGTCAAATCTGTTCACTCTTAAAATGTCACCTCTCTGGTGTGCCCAGTTGAGCAAACCTTACAATATGTAAAGACAAGATTTCTTTTTTTTAATTTATTTTTTATTTCAGAAAGGATAAATTAACAAAACCATAGGGTAGGAGGGGTACAACTCCACACAATTCCCACCACACAATTTCCATATCCCATCCCCTCCCCTGATAGCTTTCCCATTCTTTATCCCTCTGGGAGCATGGACCCAGGGTCGCTGTGAGTTGCAGAAGGTGGAAAGTCTGGCTTCTGTAATTGCTTCCCCGCTGAACATGGGCATTGACTGGTTGGTCCATACTCCCAGTCTGCCTCTCTCTTTCCCTAGTAGGGTGGGTCTCTGAGGAAGCGGAGCTCCAGGGCACATTGGTGGGGTCTTCAGTCCAGGGAAGCCTGGTATATATTTTGCACTAGTTTATGGATACATGTGAACATATTTCTCTCTCAGAAAAACTGGTCTATATCTAGGTTTTGGGACTTTGTTAGAAAGTGAACCACCTGGGATGGAATTAGAGAATATTATGAAAGGAAAGGTCTCACCTGAGTAATGAAGCTGAAGGGTTGTCATTCCACACGTGAAGTCTTGGACACAGTCTGAGCTGAAGCATGTTGAGGTGGCATTCATTGAGTTGATTAGGTTGCAATCGGCAGATGCAGTATTATTTGATATGGATTGGGAGAGGCATACAGGAAAGTGGGCCCTATCCTAAGGTTCCAGGACTGGGGGAAATATAGGCTTTCTAGTAGAGATGTGAGGTTCCTTCTGAAGACAGGATTTCTATCCTATAGTCCCCACCTGGAGGAAGACAAGATTTCTATCCTTTAGTCCCCACCTGGAGGAGGACAGTTTTTCAAGCAGTGAAGCATTGCTACAATTGTCTCTCTGTCTCTTTTCTATCTCCCACTTCTCTCAGGTTTTCTTTGCCAAAATAAAATAATATTATAACTTTTTTTGCCACCTGGGTAATAGTTGGGGCTCAGTATCTACACTTTAAATTCAATGCTCACATAGCCATTTTTTCCCCTTTTTTCTTTCTGTTATACTTGATAAGACAAAGAGAAATTTAGACAGGAAGGGATATATAGAGTAAGAGAGAGAAAGATAAGATACCTGTGGATCTGTTTCACCACTCCTGAAGGATCCCTCTGCAGGTGGAGATTGTGACTCAAACCCATGTCCTTGCATGATATGTAATATGTGTGTTTAACAGTGTGCCACCACCTAGACCCCCTAAAGTATCACCTCTTAATCCCAATCTACAAGTTCTTCTCACCTGGATAGCTTGTTCCTGCTATGCTGAACTCCTTGAAATTGTCTGTATTAGCCATGAAGACTCCCTTTTCAGAGCTATTGCACCAGTCCTATCTTCTTGGAATGATGCTGCTGTATTGTTTCTATGGATAGCTACCAAAACTTTTTGTTAGATTTTTCTTCCTCAGAAATGTTTTTGTCAAATGTCTTTACAAAGATTCTTAAGGAGGCTTCCATGGTGGAGCTATGGCAATTGGCTCTGCCCCAGAAAACAAATATTATAACAAAATAACTCAACAAGTTTCATCAGGAATTTCTGGTAAAGAAAGAAACATCAGGAACATCATGATCTGAAGGTTTGTGATTGTGTGTGGGCATTGGGAGCTGGAGGGGAGGGAGAGAAGGGCTTAAGCAGCACCACATTGCAAGAGTTTTTATGATTCTTTTTAATTTCTTTATTGGGGAATAATAGCTCACAGTCACAATAAAATACAGCAGTTTTTAAATGCCTAACATTTTCCAGTCTTCCACATAACAATTCAACCCCCATTAGGTCCTCCTCTGGCATCATCTACCAAGATCTGAACCCTCCCCAACACCCACAAATCTTTTACTTTAGTGCAGTCTCCAAACTTAGTCCAAGTTCTGCTTTGTGTTTTCCCTTCTGATCTTGTTGTCAACTTCTGTCTATGAGTGAGATCATTTCTATTCATCCTTTTGTTTCTGACTTATCTCACTTAACATGATTCCTTCAAGCCATATTTGTAGTTGCTTCAAATTCATGTGGCAGATTGAAAGGGCCTGTATGGAACCTCTCAGGGATTGAGTGGCTTAAAGTAAAAGAGCTATAGATTGCTATTTACAGCTGTAAAAGCCACAGGTTCCTGAGCAAATTCCAGGAAATCACTCAGAGAACAGAGGAACAGAGCATGGTACCCTTGTGGTATAACAGAAGCCTACGAAACTCTAAGTTACCCCAGCTGCCACAATGGTCCTGGTTATGCAAATAAGACTGCCTTGTAGGCAAGGAGAATAATTTTGACCTCAAAGCAGAGTTGCTACTTAACAGTAATCAGTCTGAGAAGAGAAGGAGGTCTGTGGTTTCCCACTTCTCCCCAAACTAGGTCTCTATTTAAATGACATCAAGTGCCATAATATGATGTCACTTCAAAACTCCATCCCTCTGCTACTCACATACAAAGCAGAATCCAGACCACCTGTGGACAACAACCAGAACAGAAATAAAAGGCAAAGACTAGGAAAAGACTGGTTCTGAAAAACTAAAAGGAAGCACAGAAAATTAATAATATAAATCCAGAATGGGTATTAGAGAAAGAGTTTACAGAATGAGTTTTTTTTTTTCAGGAACTTTGACAAAATACAAAGCTCTCAACTTAATATGGAGGAATTTATTAATGAAGAAATCTGTGACTTCAAATATTTAATTAATATGAAAATGGAAGACTTGAAAATAGAGTTACAAAGTAAGGAAGACACTATGAATATATTCCAGTCTCAAACAACAAGTCATAGAAGTGGACTTACCCATGTAGAAGACACAACATCTGAAATGGAAGACAAACTATTTTATTTTTCAGTTTGTAAATATTTTATTTGCTATGTACGATACATTATCAGGTGATCTGAGGTGTCCCTTGAAGTTGTGTTCATATTGGTAACAACATGAAAATGTAAATAAAGAAAATTGGAAGGTACCAGCCAGTGGCACACATGTTACCTTGTGCAAGGCCCCATGTTCAAGACCCAGTCCCACCTGCATGGGGACAACTTCATGAGTTCTCTGTCTCTCTTTCCAGAAATGGAAAGTTTTAATTATGGTTGAATTTGGTCAATATAAATATTGGTAATATACTTATGCATATATTACAATATGAGAGATTAATTTTAGCAGTAGCAAAATTGATCTTTTCCAAAATGAAAATACATAAACTTTAGATATCTTTAAACATAGTTAAAATTTATTTATGTATTCTACCTGAAAAACTAGTCATTCTGAGCACATCCAATGAAAGAGAAATGTCTATATGATTTTGGCAATGATGTGTAACGGGACAATGATGTGAAATCAACCCAGAAACTCTGTATCAGAGAATTTAGATATTTCCACTTATTTTGGTAGAATGGTTTCATGTAAAGTGAGACATTTGTTCACCAAGAAAAGTTCAAAGGAGTATATGCCATAATAGTTACTATTTGATAAAGAAGTGGTAACCTCTACCTTTATGGAGCTGACATTATAATTAGGGAAAAGAGTACTGAAGACAGACATTAAATGATCACATAAATAATTTCATAATCATAGTAGTAATATTCTGTGAAATAATATTCCAGTATTAGGGCAACCTACTATTGAAGTGCCTAACCTAAACTTGAATGCCAGGGAAGGCTTAGCCAGAAAAAAAATATAGCATTCAATGCAGGACCAGAGAAATGAGTAACAATTAAGCAAGCAGAGTGAAGGTGAAAGGTAGTACCCAAGCACATCTAGAGGTCTGAGGCTAGTTTCGAGTCAGAAAGAAACATAATCAGGTATGCCCCTAATGTGGACAAGCAGAGTAAACCTGGTCTATGCATGAATAAATATTGAGTCTCGAAAAATTACTGAAAGGCACTTTCTTTTGTTTTACATTGAAAGAGCCTGATCATAAATTTATATGCTAGTGTCTATGGATTATAACCATGAATGGTTTGAGGAAGTGGAAATACATGCCATCTGGAATTTTTAAAATATCATGAAACTTTTATGAACAACCTCATAAAAATGTCTTGTCATAGTGTGGAGAATATTAAGAATTCTTCATAACAATTTGAATAAAAACCATATGAGCTTTGGGTACACATGTGCTCCACCCTCCTCTTTCTGTCACTCTTGGTTTGCAAAATTTTTCTTGTCACTCTTGCTTTAGGGGACAACACTAAAGTTTTTTACAATGATGTGTTACCTCATGATTTCATGTCTAAAAGAACAACTTCCTTTACACTAAATTCCATAAAGCAAGGTGTAATTTCTGATTAATTTGATTGTTTCTTCCCGTTCCAAAGTAATTGAGATTTGATGACACAGAGTCAAGGTGCACACTCATTCTGAAATTATAACATGTTAATGCCTTCTCAGCTGCTGATAGTTTACTATTCTCCCAGGACCTTAATATTAGACTTTCACTCTGTGGTGTACAGTTGATTGAAAAGTTCACAGTGATCACAGTTAATGTATGGAATGAGAAATATCAAAGAAATACAGCTAGAAAGACACATTTAGAAAAAAAAGTTAGCATAACACCCCCCCAAATGTTCCCATGACGCCTATTCCCTTTTCCACATCTTCTCTGACTCAAGAAGTTTGCTTGCTCCAGGAGTTTCCATAGTTTAGTATCTACTAGTCTCTTCTTTGAAATCATTCATTTCCATACTTAACCATCTCCATCTATGGAACATGTTGAATTCAGGGACCCAGTCCTGTTAATCAATACCTTGTTCCTGAGTTCACAGACAAGTGCTGGAAATGTGGTGGAGGGGGCCAGGTGGTGGCGCATCTCATTGAGTGCACAATGTTCCAATTCACAAGAACCAGGTTCAAACCCCTAGCCCCCACCTGCAGGGGGAAGGTTTTGCGAGTGATAAAGAAGTGCTGCAGGTATTTCTCTGTCTCTGTCGCTTTCTCTTTCTGACTGTCTATATCCAATAAATAAAGATTTAAAAAAAACTTTTAAAAAGAATAACAAATATAAGAAAAAAAGAAAAAAGAGAAATCCCATGGAAGAGTACCAATAGATTTCAAAAAAACTTATGCAGCATTATTATTAAAAGACTCACACATAAACAAAACTGTACAGAAATTACAACATGGGCTAGTCAGTGTTTGCAATTATGCACTGATCTGATTTCAGATCTGCCAGACCACGTGTGGTGTAGAGGGGAGTTTAGCTGATGAGAGTCAGAAGCAAAGCATTATCACACTCACACACACACACACACACACACACACACACACACACACACACACGATGTCAGCCATTAATCTCCTCCATGAGAAATTTCTCAGGTCAATGTAGGCTCTCTATGACTCTGAAATGCACATGGTATCCACTGGTTCTACTGCTTTCTTTTTTCCCCCCTAGATTTAATTTGCCAAGTGTGTGTGTGTGTGTGTGTGTGTGTGTGTGTGTGTGTGTGGGGAGGGGAACACTGAATGTATTTTCAGAGGTTTTAGTAGGTAGATGACTCAATGTGTAGAAGTTTGTTTGAAAAGCCACCAGAACTTGAGTGATGACACATGTCACCATCTCTGGAGGCCCACAGATGATGGCACATTTGATATGATATGCAAAATAGAATAGAACTATAGTCAGGATAAGCCAGGTAAACAAGAACAGCCACGGCAGTGCAACACTACATACAATAGGTATGAACAGTTTGCAGACAGTATTCTGGTAGAACTTCACAAGAATCACTATCTCATGACAGCAAATATTAGAAATTCTAATTTTAGACCAGCTGAATACTTATAGTGTTGCTTTGTAGAAATGTCATGTAAGAAACTGAAAAAGAGTGATTGTACAAAGTCTGAAAATTAATTGCCCAAAATATTAGTCAGAAGAACAATATGGTCACTCAGTGAGGAAGTGAGACAGTGTGTGTTTTACTTATCTCTGGAAAATATAAATCATACATTTCATGTAATTAAAACCCAAAATCCATCCAAATAGATGTAGCAACCTAATTAACATTAGGAAATGATTCCCAAATCAGGCAGTGTCTTATTCAGCAAGTAGAAGAGCTTTACAAAGTGCTGTACAATTGGAAAGGTTTTATAGTTAGAGGGAAAGAGAAACAAGATTATCAGCAAAAGTAAAGAAAAATAGCCTGGGAAGCTATCACAGTGGTCTATAAAACCAACTTCCATCTCTGAGTCTCTAAGGTTCAGACTTTCATGTCTGAGGCTCCAAGAAGTCAAATTCAAACTCAAACACCAGCATAAGACAAAGATGAGCAGTCCTCTGACCAAGAAGAAGAAGGCAGAGGAGGAAAAGGAAGGGCAAGAAGAAGAGGACCTGAGATGGATCCCTGGCTATATATATATATATCAGAGTGACGCTTTCGCTTTTTCTCTCTGGTATTGGCCCCTCCATTATCCATACCTTTTCCCCACTCTAAATAAAATAAAGAAAATATTAAAAATATAAAGGATCTGTGAAATACCTCATGTGAATAGTGTGTTATGTTGTCATATGCAAGAACCAGGTTAGAGCCTGCTCTCCATGGCATTGAAGAAAGGTTGAATGTTATAGTCTCTTTCACTTTCTCTTTGCCTCTCTACCTTTCTGTCTTGACTAAAACTAAAAGTGAACTAAAACAGGGAGCTGGGCGGTGGCACAGCAGGTTAAGCGCACTGGTACAAAGCGCAAGGATCATCATAAGGATCCTGGTTAGAGCCCCCCCCCCCCACCCCCGGCTCCCAACCTGCAGGGAGTCACTTCACAAGAGGTGAAGCAGGTCTACAGGTGTCTGTCTTTCTCTTCCCCTCTCTGTCTTCCCGCCACTCTCCATTTCTCTCTGTCCTATCCAACAACAACCAACAAGGACAACAAAAGGGAAAATAAATAGACAAGTATTTAAAAAATGAACTAAAATAAATAAAAGCCAAATGAAAGAGAAATGACTTTAAACAGTGACCTTCCCTTAAGGGAATTTTGGGAATTGTCTTTCACGCACATGACTTCACTAATGCTGCCCAGTAAAATTCACATTAAAATGATCAGTTTAATATTATACTTTTGGGAGAGGCTAAAGGTATAATTAGGTCAAGTATTTAATCTAAACCTGACATGAATGCCTCCATTTGAGACCTGTTTTTTTTTTTTCCATTTTAACACAATATAATATTTGGTACAATATGCTACTCACTGATAAATTTAATCATTATTTTGCACATAGTTAAATATATTCACATGCATTATAAATTCCAAGTTTTGATTATTACAAATCTTGCTGCTATGAAAATAGATATACATAAATCTCATCTGATAGGTGTTTTGATTTCTTTCGTTAAATCCCCAGAGGAGAAATTACTGGGTCATAGGGTAGGTCATTTCTAGTGCTCTGAGAAATCTCCAAACTGTTTTCCACAGATGTTAGACCAATATATACTTCCACCAGCTGTGAAGAAATATCCTCTTTTCTCCACATCCTCTTCAAAATCTGTTGTTAGAGTCTTTTCTAACATATGACAGTTTCACAGATGTAAAGTAATATCTGTGTTGTCTTTACTTGCATTTCTCTGATACCAGGTGACTTTGGGCACCTTCTCTTATGTCTGCTGGATCTCTGTATATCTTCCTTGGTGAAGTTTCTGCCCATGTTTTCGCCCCATTTTATAATGGGATTTTTTTTTAACTGTTGTTAACTTTATTGTGTTCTTTATTTATTTTGGATATTAGTCCTTTATCTGAAGTATGTTGTATAAATATCTCTTAGAGCATAAAATAAAATTCGTGTATATACATATGAATATATGCATATATAATTTTTTCAGGGTGTCTTTATGCTTAGTTGATGGTAGTTTTTGCTGTGCAGAGAATTTTCAGGTTTATGTAGTCTCATTGGTTTATTATTTTTTTCTTTGCTGTTGGACTTGAGTCTTTGAGGACATTTTGAAGCGTCAATTGTGATATGTTCTTCCAATGTTTTCTTCTATGAATTTGACAGTTTTGATCTAATGTCCATGTCTATGATCCACTTGACTTGGTGCATGGTGATATGTGATGGTTCAGTTTTCATTATTTTTCATATTTCAAAGCAATTTTTCCAACACCATTTGTTGAATAAACTCTTCGTTTTTTTTTTTTTATTTAAAGTTGTGGCTATCCTTGTCAAAATGTAATTGTCCATAGATGTGTATGCCATATTTATTCCTGCAGTGGAAAGAAAGGAGGTATATCTTGAATATTTTGCACCACCCACATTTCCCCTGGCAGGAAAAGTCAAGAGTCAGAAAATATACATTTGGTATGTTAACTTCCACCCTCTAAAAAAAAAATAGATATAAATAAGTATAGATATAAATATACATGCACTGGAAATTATATATATATATATATATATATATATATATATATATGATAGAAGAAAACCTGACCTGAAAGGTATATGATTTTTTGAGTAACAAATGTACTCTGAGTTCCTGTTACACAGTATAGCAAATCACCCTTTCTTGCAAGTGACTGGTGTGCAGAATTTAGTTTACCTATAGCAATGGGAAGCAAATATATTTGGACTACATCATTATCTACTAAATTAAATGAAAACTTAAGACTACTAATCAATAAATCTGTGTTTATTTATAAATGCATACTGCTAAAATGCTTGAGAAAAAATTGTGCCTTGAGTACTTTTGTCATATAGCTACAGGATGGTTTCTCTCACCTGTGGAATGTAGAGAACTGAAAAACATGAACTTGCAACAATAGCACCAAGAGAAAAGGTAGCCAACCCATCTCTAAGGCCTTGAGAGAACTATGGTTGTTAGCCTTGAGGTGGAATAGGCATACAGAAATTTGGTGGCAGGAGTGGTATGGAACTATGCCCCTATTATAATAATGGCTATTAAATCTATAATTACAAAGAAATGTTGTCATATGTGAAAAAGTATTTTACCAACAATTTCTTTTTCAGATTCTTTGTGACTAATCTAAAGAGATATTTCCATTCAATTCATATGGAATTACAAATCTGCATTCATGGAATCTTTATCCATAATGTACTAAATGATTTTCCTGCAGAAAGTATGATTATACCTTATACCAATATTAGTACAAGATATCCATATTAAACCTGTTTTTTTCTTCTTTTTTATCAGTCATCTATTTAATACCCACTGTGTGTTAGATGCTGTTATATGTGCTCTATGAATATGAATATGAGTAATCATTATGAAGACTCTCTGAAGTGGATACTGTTATTATCCTGATTTATAGCTGAGCACATTCATGCTCAGAATGGTTTTACGTAGCTTGTGCAAAGTCACAGAACTGGTAAATGGGAATGTCAGGATCCAAATGCAAGCAAGCTGACTCCAAAATACTGACTCTTCAATCACCATCAGAAATTTCTCATATTCTATTCAGCTATCATCATTGTCCGAATCAGAAAGAAAAATTGAATCTTTAAATCTATGCTCTAGCACTTCTTGTTTGTGAAGCCAGGTAAGATATGATTAACAAGGGATCCTGAATGTCTGACTTGATAAAATATTAACTCCTATCACCTAATCTCAATTTTAATTTAGGGTGATAGTATGCCATTTGAGATAAATGTCAAAGTTTGACGTTCTCATTACTAAAGAAAACATGTAGTTGCATTGTTTTGTTTCTCTGAGATGAAGTAAATATGTAGCAGTGTTGAAAATATCCAGTCTTTCAAACTTATTTCTCTATAGTGGTGCTCTCTGCAATGACTTCTTCAGAGGTCTTTCTTGAATCCTTATCTGAAAGTTTCCTCCTCTTTCTCTGTCTCTTTCTTTTACACATACACACATACACAAGATTCCTACACCCTCAAAATCATAGTATTACTTACTATATGAAATCACATTTGCCTCTTTTTTGTTCCTCTTCCTCCCAAGTGCAGCCTAGAATGTCCCTAGCTATGACCATGGAATATGATCTCAGACCTACAGGGATGTAGAAATTACATAGACTCCTGTGCTGAATATTAATACACATGGGCCCCAGATCTTATCTACAGGGTTTACAGTTAATGATATTTTTGGAAGCTACACTCTACCCTGATCTAGCTTTATTGACCTGTTCACAACTCTGATACCATCTCCCCAGACAATACCTTTAGCCCACCTTCTACATGTTAGCTGTCATGCTCAGGCAAAAATTAATAAAGTCATGGGCCCCTTGGAATATACCTAAAATAGAATTCCTAGATTTTTCCAAAATGAAGACTCCAAATATCACCTGCTATAGTCTTACCTTTAGGTTCCTGATTATTAAACAGTTTGTTCTGCTTTATATCTTAATATTTTTCAGTCACCAAGTTGCAACTGTTGGGGCTGGGCGATAGCTCAATGAGTTAAGCACACATGGCGCACCAAGTTGCATTTGTTGCCAGATCAACCTGAAATTCCTGGGCAGATGAACTTGCCAGTGTACCCTGGATACCCACCTCCCCAGAGCCCTGTCCCATTAGGGAAAGATAGAAACAGGCTGGGATTATGGATTGATCTGCCAACACCCATGTTCGGTAGGGAAGCAATTACAGAAGCCAGACCTCCCATTTTGTGCATCCCATAATGATCCTGGGTCCATGCTCCAAGAGGGATAAAGAATAGGGAAGCTTCAATTAAAGGGATGAGATACTGAACTCTGGTGGTGGGAATTGCATGGAATTGTACTTCTCTTATTCTTTGATCTTGTCGATCATTATTAAATCAATAAAAAAAGCTCCATACTGACAGAATCTTGTCTAGTTTCACTGATTTCTAAATCCTCATTATTTGTCTTTCATAGGGGCAGAAGTCCATTCACATGTTTCCTGAATCATGGAATGGGGAGACTGGATAGAAAAATTTCCTGAAGCACCTGTATCCCTTCTTAGCAGCAATGAATGAGAAAGAATGTGCTGTGTGCCACAAATACCTCCACTGAATCAAGACTGGGAAGACTTACCCTTTTCATGAGCTCATTCTCAATTCTAGAAACATGGGGAAAGCGTTCAAGCAATGTTGTAGAGAAAGAACTACCTCAAGGTGGATAAATCAGAATCACTGAGAAACTATCACATCTAAAAGACAGGACATTACTCTTGCTAAATTCTTTACTTTATCTTTCAGCTTAAACCGGTTATTCTTCAGTGGCAAGTGGGTAACCACTATCTTTTTTTTTTTTAATAGTGCTTGAAACAGTTACTGTCCATCACAGAAATCAGACCTTTCTTCTCTTTACCTTAATGGTTGCAAAGAAACTTTTTTCCCTTGCATTTCATTTTGAGTAATTCGGCAATCACTCTGGTGGCTTCCCTGTATTAAACTTCACCTAAGGAATTTGGAGAGAAAGAAAGGACAAGGAGTAGACAGTATCAACCTTTCTGGACCTAAGCCATTTTAGGCTTTAGCCTTGTTGAACTTTCTCGCGTTTACAGCATTTGTATTTCCAAGTCTTTTCAAATGAGCGACCATTCAAACAAATAATTCAGATTTATTTTCACTGTTTCCTCCGGTTGTCATTTCTGTGGGTTCTTAACAATATGGTCCTTCTGAATGTCTCACTCTGTGGGATTGGTATCTCTGGGATTAACAGACTGTGACTCCCCTATTTGCTCTCTTGGGGCTAGTAACTCAGAATGAATATTTATTTTTTCAGATTATTCTGCTCCTTAGAATCAGTTTGAATTAATTTTTTTCTTTTCCTTCTAGCAATCACTACCTTTCTTCAAATATGATCTGTCTTATTTACAACATATTGAAAACAAAGTGGTTTGCATACCATTAACTCCACAGTTCGTGATTCCTTTCCTTCACAGCATGTTTTCTGGCTTAAATCAACTGTTTTAAACGATAGCAAGATAACTATAAAAGAAAGTATTGCCTAAAAAAGTAGAACAGTATATTTATAGGATGGAGAAGTCATCATAAGAGATAATCATGATTAAGTATATCTGACTAGTGGAAGAGATGAAAACTTTTCATTTTTATTTATGTAGATATTGTAGACTGTGAAGAGCATGTTTAATCTTTGCCATCACTATTAAAAACACATAATATTTCTGATAACTAGTAATGGAAGAAAGATTTGCAAACAAGAGAAAGTGTTTCCAACTCCAGCATAAAAAAAATCCCTTAACCTTTCAAAGTGTTATTAAACAATCCTTTGCAAATCTCTTAGTCTAACCATATCCGATTATTATTCCATTCCAATAGGAACAGATGTGAGTGATAAAGGAGGTGGTTCAGTAGGTGAAATATTAGACTGTCAGGCATGAGATACTGTGTTTAAATGGAATCACATGTGCTAGAGTTGTGTCCCTCGCTCCCTTTATCAATAAATAAACATGTTTAAAATAACAACTGTTATATTTGTTGTTAATCTGAAATAAATCATGCTCAAAATGAGCATATATGTTAGAAATAGTTTTATATGGTGAGATTGTTTAATAATTTTCATAGCCTATTGTCATCTATTGAAAAATATTTTGTTTACTATAGAATCAATTATCATAACACATCAGTATTAATTACCTATTATGTGTCAATTATGATATGAGATACTGAGGTAAAGCAGTAAATAAGCCTATCAGAATTCCACTCTCTAGTGGAGAAAGACAATGAATCTAACATAATGAGCTGATTATATTTGAAGCCATGTATTAAGTGATTGCTGGAAGGGAAAGAAAAAAAAATCAACTCAAACTGACTCTAAGGAGAAAATGTGGAATGTTATCATATGATATCTACTGGCAGTAACAAATGAAGCAAGACAATGAGGACCAGAAGTATAGGGGTGGAAGCACAGAAATACAGATTGCATTTTTACTAAGGTATTACTAATCAAGAAAGAGACATTTTAACAAAAGCATAAAAACATGCTAGAGTAGATAAGTGCTGTCTGAAGAAGGAACATTCTAGGCAGTGAGTACTACTGAATACCAAAAGATCCCCTAAGGCAATACCACGCCTGGAATATCCGGGGAAGTAGAACAACATGACTGAATGACAGTGATACTGCATGAGATCAGAGTGGTTACAAGAAACACGGGAAAGTGGAAAGGCAGGTGAGCTAGAGTTTAGATTTCTAGTAAACCAGAAAACTCAAATGCAGAAAGCCAATTGGAAAGTCTGTCTTCTGCACACCCTGGGTTGATGTAGTAGATGCTTTTCTTCCTGGATAAAAGTGCATAGGATTTTTTGAGTATAAACACCCATTTTAAGGAATGAGTGTTCATTGGCATGAAGTCTCTCAAGACAGTGTAGTGCATTAAACATGTTCAGAGCAGCTAAAACTGTAACTGAGTACACTACTGTTCATTACATAAGTCGTCTCTTCCCTTTATCTTATCCTGGCAAACACACACACCACATACACACACACACACACACACACACGCACACACACGCACACACATGCAATTAACAAGTGAAATTAAGTCTATAGCCATTGTAAAACTGTCTCACATGAGACTGATTGTTAAATTCTGTCATTAGTTTTATCTTATTTACTTTTATTATATTTTATTAGTGATCAGTTCTTAGCAACATCGCCCTGCCAGATATTCATCGGGATGCGGCATCATCTAAGTTCATTTCCCACGTCTACGCTCGACTGGACCTGCCAATATACGCGGATATCTTCACCCACTCTGTCCAACGCTTGACGTCTCGTCACCCAATCTGGTCCCCTACGCCTACACTGAACTTCTCTGTTCCAGTCTCTTGGAAACAGAGCTGGCAGTCAGCTGAGGTCAAGAACAAACACCTCATCACAGACCCCTGCAAGCGTCAACCCGGCTTTGACCTAGCACGTTATGATTGGGCTCTCCTCAATCGCTATCAAACAGGCCATGGCCAGTGCGCCGCTATGTTCCATCGCTGGGGAGCCAGATATGACCCGAACTGCCCCTGCGGCTCCAGACAGACTATGACCCACATAGTCAACGACTGCCACCTCTCCAGATTCAAAGGAGGTCTCGAAACTTTACATCAGGCTCAACCTGATGCTGTTGACTGGCTATGGAAGAAGGGCAAATGCTAGAAGAAGAAGAAGTGATTGACATGATTACAAGATAATAAGGGTGTAATCCAAGACCACTCTCATCTCCAACATTGTGTCCTCACACCCTCCAGTTTAAATCAAACCTTTCAAAGGATAGAAAGGATTTCCTTTCAAAGGAAAGCAATGCCTTAAAGCAGTAGAACAGTAGCCACTATAGTTCTCCCAAAGTCATCCATATGGGTTGAATATATATATATCTTCACTTCCTTACTTATTTCAGTAATAATAACCACAGACAGTTCCATCCATTTTGTTTTAAAAGACACAATACATTTTTAGTTGACTTAATAACGATAGACAAGACCATACAATGCATTTTTAGTTGACTTAATGATGATAGACAAGACCATAGGATAAGAGGAATACAATTCCACACAGTTCCCACCACCAGAGTTACATATCCCACCCCATCCCTTTATAGCTTCCCTATTCTTTATCCCTCTGGGAGTATGGACCCAGGATCATTATGGGGTGCAGAAGGTAGAAGGTCTGGCTTCTGTAATTGTGTCTCCACTGAATATGGTTATTGATAGGTCGATCCACATGCCCAGCTTGTTGCTGTTTTTACCTAGTGGGGCAGGGCTCTTTAGAGGGGGCAAGCTCATCAATGTCTCCTGGAACCACATCTCTACAATACATTATTTTTAATTGATGAATAGTACGCCACTGAGTATATTTCCTATGATATATACCTTTCTGTATTTATAGGATTCAAATAGGTGGTTTTGATTTTATTGTTAAACGCTTTCTCTCCCCAACTCTATCTAAGTAGCCATCATAGGGGTTTTCCCCCTGATATTTTAAAAATTTTATCCGAAAAATGTAAAAGCATGCATCAGAGAAACATATGGGCCATTAAGACTAAGATAATGATCCCACATGAAAGCTGATGACCATTTTTATTTACTTCTAAAGCCTCACCTTCATTCCCTTTCTAAGAGACAACACCTACTATAACTTTGGGTTCTTCTTCTATTTTACTCTTAGATAAGGTAAATAGGGCCTGACATACTCAGCTGTTCTTCAAATTCTCTTAGTTATAGTACAAAAGTAAAAGGTTCTTGGTCAAAAAAAGTTCCGGGTCCAGGTGGAATTGGGGTTCAGAACCCTCTGGTCATCTTTGTTATTTTACTTTATTTTTTATTTATTTATTTTTTGTTTTATTTTCGCCTCCAGGGTTACTGCTGGGACCCGGTACATGTGTCATGTTATGCGACTGCTCCTGGTGGCCATTTTTCCATTTCTTAATAGGATAGGACAGAGAAAAATTGAAAGAAGAAGGGAAGATACAGAGGGGAAGAGAAGATAGATAACTGCAGACCTGCTTTACTGCTTGTGAAGTGACGCCCCTGCAGGTGGGGAGCCATGGGTCAACCAGGATACTTGTAACTCATACTATGTGTGGTTAGTCTGGTGTGTTATCATCTACCCTCCCCTTCCCTCTGGTCATCTTCTCATAAAATTTTCCTTTCCAGGGAGTATTTACCAAAATTCTTTTTAGGGTACAGAAGAAAGGAGTTCTGGTTTCTGTAATTGCATCTTTGCTGGATATGGACTATGGCTGTTCAGTCCATACCCCCAGCCTGTTTCTATCTTTACCTAGTAGGGTAGGGTTCTGGAGAGGTGAGGTTCCCCCGCACATTGGAGAAGTCATCTGCCCAAGGAAGGTCAGGATCACAGCAGCATCTGGAACTTGGTGGCTGAAAGGCAGTAAGATAAAAAGTAGAACAGAATTTTTTTTCAGGAATTTTGAACTTTATTCAGGGAAATTGAGAACATATGCTGTAGTACATGTAGAGAGAGAGGAAACATTGACAAAACCATAGGATAAGAGGGTTAAAAACCATAGGATAAGAGGGGTACAGCTCCACACAATTCCCATCACCAGAACTCCGTATCCCATCCCCTCCCCTGATAGCTTTCCTATTCTTTAACCCTCTGGGAGTTTGGATCCAAGGTCACTGTGGGATGCAGAAGGTGGAAGGTCTGGCTTATTTAATTTCTTCCTCCCTGAATGTGGATAGTAAAATAGAGAGTAGAATTAGAACCAATGAGATTAGGGACCTTAGGATGGAGAGAAGCTAGGATGTCTATTTTAGTTCTGTCCCTAAGAACCCAGGATATGTCTAAGAGGTCTAAGCCCATAGCATATATGAGGGGAAATCCAAGGATTCCCTGACTAGAAGCCCAAGTGATTTGGTGACCTGGCATTGTCCAAAATGGGCATTTTTTAAATTAGTCCCTTCTTTGTGTGACATGCTTCAACTTTCTCCTAGGTATTAAGGTCTTAAAGCCATTCGTTATATCCACACCTGTATTAGATTTATGGCATCTGACCTTGAGTTAGGAAGGAAATTGATATAGGTTTTTAGTGGAGTCTATGTTAACCTCAAGTTCTTTGCATTTTCTTGCTTGATAATTATAATAGAAGTTGATTCAAGGACACACACGACCAGAATATCCCTTAGCCAATTCTATACAGTATTTCCTCTAAAGATTGGCAAGTGGTGATAATAATGTTGATGTCTTTCTATATGAGATTAAAAATTAAATCATGGGAAAGTGAACTTTTTTATAATCTTTATTTATTGGATATAGACAGCCAGAATTTGAGAGGGAAGGGGAAGATATAGGGGGAGAGAGACAGAGAGACACCTGCAGTCCTGCTTCACCACTCGCAAAGCTTTCCCCCTGCAGGTGAGGACCAGGGGCTGGATCCCGTGTCCTTGAACACTGTAAAATGTGCTCTCAACCAGGTGTGCCACCTCCCAGCCCCGGAAAGTGAACTTTATTTACTATTTTTTATCCAGTTAGTTGAGCAGCTAGAGTGTATAAGGTAAGTGAAGTAGGGGTATGTTGTTTTCGATGGGTTATGTTGTTTTAGCAGGGCTGGTTTCACGGGCGGGTAACAGACGACCAGGGACTCATGGTTGAGCTGTAGGCAGTATCTCTTTATTCATGCAGGACGCAGCACAATCTAAGATGAGCTAAGTTAAACTCAAAGTACAGTACTCTAAAACTCACAATGCTCTCTTTATATATACTTCCCAAGTAGGGTGGAAACAGGATGTGACATAGAGAGGGTGGAGAGAAAAGTGACTGGTGAAAATCAGAGTGTGACAAGGAGGGGGTGGAGCAGGCGAGAATCCTATCACTGAACCACAAATGCCCTGGAGGGAGGGTGGAACTTGTTAACAGTGGTTATGTAAATAGAATGAAGTGGTTATGTAAATAGAATAGTGTTAAGCAGGGGGGATTTAAACCAAATGAAACAGAATGAGTCTCAAGCAGACCAACAATTCCCCCTTTCTTTTTAACTAATGGCCATTGTGGGGTGAACAGAAACCTATATCGTACAGGCGTTTTCAAAAGAACTGGCATAAGACATGGAAAACAAAATAGGCAAGCAGCAATAACCAGTGTGATGCCAAGGGGAGCTTTTCTTGCCTCAAAGGGCAAGGCCTAGCAGGCGAAAGGGCATTTCTTGCCTCTGGGAACGCTTCATGCCTCTGGGGGCATCTCTTGCCTCAAAGGGCATTTCCTGCCTCTGTGGGCATCTCTTGCCTCTTGGGGCGCTTCATGCCTCTGTGGGCATAACCTAATAAGGAGGGAGAGTTTTCTGCCTCTGGGGAAGAGCCTGCAGGCGAGGGGACATGGTCTATAAAGTCTCAAGGCAATTGGCTGAAGTTAGTCTTTGAGAAACACAGCAGCATGTACCAGTAAATCCGATGGAGGTGTCAGTCCAAAGTAGCTGATCACAGAAGAAAATGCCAGAGGATGAAACGCTGTACGTCTGTCTTGATGGGGAATGTCGGCCACCTGAATTCTGCTTTTCTGTAGAGAGTGATCTTTGGAGTCTGTGAATCTGTTTCTTCAGGTCGTGCCAGGTCACATCATTGGTTTCCGGGGGCAATGTCAGAGAACAGGGGTCCAAATGGATTTCCGGGAATTCCATTTGAGTAGATGCTTTTTCATGTGAAGACTTGACAGCTGAAATTCACTTACTTGTCAAACAAAACTTGTAGCAGATTAAAAGTTTACTATAATTTATAACTCCATTATAATTGGAAGTCCTTTCTAGTATGATTTTAAGGTTGTTTAAACAGTTTAAACTCAATAAAATGTGGAAAGATAAACAGAAGAACTATGGTTAATAGCTGTAAGCATGAGAATAATTGACATAATCATTGCACTATCTGCCCCACCCATAACTCATACAGTTTTCAGGATTAAACGTTTCAGATTTATGCCAAGATAAAAAAAGAAATCAAAGGAGGAAAAAACAATTTTTTGGATTGTTTCTGGATGTCTCTAGAAATCATGGCTGCATCCAGCATTTTTTTTAAGTCAATGTCAAACAAAAATTCAGTCATTCAAATCATTCTCTTATGAAATGCAACTTGAACCAGATTATCAAGATCTCACCATGTAGGATTAAGAGTCCCCGGAGGGCGTCCTAGTCCAAAAAGGTCCTCGAAATTCCATTTAGGGTGCTTCGGACTGTTCCTGCTGGATTACTTCAAGCACCCATTTTTAAAAGCATCTTCCCATCGAAGAAAGAATCCAATCAGGAGAGTAGAACTATCCACGTGTCTCCATACTTGGGAACTTCCAGGGTACTCAAGAATGTTCTTCAAATTAGAGTAGTCCTTCTCCATGGGAAACATGCGAGAAGAAGTTCAGAAAGTTCCAGGGGAAATCCCCATGCATATCCCAAGGTCTACGATCACAGTCATAAAGAACCAAACTGTGGCCCGGAGCAAAATGTAGTCCTTTTCCTCAGGAAACATGGGAGAGGGAATCCAGAAAGTCCAAGGAGAAATCTCCGTGCATCTCCCAAGCTCTATGATCCCGGTCAGAAGAAACCAAAGTTCCCGGTCAGGGAACCGAAGTGTGGCCCAGAGTAAAATGTTCCAGAGACAGAGAAACTGTCTCATAATGAAACAGTAGAGGCTTTGGCAAACCTCTTCGTAAGTAGAAGAGAAGACCATAGTGCATAGGTAGGCAAAGTCTTCACTTATCTGGGAGTTGCACAGGTCTGGCCCCACGTTGGGCGCCATATGTTGTTTTCGATGGGTTATGTTGTTTTCGCAGGGCTGGTTTCACGGGCGGGTAACAGACGACCAGGGACTCATGGTTAAGCTGTAGGCAGTATCTCTTTATTCATGCAGGACGCAGCACAATCTAAGACGAGCTAAGTTAAACTCAAAGTACTCTAAAACTCACAATGCTGTCTTTATATATACTTCCCAAGTAGGGTGGAAACAGGATGTGACATAGAGAGGGTGGAGAGAAAAGTGACTGTCGAAAATCAGAGTGTGACAAGGAGGGGGTGGAGCAGGCGAGAATCCTATCACTGAACCACAAATGCCCTGGAGGGAGGGTGGAACTTGTTAACAGTGGTTATGTAAATAGAATGAAGTGGTTATGTAAATAGAATAGTGTTAAGCAGGGGGGGTTTAAACCAAATGAAACAGAAGGAGTCTCATGCATACCAACAGGGGTAGGAGAGGGAGATGGCTAGGGCTAAGTATTAATAATATATACTCAATTGAAGAAATTATTGTGCTTTCCTGAGGCCATTATATTATGCTGCCAAGATTATCAGATCTAAGTCTAATCACAAAGGATTATTAATTATTTTTACTTTAAAGGGTAGAATTGTCTCTAAGTTATGGAGACATGGGTATATATACACAGTGCCTTAGGCCTCAGCCTTCATCTAGGATCTCGAATCATTGGAGAATATGCAAGTTGAAATGGAGTTATCTATTGCATCTTGTGTTAGGGAGAAAACTGAATTTCCAATAATTCAGTTCACAATAAGTGTGTTTTAGTTTAAAATGTTTCAGTATTTCACAATCTGGAAAAGTATCAGATTGTGTGTTCTTTAGAGAGTGTTTTGCCTAAAGTGTGTTTAGAGTGGGGTTACAGTGTGTGTGTTTACAAGAGGTCCCAAAGAGTGCTCATTAGAGCGTATATACTTAGGAAAAGTTTGAGATATTTATGAGGCTTTAACAAAATATGTTTATTGGGAATACAGTTCTGAAATGTTTATTAAAAGTAGGTAAATGAAATATGTTTAAAAGTGTGAGCTCCATAGGTAAGAAATTGGCCTCTTTACCCATGTTACTGGGAGAGGTGCCAAACCTACTTTTCTACTATCTAGATTAACATGTTTCAACAGTTACTTTGGTCTGAAGTTACCCCAAGAGCACCTTTGTTCACCCAGAGATCATGGTGGCTGCATCTAGATAGAAAAGAGCCAATTCCAAGAAGGGTGCAAATTGTTCATCACATATGCATCTCTTCTGTACCTTCAGCTTGCTTCAGCCCAGCCCTGCATGGGAATATACAATCTGTGCCTCAAACCTTGTTGGGCACTGAGAATTCCCAGAGTGATGTGGATTCTTGGTGCGCGCATAGTAAAGCTCCTTTCACCTTCACCTACACCAGCTCAAAGTCTTCTCAATATCTGGCAGAGTCCCCTGTATTAGCAAAGGTCTTACTGAGCAAGACAAATTGATAAGTTGACATCTCAGCTGGCAATCCTCAGCAGCATTACTTGGTATGGTAGCCCAGGTAACATCAATTTAGTAGAGCCCAAGAGAGGCAGTGATCAGGATGAGTCAAGGTAACAGACATCATGACATACAAGCAATGTCCCAGACATTCCAGGACAAGAAGAAATACGTATTTGAAAGAGAAGGGGAAAGTTTCCTTGTAGCCTTAAAGGGGCTTAAAATACGTTATTAATTTACATATATACACACAAGTGAGTAACTGTCCAAATATTTTCTAATAGTCTGTGTCTGAGGTCTTTGAATCACTGAGGGTTAATTCTGATAGAATCAATATGTCAGGGCCAAGGATAGGCTGCCCTAGAAAGTACAAAAGTGGCATGCTGGTTATTTTGAATTGAAAGTGATTGAAAAACAGCAGATCCAAGAATAATGTTTTGCACAATTATTCATCTCCCTTAAAACAGGAAATAACTCATCTTTGCAGTTATTCTAGAAGTACAAAACAACTTTACCACCTACTAATCAGGTTGATAAGGTCTATTTTTGACTCGCATGTAGACAACTTCTCATTTTTATATTTTAAATTGAAAATATCTTTATTTCTCCCTCCCAGAATCATTATGTCTTTTCTAAAAACAACAAATTCACTATATAACTAGACCACAGGTTCCATTGTTCTGTATATGAATAGTCTTGCCTGCTAACTTAAGTATTTATTTTCTTTTGCTCATTTCTCTCTTGTCAGTGTAATTATTTCTCAGCTGTATGTACCTAGAAGATAGAGGAATATTATTCCTTACCCCAAAATCATAAGAGCAGGAGGCCCTTATAGGAGGCAAAGGACTTGAGGGGTATTGTTGAAAGAATATGAAGAGAGTGCCTTATATGAAGGGGGCACAGAACTTCAGTAGAAGATGTGGAGCTATATCCATACTAGTGTGAAGCTATACCCCTAGGACCTTATAAAATCACTAATTATGAAATAAAAAAGAGTATGGGAGATAATATTATGGTTATTCAAAAGGCTTTCCTGACTGAGACTCTGAAATCCAAAGTTCAACCTCCAGAATCACCATAAGCCAGAGCTACACAGTGCTCTGGTAATAAAAATAGTTATTTAGTTTCTATTATTATTAGTTATTATAATATATTAATAATGATAAATAATGCCTGGGAAATCAGAGACAGTTCATCCTCACCTGGTAGGGCGTATGCCTTGCCATGCACAGCAATCCATATAAGAACTATACTGTTGCATGGGAGATGCCTGGGTCACTGTTTTTGTTTTGTTTTGTTGCTTTATTTTTTACAAGTGCACTTCTCAGCTTTGGTTAATGGTGTTACAGGGAGCTTGAATTTAGGACTTTGAAGCCTCAAGCATGAAAGTCTCTTTGCCTAACCACTATGCTATCTATCCCCACCCATGGGAGATGCTATTGCGATGGAGGAAGCTTTGGTTTTGTGGTGTTTCTCAATCACTTTGTCTCTACTTACATTTCTTAAGGCCAGAGGAATAGTTCACTAGGATAGTAACATGTGTGACCTAGATTTGTGCCCGGTCACCATGACATTAGAGGAAATTGTGGCACTGTGGTATCTCTCTTTCTCATTCTCCCTATCTATATCATAAAACACTAAATAAATATTGTTTAAAGTGGCCTAGAGTGGTGAAATCATGCATACAGAAGGGTCAGTTCCACTATAATAAATGAACAAATAATAACAAACAATAAGTACAATGCCTGAGAAACTAAAGACTCTACACAACATTGTCGCTTTTGAATCCTGCTTGTGGCTTGATTATCTGATTCCCAGATGGTTTCACTTAATAATTTGGTCTCCACAGCATGAAAACTTGCTAAACTTTGCTGATCATGATCACTTAATTGTCTTGCTAAATAGTTTCTTAATCTTCCCTTAATGTAAACTTCTAAGTTGAAACATATATGAAAACTACTCAAAAAAATGTAATTTGTATCAAGGTATCAATCTTGATTACTACCGTAGTAGAATGATAAAGTTGAAGGATGAACTCCACCTCTTGTTTTTGGTGAAAAAGGAATTTCAAGCACAAGGCTCCATATAGAGTATGTATTTATAACACACAAGAAGTATTCATATAGACTGACGAATATAATTCTGAGTTTTCCATCTTTTTAAAAATAAACCTTTTTTCTTATTATCTTTATATTTTAATTATTGGATAGAGACAGCCAGAAATCAGGAAGGAAGGGGATGATAGAGAAGGAGAGAGACAGAGAGATACCTGCGGCCCAGGTTCAACACTTGCAAAGCTTCCCCCCTGCAGATGGGGACCGGGGGCTTAAACCTGGGTCATTTTTCATTGTAGCATGTGTGCTCAACCAGGTGTGCCACCACCCAGGCCCTGAGTTTTCCATCTTTTCATTTACATCGACTGTTTTGAGATTTCTGTGAGTCCAGTGCCCTTATAAAACATTGAGAAACACCTTATTTTTTTGTGTTCCATACAAGTAATTTAAAAAACAATGTCATTATCTACATGAAGCAGATAAAACTCACAGATGGCCCACAATAATCAAAATATGAAATCAGTGTAAATATCTGAAGATGGATAACTAGATAAAGAGGTTATGGTATAGACATTCAACAGAACAGAACAGTACTGTGCAATTAACAAAGATGAGATTATAGACTGGGCTTTTTTGTATAAGATTGTTTT
This sequence comes from Erinaceus europaeus, assembly GCF_950295315.1. Taxonomy (NCBI): domain Eukaryota; kingdom Metazoa; phylum Chordata; class Mammalia; order Eulipotyphla; family Erinaceidae; genus Erinaceus; species Erinaceus europaeus. Next base: position 14,203,853 of record NC_080185.1, read on the forward strand.
TTATTTTTATGTTTGTTATTTCTATAAGAAAAGGATGTTACTATAATCAAAGACCAGGGCTCAAGTTCCTGTTTCCCAGCTTCCGCGGGGGGGAGGGGGTGTTCAAGATCTGTGAAGCAGTGCCACAGGTATTTCTCTTTCTCTCTTCTTCTCTATCTCTCCCTCTCAATTTCTATCTGTCTTTATCAAAAATTTAAAAGAAAAAAAAAGGGAAAGAAAGAAAATTGACTACCAGGAATGGTGGATTATTCATGCATGCACTGCACCCCAAGGATAACCTTAGTAGCAATAAACAATAATAATGGTTTAAATTGTTTCATTTGGAACAGAATAACAAAATGGATAGAATTAGAGGTGCTAGTACACGAAATAATTAAGGAAGTGAACGACGATGACAAGATAGTTTCATTCATATATTGAGCACAGAAATCTAATTCAAAAAATTACAGATATGGGATGCCCCCCCCCAGTGAAAACCTTTGCAGCAAAGAAAAAAAAGTGGTAACCAAATACCGTCTCTTGGATATTATGAGAACAATGTTGGTTATGGGAGGGCAGGGATTCAGAGCCTTGGTGGAGTATTCAGTGACATACACACACCATATATGGATTTGAAATTGTACTCCTGAAATCTTAAGTTTTGTTAAACTCTGTTAATTTACAAATAAAGCATAAAATAAGAGATGAATAGATTATCTGTCTGTAGCCAGTGATAAATATTGACAAACTATCTCCTAAATTGACTAGAGCAAGCTTAATCTTCTAGTCTTCCTCCATATTCATAAGTTCATATCTACCCTCAAGTAGCAAGGAAATGCATAGCAACCCCTTTGAAAAGGCCAGTCCCAAGACTATGCTACCCTAACCCAAAAGGGAAAAAGCAAACAAACAAACAAAAAACAACAGTGAGCTGTATAATCACTTTATGCTTCCCACTCCACCACCTCAGATTATTTGTAAACTTTTATTCTTTTTTTTTTATTATTTCTTTCCTTTTTTATTTTTTATTATTATGTTTTTTTATTTTTTTTTAAATTTTTTATTTAAGAAAGGATTAGTGAACAAAAGCATAAGGTAGGAGGGGTACAACTCCACACAATTCCCACCACCCAATCCCCATAACCTTCCGGGTGCATCTGGGTGACAAGTCTAGCAGATGGAGACTTGTCTCAAGTGGCCTCCTACGCTATTTAATATTTACATCAATGACCTTCCAGAAACTTCTTCAAGGAAGTTCATCTACGCCGATGACATCTGCTGTGCAACTCAGGCATCCAAGTTCGACGTCCTCGAGGAAACACTCACGAAAGACATGTCTCTGATATCTGATTATTGTAAAAAATGGTGACTAATCCCTAGCACTGCAAAAACGGTATCATCTGTTTTCCATCTACACCATGACTCGGCCTCGCGTGAACTTAATGTGCAGCTTGACGATATGAGAATCTGGCATGAAGCCCAACCAGTCTATTTTGGCGTTAATCTCGATCACACCCTGTCATTTCATGAACATCTCATAAAAACTGCAGCAAAGGTGGGCGCGAGGAATAACATCATTGCAAGAATGGCCAGCTCCTCATGGGGCGCGAGCGCTTCCACACTACGATCATCATCTCTGGCATTATGCTATTCCACTGCAGAATACTGTGCCCCAGTATGGTTCCGTAGCCCCCATGTCCACTTGGTCGATTCCAAATTATATTCCTCCATGAGGATAATTTCTGGAACCATCCGTTCCACCCCGGTTCCATGGCTGCCAGTTCTTAGCAACATTGCCCCGCCAGATATTCGTCGGGATGCGGCATCATCTAAGTTCATTTCCCACGTCTATGCTCAACCGGACCTGCCAATATACGCGGATATCTTCGCCCACCCTGTCCAACGCTTGACGTCTCGTCACCCAATCTGGTCCCCTACGCCTTCACTGAACTTCTCTGTTCCAGACTCTTGGAAACAGAGTTGGCAGTCAGCTGAGGTAAAGAACAAACACCTCATCACAGACCCCTGCAAGCGTCAACCCGGCTTTGACCTAGCATGTTATGATTGGGCCCTCCTCAGTCGCTATCGAACAGGCCATGGCTGGTGCGCCGCTATGTTCCATCGCTGGGGAGCCAGAGACGACCCGAACTGCCCCTGCAGCTCCAGACAGACTATGACCCACATAGTCAACAACTGCCACCTCTCCAGATTCAAAGGAGGTCTCGAAACTTTACATCAGGCTCAACCTGATGCTATTGACTGGCTACGGAAGAAGGGTAAACTCTAGAAGAAGAAGAAGAATGAAAATTCCTCACTGTCTGATTTGGGAATGTTTAGTAGTCCCATGACTGGAGTTTTTTCTACTGTAATAGATGACTTCCCTTTATTGAAACTCTTTTAAGGAAAGCATCTCTTTACCTAGACCCAATATGGTTATTTTTTTCATTTTGATTATTTCTAGTAATTTACCAGTGTTTCACAAAATAATAAAATTTTAAGGAGGTAATATATTTTTTAAATATTCATTCCCTTTTGTTGCCCTTGTTTTATTGTTGCAGTTATTTTTCTAGTCCTTATTGGATAGGATAGAGAGAGAAGGGAAAGACAGAAAGGAGAGAAAGATAGAAACCTGCAGACCTTGTGAAGCGACTCCCCTGCAGGTGGGAAGCTGGGGCTCAAACTGGGATCCTTATACCAGTCCTTGCACTTTGCACCATGTGAGCTTAACCTGACTCCCTAAGGAGATAATTTCGAACCTACACCTATTTGTGTGTAATTCACCACACACCGCACAGATACATTAGCAGATGGGGTATTTGATCTGTGATTAGGTCATGAAGGTAAAACCCTCAGGAATAAGATGACTGCTCTTATAGTACACATTTCAAGGACTCCTTAGTCCCATTTGACTATGTAAGAATGCAAGAGAAAGTGCAAACTCTGAACCAGGAATTAAGCTCTCCCAAGCTGTCATGCAGAAACTCCTGGCTCTTGTTCTTGGATTTCTCAGTTTAAAGAACTATAAAATAAATTTCTATTGCTTATAAACTACTTATTCTCTGTTATCATTTCACTAACATCTGAAATAGAACAAGACAAATGAGCACCTGACTTAGTTCTCCATGACTTTCTTGCTGTCACATTTCACACCTAAAGAAACTCAGATTTTGAGATGGCGTTCCTGGATTGTATGTTAATTTAGTTTGATACAGTGTTATTGTGGTTAAAGTTTAACATATACTTTATTTGTTTAGCTATTAAGCATTTAACACAGCACAGATTCACCTACACAGCAAAACTTCCAATTTTTTTCAGTGAAATTTTGAATTATTTTCTTGCTATTTTTTATTAGTGATTTAATAGTGATTACCAAGATTGTAGGATAAGAGGGGTACGATTCCATACAATTACCACCACCAGAGTTTTGTATTCCATCCCCTCCATTGGAACTTTCCCTATTCTTTATTCCTTTGGGAGTATGGAGCAAAGATCTTTAAGGGGTGCAGAAGATGGAGGTCTGGCTTCTCTAATTGCTTCCCCACTAGACATGGGCATTGACAGGTTGATCCATACCTCTAACCTATTCCTATTTTTCCCCTAGTTGGGTAGGGCTCTGGGGAGGTGGGGTTCCAGGACACATTGGTGAGGTCATCTTCCCAGGAAAGTCAAGATGGCTTCATGGTAGCGTCTGCAATTTGGTGCAATTTGGAAAGTGGTAATATATAAAGCAGGATAAATTGTATGACAATCAGAAACCTAAAGGTAAGAATAGAGCCGATGGGACTAAGGGTCTTGATGTGGGAAGAAGCTTGGAAGTCCTTTTTAGGTATATTCTGAGTTAATATGCAGGTGAGTCAAATTTATTGTCTGGCAAAATGGTTTCAGTGTTGAAGATTGGACTAGAAAGCTGGATTAGGGCAGAGAGTAAGAAAATATATAAATACTACTAACTGTAGATCCCAGTGATCTGACCTAGGGCCCATATCCATTCATATTTAGAACAGTAGCCTGTGTAATCTCTGAATTCCTGCCAGTCCGAGTTCACATTCCATGTTCACAGTTAGCTGTATTTTTAAAAATTTTCTATTATGAATTACAATTAAAAGTGGTTGTGAAAATATTTTTTAGAGCACAGTTCAAATGATTCCTTTGCAAATTAATTCTCAGGGAAAAATCATGGCAATACTATGATTTCAGAAGGAAGCAAGACATGTAAATTTTTATGTTATGTTTATTATGCTCTTTAGTCAATCTTCCACTTAGCAGTTATAATATTCACATGCAGAGTCCTGAAACTAGTACAGTTGAGATTAACAGTCCACTTTCATTGCTGCCAAAGAAATATCAAGTCTACTATTACATATAGTAGTGAATATACACCAGGTTTTCTTTAATATAAAAAACAGTTATTCCATTTTGCAGAAGTTATCCCACAACTTAACATAAGAAAAAAATTAATACCCACAAATGTCACAACCTAGACGTATGTGTGAATTAGGAAGAAATGTGATTTTTGAAAAGTCACTTAAACAAAGTAATTCTTGGACAGCACATAAAGCTGAGTAGAAATAAATTAAATGAAATTTCACAAAAATCAGTGGCAACCCTGTAATCACCTCAAAATAATGGACAAAAGCAAAGTCTAAAGTAACTAAGCCACTCCAAAACAGTATATAAAGACAGGCAGGTCTAATTAATCTAAGAAAAGTTCTAATTAATCACTTCTCTCGAAAGAGACTGAAACTCTGCAGTACATTATCTGTGGCACAGAAAACAAACCAAACACAATAAATAGCAAATGGAAACTTTTCTTCATCTTGTTATTATTTTTAATTGATAAATATTTCTTTCTGGTATAGTAGTAGAAGGTCAGAGCATAGACATTAAAGCCAAATATTTTCTAGCAACCAGTGTGACTTTTGGCAAATTATTCAAAAGTATTCTGCTTTATTTTTTTGTTTTCTGTGTGATGTTCACAAAAAGATTCACTTCCAAGTATTGTGTAAATTGACTAAGCGAAGACATTTAGCCCATCCAGTATGAGGGAGATACCTATAGTAAGATTTCAGCAAAGAGAAAAAAGTATTATTGTGTGTGTCTGCACCTCATTAATCAGAGGCTGGGACACACAATCACAAGTGGTCAGGATATACTGAAATTCTAAGTTATTTCAGATAATCTGTAGCAAAATGTTGTATTCTGATGACAGAAAAAGATATTTTATTTTTATTGTTTCTTTTTATTTTGTTATGACTTTTTAAACATTTATTTATTTATTATTGCACAGTGAGAGAAATTGAAAGGTGACCAAGAGACTGAGTGGGAGAGAGACAGAGTGACACCTGTAGCCCTACTTCACCACTCATGAAGTTTTCCCCCTGCAGGTGGAAGCCAGGGGGGTTGATCCTAGGTCCTTACACACTGTAATATGTGCACTTAACCAGGTGCACCACCATCTGGCTCCAGAAAAAAATATATATATAGTAATTTTAAATTTTTCTTGAAGCCTCACACATGTATAATGCCACCTATTCAAACATCTTTTGCATACAGACAGAAAGACACCATAGCATTGGAGTCTCCCCAATTGCTATTGTGCTATTCTTATAAGGTAATGGGTTCATGCATGGACTCCACGTGTGGTAAGTCAGGCACCCTACTCAGTGAGATATTTCAATGAAAACAATAATTATTTTTAAACTATTTCATTAGTCACTTACTTGTGAGATATAAATGTAATAAAAGAGAGTGAGAGAGACACCAGAACAATGTTCAGTTCTAACATAAGTGAAGCCAGGAATTGAATTCAGGGTTTCACACATGCCAGTGTTTTGCTCTACTGCTGCGTTATCTTCTATATCTCAAAAGCAAATGCAAATAATCAGTGTTGTGCTGACCACAAAAACACCAGTGAAACACATATAAAATATTAGCCCTTCACAAAAGCAATAGAGAAATTGCTGTAAACTGTGACATCCAACCCCCTAGCAGATGTAGCATCTACTCATAAGCATACAACAACTAACACAAAGCTTAATAAAGAAAAATGGATTTGCATATTGATAGAAGAACTCTGTGGAATTTTAATTTACCCTGTTACTATCTCCCAGAACCCCAATGTGGTGGTGACTCTGATTAAAGGGGTATTTGCTAGTACAGTTTCTGATACCAGAGGAAACACTGTGAATTTTAATTTCAGAGAATTAGTCGGGAATGTTTTTATTATGCTGATTATTTCCTGAAGGACTGGCTTGAGTGTGTGTCTTCTCTTAGGTTCTCTCAGAGTTTGTTTGAGACCACAATGACTGCCTGGAAGGTGTTTGTGAAATCTCTTGGAGAACAAATATATTAAATGATGTCTGGGGAAAAAGATAACAAAATACATTCCAAATCATGTCATATTCCTCCGTTTGAAAATCTCTCACAAGTTGAAATTCTAGAGATTCTGAAAGCCTAGACAGGACACAACTTTAGAAATAACTTGATAAGGAAGTTGGGCAGTAGCGCAGCAGGTTAAGCGCAGGTGGTGCAAAACACAAGGACCAGTGTAAGGATCCTGGTTCCAGCCCCTGGCTCCCCACTTGCAAGGGAGTAGCTTCACAGGCAGTGAAGCTGGTCTGCAGGTGTCTATCTTTCTCTCCCCTTCTCTGTCTTCCACCCTCTCCATATATCTCTGTCCTATCCAACAACAACGACATGAAGAATAACTACAACAATAAAACAAGGACAACAAGAGGGAATAAATAAATAAATATAAAAAATTAAAAACAAATAAATAACTTGAGAAAACTTCAAGCCCTTACTACTGACTGAAGTCTTGAGGCTCTCTGGAACTAAGAAGTAAAAACTAAAGCATAGTTTAAAACTGCCTGGATAGACTAAATGAATGTTCTCCCAACACAAATCCAATCTGCAGTGACTGGGAGAATTGTTATTTGGTTTGGTTTGGTTTGGTGCAAGTTATTTAAGGACACTTCTATCAAATTTCTGCCTGATGACTCAGATGACAGAACACAGAAAACAGTGGCCACACACAGGAAAGAACGCAGACACTGCAAAATTATTAAAGAAACAAGGACCTATAAGCTTTTTACACAGGAAAAATAAAGACTTTAATAAAAACTGTATCTGGAAAACTTCTGACATTGAATTGAAGAGACAAAAGTTAGACTATTTTAAATGTGTTCAAAAGCTACAGAAAACTATCTGTAAAGAATGGAAAGGAGTTGAAATAAATATATTGTTAAAGATAAGATCTGTCCCCCATTCTAGAGATTCATCACGCATTTTTCTCAACAAAGAATTGAGGAGAGAGCAGGATTTTCAGGTACTTTAAAATTTTTATTAGAGAACAGACACCTGTTAGGGAATGCAAGGAGAGAGGGAGACAGGGAGAGAGAATGACTTACATTGTTTTGGTCACATTGCAAAATCCAGAAAGAGAGTGAGAACCCCCCAAGGTTAAGCCTTTTACAGACAAAGATCCCCCTACACTTGTAACCACTCCCATTTTCTGGGTGATACTTTCTTCCTCAACATTATCACCAGTATAATTTTTAGTAATAGGGGCCAGGTTGTGGTGTACCTGGTTGTGCTCATAGTACAGTGTGCAAGGACCCAGGTTTGAGACCCTAGTCCCCACCTGCAGGGGGAAAGTTTCACAAGTGGTCAAGCAAGGCTGCAGGTATCTCTCTGCCTCTCTCCCTATCTCCCTTCGCTGTCAATTCCTGGCTGTCTCTATCAAATAAGTAAAGATAATTTTAGAAAAAGAAATATTGAGAGTCGGGCAGTAGCACAGCAGGTTAAGCGTATGTGGCGCAAAGCACAAGGACCTGTGTAAGGATCCCGGTTCAAGCCCCGACTCCCCACCTGTAGGGGAGTCACTTCACAAGGTGTGAAGCAGGTCTGCAGGTGTCTATCTTTCTCTCCCTCTCTCTATCTTCCCCTCCTTTCTCCATTTCTCTCTGTCCTATCTAACAATGACTACAATAATAAAACAACAAAGGCAACAAAAGGGAATAAGTAAATAAATAAATATTAAAAAAAGAAAATATTAGTAACAGGATAGAAACTACTATCATACCACCCCATCAGCTGGGACCCTATTTGGGGAGTCCTGAGATTTCTAAACAGACATGATGGGCCTAGACCTCGAATTAATCCCCACTGACTAGTCATTTGTATCAGGAACAACAAAACAGACCCCTTTGTGGGCCCCCCCATAGGACATTGCCCCCAACTTGGATCAATAATGGTAGAGAATGTTTCATCCTCCAGAGGGAGGCTGGACAACATACTCTATGCTACACCTGAGAGAGATGGGTCCTGATATCGGGGCAGCTTGGAACGTTTCTACTCATGACCATAGAATGTGAGCTTGGATCTACAGAGATAGAGAGGTCACATAAGCTCCTAAGCTAATTAGGGGCCCCCTATCACATCAAATTGATGGGGTTTACAGTCAACGATATTTATACCCCTTTCCCATATTAAGGAGCTACTCTCTTCACAGATGCAGCTTTATGGTCCTTTTCCCAGGCATGACAACTCCCCAAGCCTATAGCTTTGATCCACCTGCATATCAGATTTCATGCTCAGGGACAAAAACAAGACAAAACAAAAAAACTAGTATAGCTACAGGCCCTTTGGAATATAACTAAAATATGCCTACTAGCTATCTACAAAATGGAGACCCAATCAACTCTTCATCTGCACTACTCCAGCCTTTAGGTTCATGATTAGTCAACGACTTGTTTAGCTTTGTATGATAACTCTCTTTTCAGCCACCAGGTTCCAGATGCTAGCATGATGCCAACCAAACTTCCCTGGACAGAGGACCCCACCAATGTGTCCAGGAGCTCCGATTCCCCAGAACCCTTCCCCACTAGGGAAAGAAAGAGGCAGGCTTGGAGTATAGACTGACCTGTCAACACCCATGTTCAGCTGGGAAACAATTAACTAGACCTTCCACCTTCTGTATCCCAGAATGACCCTGGGTCCATACTCACAGAGGGTTTAAAGAGTATGAAAGCTATCAAAGGAGGTGATGGGATATGAAATTCTGGTGGTGGGAATTGTGTGGATTTGTACCCCTCTCATCCTATGGTTTTGTCAGTGTTTCCTTTTTATAAATTAAAAGAAAATAAATTTTTGAGAGTCAAATAGAGGGGCTGGGTGATGGAGCACTTTCTTTAGTGTTAATGTCATGAAATGTTTCATCAATATATTCTTATATGTATTTTATACTTTTAGGTCTAATATCCAGATCTCTTATCCATTTTAAGTTTATTATGGTATAAGTATTAATTTTGACCCCTTTATCATATATAATGTACCTATATCTGTGCGTTTAGTTCTGGGCTCTCTATCCTATTCCATTGGTTCATATGTCCTTTTTTATTCAACTGACAAGCTGTTCTAACTACTATTGCTTTGTAGTATAACTTGAAGTCAGGAATTCCTTTGCTATTCAACACTTACTGTGTGTCAGGCATTAATTTAGATAATTTGGATCTACAGTTTAATAAAACTGCAACAAACCACTCCCTACTATAATAGAGAAAAGCAATAGATCACATTCATTAAAAAATAAGAAATTTTCATAGTTAGATATTATATTGCAACTTTAAAGGCTTTTGAGGTATGCAAACTCACAGTAGTAATCCCATACATATATAATGCTATAAGATTTACAATATAATGATATACATATTAATATAAATTTAATGACTGGCAACATATACAAGTCAACTACTAGTCATTATTCCCTATATTTTGTAGTCTGGGACTTTGAGTCTTGGAGTTTATTCACCACACAAAACTTCATCATGAATTCAGAGTTAGGCTGGAGAAATCCCTTGGGAAAGCACCTGGTCTACCATGCACATTAGCGCTCAAACTAGACCCTTGCTGCATGGGGTAAGCTTTTGTACTATGGTACTTCTCCCTCTCTATTTCCATCTGGAAAAGATGGACCAAAGTGGTAAGGTCCCAGCAAAGATGAGAGAGAGAGAGAGAGAGAGAGAAAGAGAGAGAGAGAGAGATTTAAGTCTAGAATAATTTATTTTTTTAATTTTTGTTTATAAAATGAAAACACTTAGAAGACCATAGGATAAGAAGGGTACAATTCCACACATTTCCCACCACCAGAAGTTTGTATCCCATCCCTTCTCTTGATAGCTTCCTCATTCTTTATCCCTTTGGGAGTATAGACCCAGGGTCATTATGAGGTGCAGAAGGTGGAAGGTCTGGCTTATGTAATTGCTTCCCCTCTGAACATGGACATTGACAGGTCGATCCGTACATTTTATTCTTTTATTAGGGGATTAATATTTTACAGTCACCAGTAAATGCAATAGTTTCTACATGCATAACATTTCTCATTTTTCCACATAACAATATATATAGAATCATTTCTATATAAAATAATAATAGAATTTTTCTACTGCAAACAACCAAGTGTTTCACTTTTCCTGACTTCAAGGTTATGATGCATAAAGATATCCTTGAATTCTTCTATGTCATTTTGAAACAAATGATTTGTCAAAAAGGAACCTTTCAATACAAAAGTTGCAGAATTTTGTTTCATTCTTCAGATTTTTACTTCAGTTGTCTTGACATAAAAATCATCAGCAGTTTGAGGGAGATGGTTTTGCAACAGAAGTTTCCACTGACATTTTGAAGGGATCAATACAAATTAACTCAAAGAGCCAGATAACATGCTCGGTCACTGTGTGCTTGTCAATTAATAATACTCCTGAGAGTTAAATTATTTCAGTATTAAGGAGAAGGCAAGGGTGGAATGGCCTTATTACCCTTTTGAAATAGGAAGTTGGCATTCTTATCTCACTCTAATAGTTGTATGTATTTTATGGGCATTTTTAACATTTTATTTATATGATAGGTCAGAGAGAAAGTGAGAGGGGAAGGGAAGACAAAGAGGAGAAAATCAGAGGCATCTGCAGCACTGCTTCAACACTTGTGAAGTTTCATCCCTGCACATGGTGACCCGGGTTTTATATCTGGGTTCTTGTGAATGTTACTGTGTGGACTCAACCCAGTCACTTTGACAGGTACTTTTAAAGCTACAGGTAGAACAACACCAAAATGAGAAAAAAAAAGTTTCAAAAACATCAGTAGTAATAAGACATAGAAACATATGGACATAAGAGTATATATGTATATGTATATGTATATGTATATGTATATGTATATGTATATGTATATGTATATGTATATGTATATGTATATGTATATGTATATGTATATGTATATGTGTATATATATGGTACAAATATGTTATATATATTTTTAATCACAGCACTGTTCATCACTTTCTTATGGTGGTACAGGGGATTAAACCTGAGACCTTGGAGCCTAGGCATGAATCTCTTTTCATAGTTATTATGCTATCTCACCCAACATGAATATATGTTATGTATATCAATTTGTGCTAAAGAATATATGAAAGGATATAAGCACATAAAATGTATGGAATCTTCTGAGATCAAAGCTATCTACTATCAAAAATTAATTTTAGAGGTGCAATGATAAATAAGGCCCAATAATCAAATCTGACATTGGTTACTTATACAAACTCTGATTTTCTTTCTTTTCTGATAAAAGTTTATTTTATTTGATTTATAAAAGTTTATGGTTACCAAGTGAAATGGCACTGTAATAACCTCTCTGGAAAGAAAGTGTGAATCTCTCATTTGGCAGTAGCCAGAATGATTGTTAAATTCACTTTAATCTATCTATATATCTATATATGTGTGTAATCTATTTTCCCTCCCCTCTCAATTTCCTTCCTATCAAATAAAAAAGGAATATTTTTGTAATATATTTGTATTGCCTTCTATCAACTACATTATTATGAATGATAAAGTGAACAATTTAATTATAACAGGCTACTGACTCATCAAGATTACCATTAACATATCATTCGGTTAAATTAAATACTAAGGGGTGGTCTTTTAAAGATACAATATTTATCACAAAACTCATTATATTTGAATCAATTCCTGACAAGACTAATTTTATAAAAGTATTCTGACAAGAATATTTTTATTCTTTATTATAGCATACATAATTTTACTCTGTCATCTGCAAAGGCATCACACTAAGTTTTACATAAAATAATAGCTTGCAATCATGATCTGTTTATTCATTTTTTAGGCAAATATATACTGAACTGATATTGTCCCAAGCATTATGTTAGGCACTTGGATTAAAATAATAAATAACACAAGCAATGTCTATGTTTTTCCTTATAAAGAAAACAGTGGTTCACATATATATAAACTACATAGTATGGTATTAAATATTAAAAAGAAAAAGGAAAACAGCTCTAGTATTAAAAAAAGTGTCAATTCTGTTCAACCCTGGAATATAAACAGAATAAACCTTATTTTATAGACATAGAAACCAACGTATGAAAATGTAATTTCTATAGTGTTATGCAGCTAGAAACTTGAGTTTCAAACCCAGTGAGTCTAATTTCTGAGTTTTCACTCTAAAAACTGTACTAGGCTATTTCTGGAATATGGTGAAAAATTCTCCTATAATGTATTTTGTGTGTTTTATTCATGACTTTAAAATTTATGATTTTTAAACATGACTTTATAATATTTCAGAGTTGATTTAATAGGGAACACACATAAATAAAATATTAATTATCTTCATTTCCTACACTTTGATTGAATGGATGACCTGCCTTAGCTCTTCTTTGACTGTACCCTTTGACAATTCTACTTTTTAAAATTTTTATTTATTTATTTATTTATTTATTTAAGAAAGGAGAGATTATAAAATAGGATAGGGGAGGTACAACTCCACACAATTCCCGCCACCCAATCTCCATATCCCATCCCCTCCCCAATAGCTTTCCCATTCTCTATCCCTTTGGAAGCATGGACCCAGGGTCCTTGTGGGTTACAGAAGGTGGGAGGTCTGATTTCTGTAATTGCTTCCCCACTGAACATGGATTTTGACTGGTCGGTCCATACTCTGTCTTTCCCTAGACAATTCTACTTTTAAGTATCTCTAGTGATCGCTCTTTATCCAGACCTCATGTTCATAGCCTCTTTATTTATTCAGAGCACATGAGAAACCATGGGTGTAAACAAACAAACAACTGCTTTCAAGCAGCCAAAATAGATGTCATAGCTTTATTCATGAGGGAACATTCTGGGCTCATACTCAGAGGTAGTTTAACTTTATTCAGAAATATAATAAGCTTTAATAAGCAGCAGCAGACCGAAGGTAGAAAGATATTATTTAAAAAAAGGTTTTCACAGACTGACTAGAATGAATAATACAGGAAAACCATAAGTATGTCATAGAGTAAGAAATCAAAAATATTTTCTTAGGCTACTTAATGTAGAGATAAAGTGTAACTGTGTAATAGCCAAGTAAAGTGATTGTGCCTTGTTGTGTGCTTCACATTGGTTTGGGTCTCACCCCCCCCCCTCAGCCTCTGGGAGATTGTGGTATGGCCCCTGCTAGTTTCCCGGCCCCCTTCTCCTCACCCCCAGAACCTCTACGGATTTCGAGAGTTCTTGTCATTGCCGCCGGAGGAGAAGGATGCAGGACAGATCTGTGTGGTGATTGGTTTGGGTTAGTTTTTGAATCGTTGTTCGTGAATAAAGAAATACAGCTTCTCTGCCCAGCCGTGTGTCCTCGAGTCTCTGTCTACAGCCGCGAAGCTAGCCCGGCCTGCTGGAGCCCCGAACTTTAACGACAGTGGCTTATTAGGATAGCCTACAATCATTCATAAAATCTTTTGGTTTAGTCAATTTTGTTTAAAAAAAAAATCACTGATAATGACATCTGACTAAATCCCTATGATGATAATGTGATGAAGGCTGAGCCCTCATATAAATTAAAATGTTTATGTAGGACGACTTGCCAATATCTAAGAAGGCTTTAATGTTCTCTCTACTTATTTTTCTCTATGTGAAAGTGATCATTATGTAATACTCTGTACTCTCTTATTAATATTAGTCTTTTCTAGTATTTCTTTGATTTTTTTACATAATGCTGACTGTTTAACTTTATGACTCAATCACCTATAAAAAAAACACCATAAATTGATACTTATATGCCTTTCCCATATTTGGGAACTACTCTTTACACTGATCCAGCATTCTAATCCTATTTCCAACTCTGACACCATCTCTCCAGATGATACCTTTGGTCTAGCTACATGTAAGCTGTCAGGCTCAGGCAAAAATTACTAAAGTCATGATACCCTTAGAATATTCATAAATAGAGCTTCTAGCTTTTTCCAAAAAGGAGATCCCAATACCCATCTGTTATATTCTTGCCTTTATGTTCCTGACTATTAATTTTTTTATGCTTTATGTTTTAATGCTTTTTAAGCCACCAAGTTGCAGATGTTACCATGACACTAACTTGTTTTCCCTGGGCAGACGACTTCACCAATGCATCCTGGAACCCCATGTCTCCAGAGTCCTGCTCCACTAGGGAAAGAGAGAGACAGTCTTGGAGTATGTATTAAACTTCCAACACCCATGTTTAGCAGGGAAACAATTACAGAAGCTAGACCTTCCACCTTCTGCACCCCATAATGACCCTGGGTCCATACTCCCAGAGGGATAAAGAATAGGAAAGCTTTCAAGGGAGGGGATGGGATATGGAGTTCTGGTGGTGGAAATTGTGTAGAGTTGTTCACCTCTTATCCTATGATCTTGTCAATATTTTAATTTTATAAATTAATAACAATAAAAAGAAGGATAAAATCACTCGGCTCTATCAACTGATGCTTAAAAAGAATTTGACAATATCTAACATATCTAACACCCACTTATGACAAAGACCTTTAAAACCTGGGAATAGGAGATATGGGAGACAGTATAATGGTTATACAAAGACATTCATTTTTGAGGCTGCAAGGTCCCAGGTTCAATTTCCAGCACCATCATAAGCCAGAGTTCACAGTGCTCTGGACTCTCTGTGTCTTTCACTTTATATTTCTATTGTTAAAATAAAGATTTTTTTTCTACTGACAGAAAAAAAAAGAATAGCTGTAAACCTCATCTACTGTCATAAAGTAATTTGGCATGACAAGTTCTTTTTTTTTTCTTTTTCTGTTCCTTTTCTTTTCTTTTTTCTTTTTTCTTTAAGAAAGGATTAATTAACAAAACCATAGGGTAGGAGGGGTACAACTCTACACAATTCCCACCACCCAATCTCCATATCCCACCCCCTCCCCTAGTAGCTTTCCCATTCTCTATCCCTCCGGGAGCATGGACTCAGGGTCATTGTGGGTTGCAGAAGGTAGAAGGTCTGGCTTCTGTAATTACTTCCCTGCTGAACATGGGTGTTGACTGGTCGGTCCATACTCCCAGTCTGCCTCTCTCTTTCCCTAGTAGGGTGGGTCTCTGGGGAAGCGAGCTCCAGGACATATTGGTGGGGTCTTCAGTCCAGGGAATAAGTAGGGCACCAAAGTAAAAACCCTGTGGTGAGGGGTAGACATGCAGCTTCCTGGGCCAGTGGGGGGTGGGAGTGGGTGGGAGGGATGGGTCACAGTCTTTTGGTGGTGGGAATGGTGTTTATGTACACTCCTAGTAAAATGTAGTCATATAAATCACTAATTAATTAATAAGAGAGGGGGAAAATTAATTGTATGTCTCGAAGTTTTTCAAAACACAAACTGAATCTTTTTAATATATAGGCTGTGCAATTGATATGCAGATTCTTTCAAAAGCCTAGACCAAGTAGATCAGAAGCAACCAATAGCACAGCTATATACAAGATACTGGGTACTATACAGCAAACCCTAACAAAAGGACTTTTCAAAGTTAACCCAATTACCAAATAATGTGATGATCACATTAACTATCCATTGTCTTTTTGAACCCTAAGACAGCAGGAACCTCACATCTCCACTATAGAGCCCCTACTTCCCCCAGTCCTGGAACCCTTGGATAGGGCCCACTTTCCCGTATGTCTCTCCCAATCCATATCAAATAATATTGCATCTGCCGATCACAACCTAACCAAAGCAACGATTGTCACCTCAACATGCTTCACTTCAGATTGTGTCCAGAGACTTCACGTGTGAGATGACAACCCTTCAGCTTCATTACTCGGGTGAGACCTTTCCTTTTATAGTACACTCTAATTTCATCTCAGGTGGTTCACTTTCTAACAAAGTCCCAAAACCTAGATATACACCAGTTTCTGAGAGAGAGCATATGTTCACACATATCCGTAAACTACTGCAAAATATATACCTGAAAGCAGAAGTACACTAGAGTTTGCAGTGAGTACCCCCCTAACACTTCCTCTTCACTATTCCAAGCTTTGAGTCCATGATTGCTCAACAAATTGTTTGGCTTTGTATGTTAACTCTCTTTTCAGTCATCAGGTTCCAGATGTCACCAGGATGCCGGCCAGGCTTCCCTGGACTGAAGGCATGACAAGTTCTAACGTTACAACTCATATGTAACAGTAAGCTTGACAAGAGCTAGTTAAATATACTTTTCTAATAATCTCAGGTTCATGACTGAAAATATCTTGTTGCTATCTAATTTCCTGGAAGTGTCACCACTGACTTGTATGATGCCTTTTTCTCCTGTGGTGCTCTCAAACTGATCTCTAGACTTCATCTCTGTAAGCTTCCATCTATCAAAAGCTACTCAATATTCAAATACTCATCTCAAATGCCATCCCAGACTACCCAGTGCCTGTGGGTCCTCTGCTGGGACTCAACTACCATCCATATGACACTGAGGAAGTGACTTCTCTCTTAAAAACCTCATTTGTATCTCTCTTACAATTTTTTCATTGGTAAAATTTGATTACTTGAAGACCCTGCTATGTAGGATTGTTGTGGCCATTAAATAAGATTGGCTCAGAAAGGTATTAATAATAGATGCAAGCACTCTAAATTTATACCACATCCAGTATTTAAATTGACTAAAAGAAGCAATTTTGAGATGTAATTCTGACACTGCATGACAAAGTAATACATATAAGGAGACTGCATTCTGGGCAACATTACTGTGCATATTTTGTGAATGACTCAGGATGAGATGTATTGAGAAAACTAAAGAGCAAAATCACACAGTAGTTTGCTAGTTATATTTGAATGAATAGGGAGGAGGTTCTTTGCAATGCATCAAGGTCTACATGATTACAAACATTGATGGAAGTTGTGCACTGTACAGGAAAAAGAGAATCATCAGAAAGTGCAATTCTTTCACATACAACCTTTTTATTAACCACCATTTATGTGGGCTCTTTGAATTGTATAAATGAAAGTGATATTCAACTGAGCTGACTATGAAGGCTATGGTTCTGTCTAGGATCTTTTTATCTCTCTTTCTGCCATGTACACAAGCATATTCTCTCTCTTTCTTTCTCCCTCCTTTCTTTTTCTCTCTTTAAATAAATAAATAAATAAATAAATAAATAAATAAATAACACTTAACAGAAGACTTACTGACATTGTAAAAGTTGGGAAAAGAATAGTAAAGCCTTATTTAAAATACATTCTTGACCTTTTTTATTACTGATAACTTTTATCCCCTGCTCAGCTTCACATATTCTTCCCTTGAGTTGGTTAGGTTAAACTATGAATGGGGGGGGGGTGGGAGGATGGGCCACGGTTAACCTCCTTAAGTGCATGTGTCACTGTATACAAGGACACAGGTTCAAGCCCTCACTCCCCACCTGTAGCGGGGATGCTTCACAAGTGGCAAAGCAGGTCTACAATTGTCTATCTTTCTCACTCCCTTTTTATCTCCTTTCCCTTCTTAATTTATCTCTGTCTTGTCAAATAAAAGAAAAAAAAGGCTGCCAGGAGCAGTGGATTCTTAGTGCTGGCACTGAGCCCAAGTGATAAGCTTATTCTTCACACACACACACACACACACACACACACACACACACACACACACACACACACACACCTACTTATGACTGAATAAAAAGCAGAACAAGAAAAAAGAAAAAAGTATGGTAGTAGAAAAGTTTAGAAGTGAAGAGGTAAAAAGCAGAAAATATTGACAGTAAGACAAAGGAGACGCTGACAGTATCAGAGGCTCTATTTAAAAAATAAATAAATAAAAATAACTTTCAGAAATTCCACTAGGGGAGTCAGGAGGTAGCGCAGTGGGTTAAGCGCACGTGGCGCGAAGCGCAAGGACCGGTGTAAAGATCCTGGTTCAAGCCCTCGGCTCCCCACCTGCAGGGAGTAGCTTCACAGGCGGTGAAGCAGGTCTGCAGGTGTCTATCTTTCTCTCCCCCTCTCTGTCTTCCCCTCCTCTCTCCATTTCTCTCTGTCCTATCCAATGATGATGATGTCAATTACAACAATAAAAACAACAAGGGCAACAAAAGGGAATGAATGAATGAATGAATGAATGAATGAATGAATGAATGAATGAATGAATGAATGAATGAATGAATGAATAAACAAAAAAGAATGTTTAAAAAAAAAAGAAATTCCACTGAAGAAAACTATGAGAGGACTTTTATTTAAAAAAGGATATTATGTTTGAATAGTTTATATCTTATTGCTTTTTCCTCTGGCACAGGACATCTCTCACTGTCCCAGATTTTAATAAGTTCTGCCATACATATGACCTTCCTGAAGTGATACTTGAAGAAATACAAGAATATGAACTGTATCCAACAGAGTAATTTTACAAGAGTATAAACCAGGAGGTCAACAACCTTGGAGACCTAAGAGTAAGGAGATGAGGTCATTCATTCATATTTTGAAGCAATAACACCACATTTTGTTTTAAGCAGATCTCTAGCAATCTTTAACTACTATAAATGGTCTGGGTAGGGAACTGCACACCCTGTGACCTCTAACTATGCGTCCCATATTGTTCTCAGTTATACTGACACTAATAGTTAACTTTGAGTAGGTAGGAAGTGGGTCTCTCAAATAAGATAAGAATCTCCACAAATACTTCCTTTCTTGGTTTCCCACAATGGTTCCTCCAGTAGTAAAGCCAAATTAAATATACGTTGGATGAAAGCAATCGTTTATGCATCAATCCGTTTTTGTGCTTGAAGGTCACTATTATAATGAAATTTTGCATGTGGTTAGAAGAGGTACTCTGGGCCAAAAATGCTCCTTTTGAATTCAAAGGCATTTTAATAAGTATTGTAAGCTTTACAACGAAACTATTTCATTGCATGTGCAAACTGGAAAAGCTTTGGATTTTCCATATCATTGACAGCATGGCTCTTGGTTCATCACAATATAAAAAGGAACATGTTACACTGGGGTGTCGCTATAAAGATAATGTCATTCTCCCAATTTTATTCTGGCAACACTTGGGAATCCTATCAATGAATACAGATGCACAGCCAAAGTAAGATAATGCCCAGAAACCAATTCCTGAACAAATTTGGCAACCAACCTTATAGACCTGTTTTGTTACATTGTTTAAGGCAAACTGGGATGGCTTTGAAATGCAAAATTCCTTAGGAGCTCAGCCCTACGTTTGAATTCAAGCTTAATGATTACTACTCCACATCGTTCAGCCACATTGCCAGCTAGAAAGAGAAAAAATCTAGATGAAATGAAAAGGTCAAGTCCACACAATGAAGATGTCAAACTAAACCCATGACTGAAGAATCAAATAAAATTGTTGATTTTCAGCTCCTGCCTTTCAGATTCACTTACAACCTACACTTAGATGAGGAAGTGTCCACAAACACAAGATGTTTTACCCACAAAAATGAGCATCCTTTGCTTTGTCCCTCCCCCTCACTAGGCCTGTGTCAATATAAAACATTTTCTATTTTACAGTGACAGTGTAATGCCTGAGTCGGAATATGACTCCGGGTGTGAAGAAAGGTAAAATTCCCATTTTCACCTTAGATTCTACACCAACACTTTCAAAGTTTCTAGTAGTCACATTATAAACATGTAATGATAGGCTGGGGGAGAGAGCACAAATGGTTCTGCAGAAATATTCTCATACCTGAGGCTCCAGTGTCCCAGGTTCAATCCCCAGTACCACCATAAGCCAGAGCTGAGCAGTGCTATTGTTGTAAAAAATAATAATAATAATAAGCAATGAAACTAGTGGGATTTATTTTCATAATACTTACTGATCATATAAAACCATGATCATTTTCAGGCAAGTGAGATGGCTCAGTGGTTAGAGGACAAGACTAAAATGTGTGAGACCCCTGAAATCAAGCTCCAGCAGCACCCCTATTGGACACTTTCTCTTCCCAATTAAACAAATATACAAATAATGTGATTGTTTCAATATAATGGTATTTTAAAAAACATTAGTGACCTAGTACATTTTATTTATAATATACTGATTTTTTTTCAAAACCCGGGGAGTATTTATAATGCTTCTCATTTTGAACTAATAATATTTCAAATGCTTTATAATCAATTGCTCTCACCATATTGGACAAAATAAATCTACATTATGACATTTCAGAACGATGGTTAGAAAGAAGAAAATTCTTACTATGATGATCCAATGGAAATAGATTCATACCAGCCCAAAGGAATCAGATCAATATGCAGAAATGGAAACTAAGGATCAGCTAAGACTACCTATTCTGCAGACAATATCTTAGCAGAGAAGTTGCACGCACATACCCACCAACTGCTTCATCTTCGTAATGCACTAATTTAACAAAAGGTATTTCTATAAGTATATGTAAATATATCCCCCACATTGAAATTGAAGGAAACTGAAATTTGTTTTGCCTTCCTCTTTCTACTAGCTATAGAGCATGTGGAGGTGAAAGGAGAAAGGACCAAGGTAAAAAGCCTGGGAGAGAAGGTATTAAACTTTTATTTATTTATTTATTTTTTAAATTTTTTATTTAAGAAAGGATTAGTGAACAAAAGCATAAGGTAGGAGGGGTACAATTCCACACAATTCCCAACACCCAATCCCCATAACCCACCCCCTCCCATGGTAGCTTTCCCATTCTCTAACCCTCTGGGAGCATGGACAACAGGGTCGTTGAGGGTTGCAGAAGGTAGAAGGTCTGGCTTCTGTAATTGCTTCCCCGCTGAACATGGGCGTTGACTGGTCGGTCCATACCCCCAGTCTGCCTCTCTCTCTCCCTAGTAGGGTGTGACTCTGGGGAAGCTGAGCTCCAGGACACATTGGTGGGGTCTTCAATCCAGGGAAGCCTAGCCAGCATCCTGGTGGCATCTGGAACCTGGTGATTGAAAAGAGAGTTAACATATGAAGCCAAACAATTTGTTGAGAAATCATGGATCCCAAGCTTGGAATAGTGGAGAGGAAGTTTTAGGGAGGTACTCACTGCAAACTCTAGTGTAGTCCTGCTTTCAGGTATATATTTTGCAGTAGTTTATGGATACGTGTGAACATAAGCTCTCTCTCACAGAAACTGGTGTATATCTAGGTTATGGGACTTTGTTGGAAAGTGAACTACCTGAGATGAAATTAGAGTGTACTATTAAAGGAAAGGTCTCACCCGAGTAATAAAGCTGAAGGGTTGTCATTCCACACGTGAAGTCTCTGGATACATTCTGAGGTGAAGCATGTTGAGGTAGCAATCGTTGCTTTGGTTAGGTTGTGATCGGCAGATGCAATGTTATTTGGTTTGGATTGAGAGATGCATACGGGAAAGTGGGCCCTATCCAAGGGTTCCAGGACTGGGGGAAGTAGGGGCTCTATAGTGAAGATGTGAGGTTCCTGCTGTCTTAGGGTTCAAAAAGACAATCAATAGTTAATATCATCACATTATTTGTTAATTGGGTTGACTTTGAAAAGTCCCTTTGTTACGGTTTGCTGGACAGTACCCAGTATCTTGTATATAGCTGTGCTATTGGAAGCTTCTAATCTACTTGGTCTAGGCTTTTGAGAGAGTCCGCATATCAAATACATAGCCTATATATTAAGAAGATTCAGTTTGTCTTTTGAGAAACTTTGAGACATACAATTGATTTCCCCCTTTCATATTAATTAGCTACTGATTTATATGTCTACATTTTGATAGGAGTGTACATAAACACCATTCCCACCACCAAAGGACTGTGACCCATCCCTCCCGCCCATTCCCACCCCCCACTGGCCCAGGAAGCTACATGCCTACCCCTCAACACTGGGTTTTTACTTTGGTGCCCTACTTACAATTTGATCAGGTCCTGCTTTTAGTTTCCCTTTCAGATCTTCTTAGTCAGCTTCTGTTGATGAGTGGGATCATCCCATACTCATCTTTATCTTTCTGACTTAGTTCACTTAACATAATTCCTTCTAGCTCTGTCCAAGATGGGTCAGAGAAGGTGGGTTC
Source organism: Erinaceus europaeus (assembly GCF_950295315.1). Taxonomy (NCBI): domain Eukaryota; kingdom Metazoa; phylum Chordata; class Mammalia; order Eulipotyphla; family Erinaceidae; genus Erinaceus; species Erinaceus europaeus. The sequence goes on from NC_080185.1 coordinate 14,226,119, forward strand.
ATTGTTCTTGATAGCTGCATAGTATTCCATTGTGTATATATACACCAGAGCTTTCTCAGCCACTCATCTGGTGTTGGGCACCTGGGTTGCTTCCAGGTTTTAGCTATTATGAATTGTGCTGCTATGAACATAGGAGTACACACCTCTTTTTGGTTGGGTGTTATGGAGTCCTTGGGCTATAACCCCAGGAGAGGAATTATTGGGTCATGTGGAAGGTCCATGTCTAGCCTTCTGAGAGTTTTCCAGACTGCTCTCCACAGAGGCTGTACCAATTTACATTCCCACCAGCAATGTAAAAGGGTTCCTCTGTCCCCACATCCTCTCCAGCATTTGTTGCTGCTGTCCTTTTTGATGTATGCCATTCTTACAGGAGTGAGGTGGTATCTTAGTGTTGTCTTGATTTGCATTTCTCTGATAATCAGTGACCTAGAGCAGTTTTTCATATGTTTGTTAGCCTTTTGGATCTCCTCTGTGGTGAATGTTTTGTTCATTTCCTCTGCCCATTTTTGGATGGGGTCATTTGCTTTTTTGCGGCTAAGTTTGCTGAGCTCTTTATATATTTTGGTGATTAGTTTCTTGTCTGATGTCTGGCATGTGAAGATCTTCTCCCATTCTGTGAGGGGTCTCTCTGTTTGTTTAATAGTTTCTTTGGATGTGCAGAAGCTTTTCAATTTGATGTAGTCCCATTGGTTTGTTTCTGCTTTGGTCTTCCTTGCAATTGGGTTTGATTCATCAAAGATGTCCTTGAGGTGTATGTGGGAAAGTGTTTTACCAATGTTTTCCTCTAAGTATTTGATTGTTTCTGGTCTTTCTGGACATCTAGGTCTTTGATCCATTGGGAGTTGATTTTTGTTTCTGGTGAGATAAAGTGATTCAATTTCATTCTTCTTCATGTTTCAACCCAGTTTTCCCAGCACCATTTATTGAAGAGAGCCTCCTTTTTCCATTTAATCCTTTGGGCCCCCTTATCAAAGATTAGATGCCCATAGGTGTTGGGATTTACTTCTGGGCTTTCAATTCTGTTCCACTGGTCTGTGTGCCTATTTTTGTTCCAGTACCATGCTCTTTTGATGATGATGGCTTTATAATATAGTTTAAGGTCTGGGAGTGTGATGCCTCCATTTCTGTTTCTTTTCCTTAAGATGGTTTTGGCAATTCTAGGTGTTTTCAGGTTCCAGATAAATGATTGTAGTGTTTGTTCTATTCTCTTAAAGAAGCCTGGTGGAACTTTGATGGGTATTGCATTAAATTTGTATATGGCTCTGGGGAGAATATTCATTTTGATGATATTTATTCTTCCAACCCATGAGCATGGGATATCTTTCCATTTCTTGGTATCAGTTTCTATCTCCTTGAGTAGCGACTCATAGTTTTCAGTATACAAGTCTTTCACTTCTTTGGTCAACTTTATTCCTAGGTATTTGATTGATTTTGCTGAAACAGTAAATGGGAGTGATTTCTGGATGTCTTCTTCTTCAGATTTAGTGTTTGCATAAAGAAATGCCACTGATTTTTGTACATTGATTTTGTAGTCTGATACCTTGCTATATTGCCTAACAACTTCCAGTAATTTTCTACTGGATTCTTTAGGTCTTTCTATGTATACTATCATATCATCTGCAAATAGTGAGAGCTTGACTTCTTCCCTTCCAATCTGTATCCCTTTGATTTCTTTCTCTTGCCTGATTGCTATGGCAAGAACTTCCAATACTATGTTGAAGAGTAACGGTGACAGTGGACAGCCCTGTCTAGTCCCCGATCTGAGGGGGAATGCTTTCAGCTTCTCTCCATTGAGTATGATGTTGGCTGTAGGTTTGCTATATATAGACTCCACTATCTTGAGGAATTTCCCATCTATTCCCATTTTTTGTAGAGTTTTGAGCATGAATGGGTGTTGGATTTTGTCAAAGGCTTTCTCTGCATCTATTGAGATAATCATGTGGTTTTTGGCTTTGCTTTTATTGATGTGATGAATGGCATTGATTAACTTACGCATGTTGAACCAGCCTTGCATTCCTGGGATGAATCCCACTTGGTTATGATGAACAATCTTTTTGATGTGTTGCTGTATCCGTTTGGCCAAGATCTTGTTTAATATTTTGGCATCTATGTTCATCAGAGATATCGGTCTGTAGTTTTCCTTTTTTGTTCTGTCCCTATCAGCTTTTGGTATCAGGGTGATGTTGGCTTCATAAAAGGTGGAAGGGAGTATTCCTGTTTCTTCAATCTTATGGAATAGCTTAAGAAGTATGGGTATTAACTGTTTCCTGAAAGTTTTGTAGAATTCATTTGTGAAGCCATCTGGTCCAGGACTTTTGTTGTTGGGGAGATTCTTAATAACGGTTTCAATTTTTTTGTCTGTGATTTGTGCATTTAGATTTTGTAGTTCTTTTTGGTTCAGTTTTGGAAGTGCATAGGTTTCTAGGAATTGTTCCATTTCTTCCAGATTCTCTAGCTTGGTGGCATATAGTTCTTTATAGAAGTTTCGCAGAATTCTCTGGATTTCTGTGGTGTCAGTTGTGATATCTCCTGCATCGTTTACAGATCTATTAATTTGAGTATTCTCTCTTTTTTGTTTGGTGAGTCTGGCTAGGGGTTTGTCAATTTTGTTTAATCTTTCAAAGAACCAACATTTGGCATCATTGATCTTTTGTATGGTTCTTTTATTTTCGATGTTGTTTATTTCTGCTCTAACTTTAGTGATTTCTGTCCTTCTGGTTGCTTTAGGGTTCCTTTGTTCCTCTTCCTCTAAGTCCTTGAGGTGTGTAGTAAGGTCGTTCATTTGGGCTTCTTCTTGGTGTTTAATATGTGATTGTATAGCTATAAGTTTCCCTCTCAGTACTGCTTTCGCTGTGTCCCAAATATTTTGATAGGTTGTGTCTTCATTTTCATTAGTTTCCAGGAACATTTGAATTTCCTGTTTGAGTGAGTGTCTGACCCAGTGGTTCTTAAGGAGCATGTTGTTTAGTTTCCAAATTCTATGTCTTTTAATAATTTTCCGTTTGTTGTTAAAAGTTAGTTTTACTCCACTGTGGTCTGAGAAGATACTTGGGATGATTTCAATGCTCTTGAATTTATTGATGCTGTCTTTGTGGCCTAACATGTGGTCTATCCTTGAGTATGTGTTGTGTGGATTTGAAAAGAAGGTGTATTCCAGTTTTTTGGGGTGGAGGAGTCTGAAAATGTCCAAGAGGTCTAGTCTGTCAATCTCTTCATTCAATTCTCTTGTATCTTTATTGGTTCTCTGCTTTGTTGATCTGTCTAAGTGTGAGAGTGGGGTATTGAAGTCTCCCACTATTATTGTATTACTATTGATGTATTTTTGAAATTCTTTCAATAGGTGTTTAATGTATTTAGATGGTCCCTCGTTGGGTGCATAGATGTTAATAATTGTTAAGTCTTCTTGGCTGATTGATCCTCTAATCATTATGTAATGTCCTTGCCTATCTTTTATTACTTTATTTAATTTAAAATCTATCGTGTTTGAGATGAGAATGGCTGTTCCTGCCCTTTTTTGTGGACCGTTAGCCTGTATGATAGTTTTCCATCCTTTCACTTTAAGTCTGTGTTTATCTTGTTGTGACAGATGGGATTCTTGCAAGCAGCATATGGTTGGGTTATGTTTTCTGATACATCCCCCCACCCTGTGCCTTTTTATGGGTGAGTTTAAGCCATTGACATTTATTGATATTATGGATTTAATGTATTGTAGTGTCATTGTTCTAAAAAACGATTTGTTTACTCTGATATATTACAAGTATTATAGTGATGTTCTTGTTTATAAGAGGTCTTTTAGTACCTCTTTCAGGGCCGGCTTGGTGATAGTTGCCTCCTTTAACTGTTGTTTGTCTAAGAAGGTTTTGATCCCTCCATCTAGCTTGAATGAAAGTCTAGCAGGATATATTATCCTTGGTTGAAACCCTTTTTCATTCAGGGCTCGATAGATATCTTGCCACTCCCTTCTGGCTTTTAGAGTTTGAGTTGAGAAATCTGCAGAAAGTCTTATGGGTTTTCCCCTGTATGTGACTTTTTGTTTCTCTCTTGCAGCCTTCAGGATCCTTTCTTTATCCTTACTTCTTCTCATTTTGACTATGATGTGTCTTGGTGTTTTCTTGGTCTAGGTTGATTCTGTTTGGTACTCTCTGGGCCTCTTGCACCTTGATATCCTTTCTGTTATTCAGGTCTGGGAAATTTTCTTGTATTATTTCCTCTAGAATGTTTGCTTCCCCTTCCTCTCTTTCTTCCTCTGGCAGGCCAATTATACGAATGTTACTACTTTTGAGATCATCCCATATGTCTCTGTTGTTGTTTTCAGTGTCTCTCAATCTCTTTTTAAGCTCTTTCACCTCTTTCTTAGTTTTCTCTAACTCATCCTCTGTCTGACTAATTCTGTTTTCTGCTTCTGTTAGTCTGCTTTCCCTTGCCTGAGCTTCTTTCTTCATTACAGCTATTTCAGCTTTCAGTTGTCTAATTGTCTCAAGATAATCAGTATTTTCCTTGGTGGTCTCAACTGTTGTTTCCCTAATACTGCCATTCCTTTCCTCCAATGTTGTTTTCATTTCTGTGATTAATAAGTTTATTATTGCTTGCATACTTTTCTTATCTATGGTTACTTCTGACTGATTTGTGGTTTCTTCTGGGCTCTTGTCTTCATTCATTGGGGTAGCAGTTTTATTTGTTTTTAATCTACCCATTTTTTTTATTTATGTGTTTCTCTCTCTCTTTTTTTTAATGCTCTGTAGTTCCTCAGTTGTTGTGATTTGAGCACAAGTAACACTGTACTAAATACCTTTATGACAATTGCACTCACCAACCTCCGGAATTACAGTAGCAACTGAAGTAAGTATTGAAGGAGTTTAATCGTTACCAGTTAGCCAAAAAATTTCTCCAGTCCGTGAAAAAATAGTAACCAAATCCCAGTGAAGAAAGAGAAAAGAAAGAGAGGATAGCAAGAATAGACAGTTATGCAAATCTACTATCCAGTGTATATTCTAGTGGTAACAAGAGTTTAAAGGGAACTAGAGCAGAGATACACACATAGAGAGTCCACTCTGGGTCAGATTTCTTCCCCAAAGTAATTCACAAATTCAGAAAGGCAAAGAAGAAAGACGTGTATGACAAGATAAAATAATAATAATAATAATAATAATTTTAAAAAAAAGAGATAGAGAGAGATAAGAGAGAGAAAAGGGAGAAGATAAGAAGAAGGGTTGTAATTAAAGAGCAGTGTGAGGAACTTCCCAAATGTGTATCAGTGAGTTTTAAAAAAAAAAAAAAAACCCTGTTTGGTGGTATGGGGTATCCTGCTAGTAGCTGGTCCCAGGCACTGCTTGGGGGGGGGGGGGGGGGCGGCGGGAAGGATGTATGCTTGAAAATTAAAAGGAAGAAAAAAGAATTTTTTTCCCCTATTTTAATTCTTAACCCAAATTAAGTTATAGACACATCCTTGGTATGACCGCTATGGCCCCTTATTGGCTGGCCTGCTAAAGGCAGAAAATCCTATTGTTTACACGAGATGTGTCCGGAGCTCAAGGGCTAGCCGCTTCTCACTCCGCCATCTTCCGGGAAACCCCCCCCTCCAGACTTTTTTAAAGGATTTCTCAAAAATGAAAACTAGCTCCAAATCCTTTGATCCAATGAGAGCTATACTCAAGAAGTCTTTGGATCTGCTCTCAGGGCCGCGGTGGACCCTGGAGACTCCCAAGAGAAAGCCCCAGAGCTAAAGTGCTCTCTCCGGTTCCTCTGCCCGCCGCGCTCTGCAACCGGTGGAGGAGCCGCCTTCCTGGGCGGGCGGAGGACAATGCCCGGCGCACTCGCCTTGCCCGGCGCCCTGGGAATTCTGGAGCCCCGCTAGTCCGTGTCACCTTTACTCTAATTCTTAACCCAAATTAAACTGTAATCACTTTTTGGTGTCACCCCTTATTAACTGGCCTGCTAAAGGCAGAAAATCCTACCGTTGCCGACGATGCGGTCAGAGCACTCGTTGTCAGCGACTTCTCAGTCCGCCATCTTCCTCCCCCCCCCCCCCGGTATTAAACTTTTAAACTGAGTGGAAACTAGAGTTGTAAGTGAGTTGGATTGAGGATTAGGTCAGTAAAAAGTGATTCATACTGTAGATAAGTTTTCAAAAACCTGTCTGCATTTTGGGTAGATTTTTGACATTTAAATTTAACTAGGGCATAGTTCCACTAGATTCCCCAGGGTAATGTTAGTGAGCATAAATCAAACCACCATCCACTGCAAGGAAGCAAAGATGTTTATTGACGAATTGCAATCCGGGCCGAGATGGTGACTGGTGTCAGTCTACCAAGCTCGACCCTGAACAAGGCTCAAACCACACAATTTATAGGAATTCAGACTAAACTCAGGGAGGGGGAACACATCACCTTGTCAACTTACATCCAATAACAGGCTATAGCAAACACAAAATCCAATCATTTCAAACTTAGCAAAAAGCGGGGTCCATACAAAGCAAAGTGCGGGCTAATTTCAAACCTTGCAAAACCAGACAACCAATAAGACTTGACCAGGTATTAGGTCCTCACATCCCCCTACCATCATACCAGGCCATCTGGCGACCAGTATACTGCTGGGGCTGTGCAGAGGTCCTGATAAGGCTAGCCCTCACACAACCAATAGAATTCAACCAGGCAGGGTCGCCACATCCTCCTGCCATCTGCTATGACCACCCATCCGGTAAGCACACCACAAAGTCTGTGCAAAGGTCCTGATAAGGCTTGTCCCCAGGCAGGGTCCTTCGAACAATGGGTGGCCTTCACTGATTAGGTCCTGTTTATTCAAGGGGGAAAGGGGCAAGGAATTTTTCTACTTCACTCAGCAACTCATACTAAAAGCACTTAACAAACAACTGCATAAAAAGGGAATTTCAAGGCTACTGCCTTTTTACAGGTAACTCCACTGAAGCACCTTGTGAAGTAAAGTGATATAAATTGTACAACACTTGCAGGTTGGGTCCTCCCTTCTTCCTTCCCACCTCCTTTGATAAACTACATTTTTGTAATCTCTGGAGAGGAACATGAGATGTAACAACTCCCCCTCCCCACCCCCTCAAAGAATTTAACAATAACTTTTTCATTTTTTCATTATTTGTGATGGTGATGGCTTCAAATACTTGACTGTATTTACCCTGGCCTAAATTTCCAACCAGTTGGTAGCCATCTTGATTTCCTCATCCCACCACATGTATAATCCCAGTACTCCCAGGGTCTGTGCGTATTAACATCTGTGTAACTCTGGCCCTGCTTGGCATGGGTCCCCACATGTCAGTCAGGTTGTCAGACAAAGATGCACATGAAGTTTGGAGATCTGGCAGATACTGAATTCAGAAGCAGCTGGGAATCATATCTTGTTACAGACTTGTTTTCTTCAAACTGTGGTGGAAGCAGTGGCGGCTCTCCCTTCACCTCACACACACAGAAAGAGAGAACAGACAGACAGACAGAGAGAATATGATACTACGTAGCCAGAAAGAGCTTCTTTCCTTGCCATAGCACCTCCCATGTGCTATAAATTTTTGCAAGGCTAGATAGTTCACAGAAAAGGTTGTATGCATTGACACTTGTGACCCATGTTTTAGATCCAGTAAGTACATGGGGAGTGAGTCTATGTTTCCTGCTTAAAGACAGAAAATAAAAATGGTGTTGCTTACTGGCCTTAACAGTAGGTGTTCCTGGAGCTTTTTGTGAAAGTCAGTTTAGATCCTGAACATGGCAGTGCAATTCTTGGTTGGTCAAAGCACTGCAATGTAAAAAGAATGAAGAGAGTCTAAGGACCAGAATCAGCACTATTTTGTTTTGTCTTAAAGGAGCTATGTATTTCAAATTATTTAATGGATTTAGTCAATCTGTTCAGGAGAAGAAAAGCATTAACAAAATGATGATGCAATGTCTCTATCTAGAAGAGGGGGGGGGGAAGCAAAAAAACTTTGAAGTTGAGATGTATTAGAAGAGATAAAGAGGTGGGCTACAGCCTTGCTCTGATCCTGCAGCTGGTGGCCAGGCTTTTTACCTTGGTCTTCTCTCCTTTCATCTCAACGTGCTCTATAGCTAGTAGGAAGGGGAAGGCAAAACAAATTCTCATTTCCTTTGACTTGGCCATTTTGACTTAAGTTACTGAGCATAACTCACTGCTTTTTGCAAAAGAAGCAAACATCTGTACAGGTGTCATGCTAGCAACTAACTTAAGAATGTGACCACACCAAGTTTCATTTGAGCTTTCTGTTTTTTTTTCATCCTGCCTCCCCCATTCCTTACATCTCGTCCAGTGAAAAAACCTGACCCATACCCTTGTACATGTATCTGAGAGGCAGTAACAAAGTCACTCTCTCCAGTGAGACCGAAATGATAGATCTGTAATTGTGAGAAAAAGGTAAACTCTCTTGTTACAGACCTGCCATCCCTTGCTGTGTGTGTGTATGTAATACTTTGTCCTTCACATGTAAAAGATCCAATGTTGAAATTCTTTTGGTGGAAATAAATGTTTGGTTTTATTTAAAGAGAGAGCGAAAGAGAAAGAAAGAGAAAGAGAGAGAGATGGAGATGGAGAGGTAAAATGATGAAACTCAAAAGGAAGGTTCTGAGACTGGTTCAAAGGGAAGGACTCTAAAGTAGTGCCTGAGTCTGTAGACAGCTATCATAGAGAGATGAAAAACTGGACCCATTTTTCAACAACTGTACTGTAAATAATTACCCATCGTCAATAAAATTATTTTCAAAACAATGCCATAACTGCTATCAGAGGTCCATCCGAAGAACATCACAATGCTGACAAGTTAATTAAAATAGCTTTAAATAAACATCTCAGAGAAAACAGAGCAGATATGTCATAAATGAGAGGATTTTTGGAGAAGTGGCTGTATTAATGTTGGGTTCTAAGGAGTGAAATTTTCTTAAATAGTAAAGACATTGAGAAAAGGACTTGATACAGAGTAAGCTGAATAATAATGGGAATCAAAATATGCAGTTCTTAAAATAATTGAATATAGTTTAGAGAAACCTAAATTGCAGGGAAGAGACATTTCACCTTTGAGTTTCATCATATTGTCAAGATCCACTTGACCTGCCCTCTCTCTCACATCTTACTACTTTCCAGGATCTCATCTCCTTAGATGTAAATTGTGTTAGTCTTTTTGTATATATATAGACAAATAGTCATAGAAATAACAGTAAACCCACATCTGTGACTTTGGGAGAACCACTGCAGTTTCCAGTGGAGGGAAAGAGAAAAACTCTAGTGGTGAGAAAGATGTGGAATTATACCCCTGTTATCCCATAACTTTATAAGCCAATATCAAATCACTAAAATAAGGTGGGGGTAGATAGCATAATGTTTATGCAAAGAGACTCTCATGCCCGAGGCTACAGAGTCCCGGGTTCAATCCCCCGTACCACCATAAACCAGAGCTGAGCAGTGCTGCTATAAATAAATAAACAAATATCACTAAAAAGAAGCTAAATAAATAAAAATGGAATTTCCTTATGATCCAGTAATATCATTCTTTGACATTTAGCCATAAGACATGCAATCACTAATTCAAAGAGACATCTGCACCCTTATATTCATAGCTGCATTATTCATAATAACCAAAGTGTGGAAGCATCCCAGATGCCCACTGACAGATGACCGGTTGCAGAAGCTATGGGATATATATGCTCCATGGAGTACTAACAACTCTGTCATCAAAAAAAAAGATGATATTTTGTTCTTTGGGTCAAAATAGATGGAGCTGAAGGTGATTGTGAAGTAAAGAGATAAAAGACAACTAATTGATGGTCATACTCATATATGGAATCCAGAGAACTAAAATATATAATTTATTAAATAAATGAAAAAAGACTATTTCTTATTTTTAATTTTTTTATTTTTTAAATATTTATTTTATTTATTTATTCCCTTTTGTTGCTCTTGTTGTTTTATTGTTGTAGTTATTATTGTTGTTGTCGTTGTTGGATAGGACAGAGAGAAATGGAGAGAGGAGGGGAAGACAGAGAGGAGGAGAGAAAGATAGACACCTGCAGACCTGCTTCACCGCCTGTGAAGAGACTCCCCTGCAGGTGGGGAGCCAGGGTTCGAACCGGGATCCTTATGCCCGTCCTTGTGCTTTGCGCCACCTGCGCTTATCCCACTGTGCTACAGCCCGACTCCCGAAAAAAGATTATTTCTAAGACTTCGTGTGAGCTGTGGTAGGTATCTGTTATCTTTGGGAAGTGAAAGGCTCGAGGCACAAAAATTGGTGATGGGTGCAGTGTGTGGAACTATACATTGCATACTTATAATCTTGTAACCCACTGTTAATCAGAAGTAAATAAATAATAAAAACCCCATTTAGGTACAACTCACAGATACACGTATGTGCAGGTATGCACACATATACATTGTACTCATATTTGATTTCAAGAGGTCATTGCTCGAAGCAGTCAATCATATTTTTGTTGTTTTCTTGAATCCAACCTAACTAGAAAATGTCTGCCACAGAATAGGTTTTCTGTCAGTGTGGATTTCTTTCTCATTCTTAGTTCTCACATAATAAAAGTAAATTGTCAGTCTTTAAGACTTTAAAGCAAAGTCTTTAAGAAGTTAGTCATCTGAGGCTACAACGATAGCTGACTGTGTGGGACTTGAGCTTTGCCACACCTGCCACCCAAGTTACAACCATAGCACCACATGGAAGATGTTATGGTACTAGGGTAAGTTGCAGTAATGTGGTATCTCTCCAACTCTCTGTGTCAGTTTGGATGCAAAAGAGGTCCAAAGTCATGAAATCTGACATATGTGAGGCCTCCACCCAGCTAAGAATAACAAAAACAAATAGGTCAAAGTCACTCTTTAAGTGAATATTATGTGGAGAGAGATGAAAGAAAGATGACAAGTAGGATAAGTGCCACTCTGGTACATCTGCTTTTCTTTTTTTAAAAAACAAATTTATTTATTTATTATTTATTATTGTACAGAGACTGAGAAAAATTGATAGCGGAGGGGGAGATAGAGAGGGAGACAGAGAGACACATGCAGCCCAGCTTCACCACTTGTGAAAGCTTCCCCTCTGCAGATGGGGACCAGGGGCTTGAACCTGGTTCCTTGTGCACTCTAATGTGAGCACTTAACCATGCATGTCACTGCCTGACCCCATAGATCTTTTTTTTTCCCCAAAATTAATAATTTTTTGGAATACCCATGAATAGAGTGTACAATACAAACTGCCATTGCAGCATTTGAATGTAAGCTGATGTAGCTCTGGTTTAAGTATACAATATTCAGAAGAAAGTCTATTTTTCAATATTTATATGTATCCATTGTTTTGATATAAATGTGTTTTCAAGAACTATAATATATTGTTATGGAAAAAATATATCCGTGGCTCCAAGTGTTACAGCTCAAGAGTGATACAGCTTCCTGTGTTAAAGCTCAAGGCGTAGCAGATCCAAAGAATGAGTCTGAGCCCAAAACCGCATGGAGGGCAGGGAGATCCCGTCAGAATCCAGCGGACTCCTGGCATGCCAGATCTCTCCCAGATTTAGAAAGCCGCTTATATACCCTTCAAACTGGACCCAGCCCTGCATGTTTAATCGGCTACAGGATGGTTTTAGATAAAATACATTTCAATTAGTTACTAGGTGGTTACAAGGTACACCAATCAGGTAAAACAAAGGATGGAGTGAATTGGCCACATTCCACACCCAACCTGGACTGTCAAAATACAAATACATTCAATTTAGTTAGCGAAAGGATTTGTCCTGATTGGTTACATTTCTAGTTCCTGGGTTTACTGAAATGCAGGGGCAGCGGACCAGCCTGCCTGTCCTCCATAAAATTTACGAACATTTTATTTCAACATAAACTTCAAACCAATTGAAGATATGCAAATAAATCTGGCCCTTTGGCTGCTTATGCTAAGGGAACCTCCTATACTGGGATGTGTGTCTAATAAGTTTCCATTCATAATAACCTTGGACTTGCTTATTAAACATTTATTGTATGTGCTACCATGTGTTAGGTGCTAAGAATCTAATATTGAAAAAAACAGAGGTAATATTATATTCCAGGATGCAAGCCATCTGTGCCTTTTATTTCTCGCATGGTATCTTATGTCAGTTTTATCCTCCACATTCAATTTCTACCATGTAACCAGAGCCTTATCTTGAGGGAACGTTGTGACCATCACAGCCAACCACTTATCATCCTCTTTAATACCTATGTATCATGCACTATCTATACACACTTCATATATTCTTTCAACCAATTCCTTGACAATGGCATCTTTATATTTATTTGGCTGGTTGGTTGGTTGGCTGGTTGGCCATCAGGGTTATCAGGTTATCACTGGGACACTACAAATCCACCTCTCCCAGCAGTCATTTTTCCTTTTTTTCTAAATTATACTTGATAGAAAAGAGAAAAAATGAGAAAGGAAGACAGACAGAGAAAGAGATACCTGCAGATCTGCTTCACTGTTCATAAAACTTATCCCCTGCAATGGGGACAAGGGGTTCCAATCTGGGTCCTTAGGCATGGTAATATGTGTGCTTAAATGGGTTTGCAACTCCAGGGCCCAAGAGTGACATTTTTTTTAAATTCTTTATTGGGGAATTAATGTTTTATATTCTACAATAAATACAATAGTTTGTACTTGCATAACATTTCTCAGTTTTCAATATAACAATACAACCCCCTTTAGGACCTCGGTCATCCTTTTTGGACCTGTATTCTCCCGCCCACCCTCCCACCTCAGAGTCTTTTACTTTGGTGCAATACGCCAAATTCCAGTTCAGGTTCTACTTGTGTTGTCTCTTCTGATCTTGTTTTTCAACTTCCGAAGGATGGCATTTTTATTCTCATCCTAACCATATAAATTGTGGCTCAAATGCCTTCCATGATGCAAGGAAGATTATACAGGCAAATATTATTTTTGATTTTTTTAATTAACTCTTTAAATTAAAACATACCAACCAGACTACTATGGGCAGACAACCCCACCAATGTGTCCTGGAAGCCCGAGTCCCCAGAGCTGTGCCCCACTAGGGGCAGAGAGAGACAGGCTGGGAGTATGGATTGACCTGCCAATGCCTATGTTCAGCAGGGAAGCAATTACAGAAGCCAGACCTTCCACCTTCTGCATCCTGCAACCCACAATGTCCTTGGTCCATACTCTCAGAGGGATAAAGAATAAGGAAGCTATCAGGGGAGGTGATGGGACACAGAATTCTGGTGGTAGGAACTGTGAAGAATTGTACCCCTCTTATCCTATGGTTTTTGTCAGTGTTTCATTTTTTTATAAGTAAAATTAAAAAAAAAGTAAAACTTGTATTTTAAGAAGAAATCAAGATTTTGTGGGATCTGAATGTTGTGTTTATTCATTGCCATTTCATTAGGGAGGGGGGTTAATGATTTACACCATGGCTATTGACACATGATTATAAGTTCTCTTCTATATGGTTACATGAAAATGCTTCTTGATAGCAACTTGAATTCTTCATTCAAATTCTAAAAACTTCAATAAGCAACACACATCATCACTCAATGCCCAATCACCCTGAATCTTAAGTAGCCTGTCCTTCAGAGTAAATCCCTCTCTGTTTTCACACAAGATTTTGATGATATAGAGAGAAAGTAAATTTTGCATCTAATTTAATGTCAGCATGCAAATATCCTCATTCAGTAAAGCATTAGACTCCTCTGAGCACTATAAAACACTCTATAAGGACCCTAACTCACAAGAATATGCATAACACACACAGGACATCTGGAAATACTTACTCAATATCCAGATGATAATCGTCCATCTACAATCCCAACTCCACCTCCATACTTCCATATAACACACATGCAATACAAATCATATCAGATATCGGCTTTATGTTGAAGGCTCACTCTATAAGAAACCTAGGATTCCATTTTGACTATGGAAGCAAAAATATCAATAGAATATATGAATAAAGAAAATCAGATGACTGTTGCATTCACTATGTACAAAATAGGATTGTTCTATGCAACAATGTTTTGGTTACATCCTAACTTGTCTGATTTCAGATGTCTTAAATGCATGTGTGTTTATATGGAAGTATACCTATGTTCATAGCAGCACAATTTGTAATAGCCAAAACCTGGAAGCAACCCAGGTTTCTAAAAAAAGATGAGTGATGGAGCAAGTTGTGGTATATATCCACAATGGAATACTACTCAGCTATTAAAAATAGTGACTTCAGCGTTTTCAGCCAATCTAGGATGGACCTTGAAAAATTCATGTTAAGTGAAATAAGTCAGAAACAGAAGGAAGAATATGGAATGATCTCACTCTCAGGCAGAAGTTGAAAAACAAGATCAGAAGAGAAAACACAAGTAGAACCTCAACTGGAATTGGTGTATGGCACCAAAGTAAAAGACTTTGGGGTGGGTGGGTGGGAGAGTACAGGTCCAAGAAGGATGACAGAGGACCTAGTGGGGGTTGTATTGTTATATGGAAAACTGAGAAAAGTTGTGCATGTACAAACTATTGTATTTACTGTTGAATGTAAGACATTAATTCTCCAAAGAAATTTTAAAAAAGAAAATAAATAAATAAATAAATAAATTGAGAGCACCAAAAAAATAGGATCGTTCTATGTAGCAATGTTTTGGTTACATCCTAACTATTCTGATTTCAGATGTCTTAAATACATGTTGCATTTAACTTGATGACTTTTTTATTTCAGAGTAGAGTCTAAAGGATTCTCTAGTAGACATTATATGATTATTATAACACTGATACATATGCAAAAAAAAGATATGCTGAAAAAATTTGCAAAAACTCTAAAGCTGACCTTTTGGGAGCATCAGCTACATAAGCAAAGCCAATTGTTTACTTTGGAAGGATAGAGGCAAAGCAAGAATTAAGACTTCCTCCTACTCTCCCATGGGGACAATTCATTCCACACTGAATCTCGGGGTTCTATCAAAGTTGTATAGAGTTTCCCCTTTTAGAATAAAAAAAAGGTGGGTTGGCTCTATGAATTGCCCCTAATGATAATTTTTGTTATAAAGCAAAACATTTATATGTGGTTATTTTCTTTTAATGTCGTTCTCAAACTTAATTGTGCTCATCAGTCTTAAGCATGCCTCAGATTAAAGTTGTAAGGATAATCATTAGACCTTCACCACTCAAGAAATGCTCATTGACTGAATAATCATGCATTTGCTTAGCTATGGGCAATGTCTACCCAGTGAGCCTTTCATCTGGGAAAAGGTGGTTGAGGAAGCAGAAATGTTTGAAAATTGTTTCTAATAGAGAGGATGGGATAAAGAACTCTGGTGGTGGGAATTGTGTGGGATTGTACCCCTCTTATCCAATGGACTTGCTGTTCATTGTTCATAATAAAATAATAAAATAAAATGACTAGGGACCCTTCCAGTGGAAGGCAGGGTATATGGAACTCTGGTGGTGGGAATTCTATGAAATTGTACCCCTATTATCCAGCGATCTTGTCAATCACTATTAAGTTACTAATAAAATCATTTTAAAATAATTCTTCAGCAGATCTACATAATATTTAACTCTAGTTGTACAATTATCCAAGTGAGTATATGGCTTGCTGCAATGTATGAGAGTCAGCAGTGACTGTACACTTAAATAAACTCACACATGGATTGTCTATATTATTTTTCTGAATTGTGTTTCCTACAACCTGGTTGCAAGTTGTTTTTTATACCAATAACTCATGAAAAGAAACTCCACTAGGAGAGCATGTTAGACATCAGAATGACATCATAGATCACACATTGAAAAGACCGGTGGGATCATTTTCACCAAACAGAGAATCTAATTTATGACCACTTTTTCCTCTGGTTCTGCCTCACTCCATATCCACTCCATGGGGGCAAAATGTACCCCTGTATTTCCTACTCAACATTTTCTGCACATATTAGTCAACTTACCTCCGTTTATCCATCAATTTCAAATTCATAAGAACATTCTTAAAACCAAAATCAATAAAAAGTAATAGAAAAAATAGCTCTCAAAAAAAAAAAGAAAGAATAACCTGGTAAATTTTTAGTCAAGGCAAAGACCCAGTAATCTGAATTTTTAATTATTTCCCTAAGGTTATTATTATGCAGGTAATCAAAGGATTATAAATCTGAAATCACTGATGGAATAATTTTTCTCTCTCTCTGTTTGTTTATTTATTTATTTATTTATTTATTGCCTCCAGGGTTATCCCTGAGGTTCTGTGTCTGAACTACAAATACACTGCTCCTGGTAGCCATTTTTTTCTATTTTATTGAATAGAACAGAGAGAAATTGAGAGTGGAGGAGAAGATAGAGAAGGAGAGAGAAAAAGAGACACCTTTTTTTTTTACCACTTGTGAAGCATGCCATGTCCTGGGCCCCAAGTGGCCCTCTATTTAAAGAAGTTCTACAGTAAATTCATTCTTGATATAGTCATGTACATTATGCTCCTCTTCATATAGCACAGATGTTTTTGTAGCTATAATCTGTATACTAGTACTACCATTTGCATTTTTCTTGGATCAATTATTTGCATACCAGTTCAGCTACTGAGAGGTTCCCACTAGTTTGAATCAGATAATAAGTCTAAATCCATCCCAATATAGAACTCTGGGATCTGGGACCAGAAGTCAGTAGTTTTAAGGACTTATTGTTGATAGCTATGCTTTATCATGGACAGCAAAATAGCTATTGCTTTATCATGGACAAGACCCAGGTTCAAGTTCAGATGCCACTGTATAGCAGAAAGCTTTTGTGCTGTGGTTTCTTTCTTTTTTTAAACATTTTTTTAAATATTTATTTACTTATTTATTACCTTTTGTTGCCCTTGTTTTATTGCTGTTGTTACTGATGTCGTTGTTGTTGGATAGGATAGAGAAAAATGGAGAGAGGAGGAGAAGACAGAGAGGGGGAGAAAAAGACAGACACCTGCAGAACTGCTTCACAGCCTGTGAAGTGGCTTCTCTGCAGGTGGGGAGCTGGGGCCTCAAACCAGAATACTTACGCCAATCCTTGCACTTTGCCCCCTGCACTTATCCCACTGCGCTACTAACTGACTCCCATGCTGTGGTTTCTTTCTCTCTCTAAAAGCCAGCCTGAAAAAGGAAAATCTCAGTGATCACAATAACAACAATAATCAACGAATATTTGAAATAGGAAAATTGATGGGACTGGTAAAAAAAGGGGGGGAGGTAATTATGTATAAGAACATCATTATCACAGTAAAAGGCAATGTTATACAAAGTGTACTTGACATCAATTGTCTTAGCATTGTGTGAACAAGGTTGACTGCTATAAGTCAAATTTAATTTAAAAATACATATCAAGTTGACTTCTCTTTTAATAATTACCCACTTGAACTTTCCTATTGAGTTCTAGACAAAATCCTGTGAAAACAGTAATGACTGTGACTTATACTCTACGATTTCCTTATTAGCTCCCACATAGTAAGGACTTTGTTTAATTGTGATTAATGAAAAACAATATGGAATAGTTTTCGGTTAGGGAGATGATTGACTTTTAAAACAAATCTCAAAAGTAAATAAAAGCAAAACTTGCCTTTCAATCATCACACCTACTTTGAGGAGAAATATGCATGTTTTCTAATGGGCATATTGAATAAGCAGTCTCATTTCTTCCCAGGCAAATTTAAAATTTTGGGTGATAGTAAAATTGCTATGAGGATGTTGTAAAAAGTGTGAGTGCCTGTAGCTGACAGAAACTGTCTTTTGAAAAAGTAATCACCACTGGAAAAGTGTGTTTTCTCATAATATGGATTTTGTATGTGTGCGTACACGATATGCTTCAAATTCCATAAAAGATAAGAAAAAATGCTATCTTGCAAAAGTTAATATTGCATGGTAATTGGGTTTTACATGCTTACAAATTTTATAACTTCAAGAAGGTTTCTGGAAAGCTTTTTTATTGTTGAAATAAGGCAAAGAATAGCAAAAATTGAGACATGGTGTAGACTTGGTAATTGAACAATAGTCAAGTATCTATCTAAGTAAAGATTTTGAATGAATAATTACTATTTAAATAGTCATTTTATAATGTCTCCAAGAGGTTTCAAAACACAGTCTTATTTACCTATTGTAAATAGAATGTTACTAGAAGACCAGGACCAAAAGGCCCTGAATTCCAGTTGCACCAGTCCTGGTACTTAACCAGTGACCAGGAAACTGTTTTTGCTTTTGTCACTAAGAGGGTAGAGAAACTGGAGAACAACTGAGGAAGACAGGCCCTTGTTTCCTTTACCTAAGTGGGGAGAGGGAAAACAAAGAGGGAAAACACCCCGGTTTAGTTGCGGCTTAGTATGAAAATGAAGGCGCTGCCTTAGAAGTGCATTAAAGAGCTCACCTTTGTTACTATAAGGCCTTTCTTGCCCATGCATTTCTCTGTGCGCAAGCTTTCACTTTTTCCTGAATAAAAATTTAAAATGCCTGAAATCATGCTCTTCTCTCCAATTCATAATTGAGTTACCATAGCGAGCCAGACATTACAAATGACGCATTGTGGTCTCATGTCCCACAAAAGCATCCTTCAATATAAATGTACCAATCTTGTTGTAGGAATGCATCAGTTGAATAAAAAGAGGGTCAGAAGACCATATGTATCCAAAGCTATTACTAAGTATGTGCACTTCTCATATATACACAAGCATAATTATATGTATAATAGGATAAACATGTGTATATATTTATATATGCTATTGTTTCAAAGACATTTGTATTGCTATCATTCTACTAGTAAAGTGAGAAAATTTAGCTGAAACCAAGTTTATACAAAAAATACAGGAAATAATTGTTTTGGATAATGGAACAGGATAAGTATCAACTAATAAAAACTGATGTACTGAAAACTAAAAAGAAAATCAATGAGATAAGCCCTACCATCACCCCATCTGTTGGTCCAGGTACATTTTCTCACAAAGGGGATGGCAGTTTCACTGAAGTTACTGGTTAGTGTCCTTTTTATTTTAGCCCAAAGTACTGCCTTTGACATTTATAAGAAAAGTTTAGAAGTAGTATTGACAATGGCCTTTAGTGTTTCTCTTGGAATGTCATACCTGGCTTTCTTTAGGATGACTAGTGTATGTACCAACCACAGTCTTTTGCTCCATGGAACTACAGATTTTCATTCACAAAACAATATTTTCAAACAAAGCACAGAATTTCTATCCTTCTTAGTTAGGTGAAGGAGAGAAAAATAAGAGAGTTCTGTACCATATTTTTCAGTAGCCGCCAATTAGATCCCAAGACAAATAACTTTTCTTAGCAAACAAGCTCTTATCTCTTCTATTCAGAACCCAGAGACTAAGGCCTTGCACTGGAAAGTTGGGCCAATCTTTCTAAAGTATTACCAAGCTGGCAAACAATGACAATGATAAATAAAAACCCACAAAAGTTTCCCAGATGCTTATAAGTGGACTTTTCATAAGTCAGAATTCACTCAGTTGCCATGAAACTTTGATTGTTTTCCAGAGTTCTAACAATGATGATTTTAATGTTATTTTGCTTCAGGATCTTGTGGAGACAGGCTGGGAAGTTGACTTGATAATTAAGCCATTGGATTTCATTCCTGGAGCTCAGAGGTCCCAGATTCAATCCCTGACATCACCATAAACCAGAGCTGAGTAGTGCTCTGGGAGAAAAAAATATATAATTTGTGTAGAGATGGTAGTTTGGAGCTGCCTATGCTTCCATTCTTCTATCCAGAGACATTAAAATGTCACAAGATAAGAAAGTATACCTTAGACCAGAGACCAATTTCAAATAAATAAATGCTCTATATAAAGTAGTAGCATAACTAAAATGAGATACACATGTTTTCCTTTACTTTTAAATTTGAATGTGCTATTTAAAACTCCCCTGATCAAAAACATCACTACTGAATTTTACCACTCTTTCTTTCTTTCTTTCTTTCTTTCTTTCTTTCTTTCTTTCTTTCTTTCTTTCTTTCCCCTCTGGCTTATGGTGGTTTGAGGGACTAAACCTGGGACTCTGGAACATCAAGCATGAAAATCTCTTTGTACAACCCTTATGCTCTATACCTTCCCTCATCACTCCTTTACCAATTATACATAAATTCTTCCAGGAAAGAGTTGAATATATATTCTGAGTTCAGCATAACCATGATTCTGAAATCTGACAAATTGTACTTACAGTGTTATTTTTATTTACTTCATATTAGATAAATAAAGTTTCACCCAAGAGCTAGAGAGAGGTGAAAACATCACTCCATTAAGAGATAGAGAGAAGTCAAAATACCACTCCAGTATATATCATACCACTTGGAATATACCTCCAATAAGCCTACTAGCTTTTTTCCAAAACAGAGACCCCAAATCCTCATCTGCAATATACTTGCCATTAGGTTCATGATTAGTCAACAATTTGTTCTACTTTATATCTTAACTCTTTTTTTATCCACCAGGTTCCAGAAGCTACCATGATGCCAACCAGACTTCCCTGGGCAGATGACCGCACCAATGTGTCTTGGAGCCCTGCTTTCTCAGAGCTCTGTCCCACTAGGGAAAGAGAGAGGCAGTCTGGGAGTATGGATCAACCTGTCAACAGCCATGTTCAGTGGGGAAGCAATTACAGAACCCAGACAGACATACTACCTTCTGCACCCCAAAATGATCCTGGTTCCATACTCTCAAAGGGTTAAAGAATAGGAAAGCTATCAGTGGAAAGGATTGGATACAGACTTCTTGTGGTGGGAATTGCACCCCTCTTATCCTATAGATTTGTCAATATTTCTATTTTATAAATAAATTTTTTAAAAAGAAGTGAAAGTGATAAGGAGAGAGTAAGAGAGAGAAATGTGGTAAGTGAAGCACATTTCCACTGCTCATAAAGCTTCCTTTCCTGAAGGTGGGGGCAAGGGGCAATATGTGCAAGCTACTGGTTGTATTGTTGGGCTAGTGACTGAGAGAGAGACCCAGGAACTGAGTCATCTCAGTCCACCCAGAGTCGGGAGGAAGCACACTGGGTTAAGCCATGTGGATCAAAACCACAAGGACCGGCATCAGCCTCCCAGCCCTCATGCAAGTTCTCCTCGAGGCCAAAAACAGAAGACCCATTTTGGAAGTGGAAGTGGCTTGACAATACCATACATACTAGGAAAGGGGTGGAAAAAGGTAAAAGGGGACTGGGGAAGGTAGAGACTTCCTTAGCAACTGTTGCTAGTGGTTTAACTGGTAGGATTAATAATACCCTTCAAGGGGGAAATAGGGAGGAGACCTTAAGTTATTTGTTAGACAAAGCAGAACATTGGTATGTAGATAATAAGAGAGTGGGCCATTGTACCAAAGAATGCAGGGTGACTGCAGGGGAGCTGGCTTAATGTTTTAAGGAATGCCGAGCCCCTGGAGGCAGAAAAATGCAAGGTCTCTGGAGACAGGGAGTAACTGACAGGGAGGCAGAAAACTGAGGTCCATTTCTCTCCCAAGCTCAACCTCAGAAAGAGAGAGTCTGACAGGGAGATTCGTTTCCTCAGTTCCCCATTTTTCAATGGGAAAAACCTCACCACACTCAATCTGGTTCTCACAGCATTCCCAGCAGATGTATCATCACCTGTCTGCTAGAAATATATAAATTCTTTATATATAGAAATGGTAGCATTAAACATCCATGGGACAAAAATGGACATAAATATTCTGTTCTAAGAAAAATGATTATTCAAATGAAAAAAAAAAGTAAAATTAGATCCATACTATGCTTAAGATATAAGTTCCATATAAGTTAAAGAGGTAAAGAGAAAAGGGGCTGGACTGGACAGTTAAGCACATACAGTACTAAGTGCAAGGACCCATGCAAGGATCTGGGTTCGAGCTCCCAGCTCCCCACCTGCAGGGGGAAATCTTCAGGAGAGGTAAAGCAGGTATGCATGTGCCTGTCTTTTTCTCTCCCTGCCTTGTCCTCCTTTCTCAATTTCTCTCTTTCCTATCCAATAAAATGGAAAAAAATGGTAGCCAGGAGCAGAGAATTCACAGAACCAAATCCCAGTGATAACCTTGGAGGCAAAATAATAATAATAATAATAATAATAATAAAACATAAAGGGAAAGACAAAACATTTGAACTCATAGAAGAGAATATATGAAACTACTTCTAAGACCTAGAGACATGAAATGACACAGAATATAAACTACAAAGAAAAAAGATAATTATTTTGACAAGAATTAAGTAATAAAAGCACACAAAAGATAGAATAATACGTGGTCAGGGAGGTGGCGCAGTGGATGGGGCACTGACCTCTCAAGCATGAGGTCCTAAGTTCAGTCCACTGCAGCACATGTACCATAGTGATGACTGGTTCTTTCATTCTACCCTCCTATATTTCTCATTAATAAATACATACAATCTTTTTTAAAAAGACAGAATATCAGAATGGTAAGAAATAATATATTTACTGCAAAATTTATCACAAATGTAATCCCAGCCGACTAGGTGCCAGGGACAGAATTCTGATATCTTGTATAAACAAGGAAACTCGAAAATAAAATTGATAATCCCCAGTTCATCTGAGGATTAATTTAAAGGCTGCAATTCTCAAAAATTGTCAATATAACTGTAAACTGCTGTAATCACATTTGAAAATCATTTGCAATACCTAGCAAACAGTATGACTCAATAGGTCCAACTCTAGGTGTACTTAGTAGAGAAAGTCTTATACAGATTATCAAGGACACATGGAGTTGGTTTTCTGTTGTGACAGTGGTTCATTCAAATGGGAGACATTGAAAATCAACATGTTTCCCACTAGGAGAGTTGTTGAATAATAAACCATACTATATTCATATTTGGACTTCATACAATTACATGTATATAAAATTAGTCATATCTATCTTTATATATTTGAATTTAATTTAGAAAAAAGTATTAGGTGGAGACAAAACTATACAAGGATATGCACTATGAAATAATTTTGCAAACATTAAAAACGTATATGCTGCATATGAGCACAAAGTGTGTAACAACTTGACAGAGATAGACATCTATTTCTGAGTAGCTTTTACTTGTAAAAGAAAAAGAAGCATGCTTTGATTGAAAAGGCATCTTAGGGCTGGTTGGTTACACGCTTCGTTGAGCACACATGTTACAATGCACAAGGATCTGGGTTCAAGCCCCCAGTCTCCACTTGCAGGGAAAAAGCTTTTGCAAGTGGTAAAGCAGGGCTTAAAATGTCACTCAGCCTGTCTTCTCTATCTCCCACTTTCCTCTCACTTTCTGACTGTCTCTATCCAATAAATACATAAAGATCACAATAATAAAATAAAAAGAAGGCATACATAAACTGTTGTCATAGATACATAATTTCACAACTCCACATGATAGGTGTCAGCACAGCATGTCTTCCAACAATTAACTATCTTCCTCCACCACAGGCCACCGCCAGCCTCCTCCTGTCTCCCTCTCTATAGCCCTTAGATCATCTGTCACAGAGTATATAAAATTAAGTTGTACCCTGTATTTTTTCTTTCTTTGTTTCTTCAGGCTCAACTATGAGTTAGATCATCTGGGATACCTCCTTGTCTTTCTGGTTTAATCCCCTTAACATGATTCCTTCAAGCTAATGTTTCAAATATTTAGAAAGTAAAAACAGTTTTCCAGTAAAGTAGGCCAACAAATGGTCTAGTGATTATAATTTCAAATAATTCAGCCAAGTCCTAAATTACAACAGTAAAGTGCTAATTGTCATAATAGACACTGGCCATGATGGGGAGCAGAGAAAAATGAAGGCGTAAAATGATTCATACAAGGGTATAGAGATAGTATACAGCAGTATGAAAAATGCTTTCATGACTGAGATTCTGAAGACCGAGTTTCAATTTCCAGCACCACCAAAATGCAAAGCTGAGTAGTTCCAAGGTAGAAAAAGAAGAAAGAAAGAAAGAAAGAAAGAAAGAAAGAAAGAAAGAAAGAAAGAAAGAAAGAAAGGGAAAGAAAGAAAGAAAGAAAGAAAGAAAGAAAGAAAGAAAGAAAGAAAAAGAAAGAGAGAAAGAAAAGGAAGGAAGAAATAAAGGAAGGAAGAAAGAGAAAGCCTTTGACAAAATCCAGAACCCATTCATGCTCAAAAGACTGAAAAAATGGGAATATATGGGAAATTTCTCAAGTTAGTGGAGTACCTATATAGTAAACCTACAGCCAACATCATACTCAATGGACAGAAGTTGAAAGCATTCCACCTCAGATCGGGGACTAGGCAGGGCTGTCCATTATCACCATTAATCTTCAACGTAGTATTGGAAGTTCTTGCCATAGCAATCAGGCAAGAGAAAGAAATCAAAGGAATACAGATCGGAAGGGAATAAGTCAAACTCTCATTCTTTGCAGACAATATGATAGTATACATAGAAAAGCCTAAAGAATTCAGCAAAAGCTAGTGGAAATCATTAGGCAATATAGGACGGTGTCAGACTACAAAATAAATGTACACAAATCAGTGTCATTTCTTTATGCAAATATTAATTCCAAAGAAAGGGACATCAAGAATCCACTCCCATTCACAGTCACAACAAAATCAATTTAAAAATCTAGGAATAAACCTGACCAAAGAAGTGAAACACTTGTATACTGAAAACTATGAGTCGCTATTCAAAGAAATAGAAAATGATACCAAGAAATGGAAGGACATCCCATGCTCATGGATTGGAAGAATATCATCAAAATCAATATTCTTCCCAGAACTATATACAAATTTAATGTGATACCCATCAAAGTTCCACCATTTTTTAAGAGAATAGAACAAAAATTGCAATCATTTATCTGGAAACAGATAACACCTAGAATCGCCAAAACAGTCTTGAGGAAAACAAACAGAAATGGAAGAATAACACAAGCAGATATCAAACTATATTATAAGGGCATCATCATCAAAATAGCCTGGTACTGGAACAAAAGTAGGTACACAGACCTGTGGAAGAGAACTGAAAGCCAAGAAATAAACCCCCACATCTATGGACATCTAATCTTTAATAAAGGGGCCCAAATATTAAATGGAAGAAGGAGGCTCTCTTAAATAAGTGTTGCTGGGAAAACTGGGTTGAAACATTCAGAAGAATGAAACTGAACCACTTTGCCTCACCAGAACAAAAGTCAACTCCAAATGAAAACTAGTAAATATTTAGAGGAAACAATTGGTGGAACACTTCCCCACCTAAACCTCAAGGACATTTTTGATGATACAAATCCAATTACAAGGAAGGGTAAAACAAAAAGAAATCAATGGGACTACATCAAAATGAATAGCTTCTGCACAGCCAAAGAAACCATCACTGAAACAAAGAAGCCCCTCACAGAATGGGAGAAGATCTTCACATGCCATACATTAGATAAGAAACTAATAACCAAAAATATACAAAGACATCAGCCAACTTAATAACAAAAAAAAAAAAAATGACTCCATCCAAAATGGTCAGAATATATGAATATAATATTCACTATAGAAGAGATTCAAAAGGATAACAAACATGAAAAATTGCTCCAGGTCACTGATTTTCAGGGAAGTGCAAAGAAACACAATGTTCATATACTACCTCACTCCTGTGAGAATGGCATACATCAAAAAGGACAGCAGCAACAAATGCTGGAGAAGCTGTGGGGAGAAAGGAATACTTCTGCACTATTGGTGGGAATGAAAATTGTTCCAACCTCTGTGGAGAGCAGTTTGGAGAACTCGAACATGCTAGACATGGACCATCCATATGACCCAGCAATTCCTCTCCTAGGGATATACCCCAAGGACTCCATAACACCCAACCAAAAAGATATGTGTACACCTATGTTCATAGCAGCACAATTCTTAATAGTGAAAATCTGAAAGCAACCCAGGTGCCCAGCAACAGATGAGTTGAGAGAGTGAGCTAAATCATAAAGACAAAGACTCATAAACATATGAGTCATATGATCCCACTCATAAACAGAAGTTGAGAAAGATGAACAGAAAGGGGAACTCAAGGCAGGATCTCACTAAGTTTGGATTAGGGAACCAAAGTAAAAATCTCTGGGTGCAGAATGAGGGAGGATGCTCAGCTTCCCCAGGGGTGGGGGTGGGGAGAGGATGGGATGGGACACAGTCTTTAGGTGGTGGGAGTGGGCTTATGTAAACTCCTACTAACTTGTAGTCATAAATAACTAATTAATATGAGAGGGTAAAAAATGATTGAATGTCACAAGCTTTTTAATGCACAGATCATAGGCAGTATCTCTCAAATGTTGACTCTCTTAAAAGCTTAGAGCAGGAGAACAGAAGCAGCCAGTGATGTTATATATATATATATATATATCGTCAAAGGACAAATTATGGATTATGGTAAGGTCGTGTATCATACAGAAATTTTTAACGATTCAACCAAATTACCAAATTATTTGATTACTGTAATAATTGTGTAGTGCCTTTCTAAAACCTCAGAGAGCAGGAGCCTACCCCTGCCTCTATAAAGCCAAAATTTCCCTCAGTCCTGGAACCTCTAGGGTGGAGCTCACTTTCCAGGATGCTTCTCTTAAGTCATACCAACTGGTACTGCATCTGCTGATCCCAGTCTATTCAATGCAAAGAGTATCACCTTGGCAAACTTCACTTCAGAATGTGTCCAGAGATGTTAGACATTGGATTTCAAACCTTCAGCATCATTAATTGGATGAGACCTTTCCTTTCTTATAGGACTCTTAACTCCATTTCCTATGGTTCACTTCCTAACAAAGTCCCAAAACCTAGGTATAGACCAGGTCCCATGAAATAGGGCATATATTCACATGTATCCATATATTAAGGCAAAATATATAACTTAAAGCAAAAGTGCACAATAGTTTGTAGTGAGTCAATAAATAAAGCAAACAAGTAGAAAGACCTAAAAATATACCTTAAAGTACCTAATGACATTTCCTATCATGGGATGCTCTAATTCTGTTGGGCATTAAACCAGCTCCCCTGCATTGCTTGATGCTGTGATCTATTTACATAATCATTGTTTTGCCTGACCCCCCCTGCCTGCAGGGTATTGGTTAACCCCACTGGCTAGAACCTTAGCAACAGCTGCTATGGAAGCTTTCTACCTTCCCAGAGTGCCTTGTTTTCTCTAAGTTCAGACCTACAGGAATGTAGAGGTTACAGAGGCTCTAATGCTGAATGTGGGCCAAATCGATGAGGTTTACAGTCAACAATATTTATATACTTTTCCTATATTTGGGAGCTACTCTCTTCCCTGATCCAGCTTTCTAGCCCTTTTATCAGCAATGACATCATCTCCCCAGGTAATAACTTGGGTCCACCTGCATATCAGATATCAGGCTCAGGCAAAAACTAATAAAGTCGTGAGCCCTTTGGAATATAACTAAAATAGACCTACTACCTATTTCCAAAATGGAGATCCCATATCTTCATCTGCAATATTTTTGCCTTTAGGTTCATGATTAATCAACAATTTGTATGGATTTATATGTTAACTCTTTTTCAGCCACCAAATTCTAGATGCTACCATGATGCCAACCTTACTTGCCTGAAAAGATGACCTGACCAAAATGTCCTGGAGCTCTGCTTCCTCAGAGCTCTGCCACACTAGAGAAAGAGAGAAGCAGGCTGAGAGTATGGATTGACTTGTTAACGCCCATGTTCAGTGGGGAAGCAGTTACAGAAGCCAGACCTTCCACCTTCTGCACCCCATAATGACCCTGGGTCACAACTCCCATGGGGTTAAAGAATAGAAAAACTCAAAGCAGGATTTGACTGAATTTGGAGTAGGGCACCAAAGTAAAAACCCTGGGTTAAGGGTGAGGGTATATGTGCGGCTTCATGGAGCTGGCAGGAGGGGGAGGGAGGTGGTGAGGGGGATAGTGTGGGGAGGTACTGAGACACAGTCTTTTGGTGGTGGGAATGGTGTTTATGTACACTTCTATTAATCTATAGTCATATAAAATAAAATAAGATACAAATAAAAAATAAAATAAAAAAGAATAGAAAAACTCAGGGGAGGGGATGTGATACGGAACTCTGGTATTGTGACTTGTACTCCTCTTATCCTATGGTCTTGTCAGTGTTTCTATTGTATAAATAAATGAATTTTTTAGAAAAGAAAGTTATATAAAAAAGAACTGAAAAAAAACAAAGTAATTTTATTTTAAAGAAAGGAGAAAAGAGAAGAAAAATTTCATACATATGGTTAAAGACTTTGTTTTTTAATTTTTATTATCTTTATTACATAGAAACCATCAGAAATCAAGAAGGAATGGGGAGATAGAGAGGGAGAGAGACACCTGAAGCCCTGCTTTATCACTTGCAAAGCTTTCCCTCTGCAGGTGGGGACTGGCGGCCAGACTTGGATGAACAAATTATTGACTAATCATGAAGCTAAAGGCAAGAATATTGCAGATGAAGCTTTGGCATCTCCATTTTGGAAAAAGCTGGTATGCCTACTTAGCTATATACCAAGGGGCCCATGACTTTACTAGTTTTGCCTTCTGCTGACATATAATATGCAGGTGGACTCAAGTTATTATCTGGGGAATGGTTTCATAGTTGGAAAAAGGACTTGAAAGCTGGATCAGGGACAAGAGTAGCTCCCAGATGTGGGAAAAGTATATTAATATTGTTAACTGTAAACTTCATCAATTTGATCTGGGGCCCTTGTTCAGCACAGGTAACCTCTGCATCCCTGTAGGTCTTAGCTTTCATTCTATGGTTACTGCTAGGAACATTCCAGGCTGCACAAATTTCAGGACCCATCTTCTTTAGGTGGTAGGTAGAGTATGTTGTCCAACCTCCATTTGGTGAATGGAATCATCCCTACCATTGTTGATCCACATTGAGGGCAAGGTCCTACAGGGGCCCACAAAGGGGCCCATTATGTTCCTTATGGAGATGACCAGTGACAATGGTGAGAGGGATCTGTTAGAGGTCTAGGCCCATTGTGTCTCTGGGGGAATCCCCGGAATCCCTGACTAGGGTCCCAGGTGAAAGGGTGGCCTAGTAGTGACTAAAGAGTCATCATTAAAGTATGCCAGTCTCTTGCTTTTATTCAGTTTTTGTAGACCATACTTTGTCTGGCAAGGTTAGCTTTGGAGTGATTGAAGGACATCTAATAGGAAGTAGGTGATGAGGGTATCTAGATCTAAATAGAAACTGTTCACTAGTTACTTTATCATGTCTTCTCAGGTCTTCCTACTTGCTTGCTTCATTTATTGACTCATTGTAAACTATTGTTCACTTTTTCTTTAAGGCACATGTTTTCCCCTAACTTATGGATATGTACATATGCCCTATCTCATGGGATCTGGTCCATATCTAAGTTTTGAGGTTTTGTTAAGAAGTGTGCAGCCTGAAATGGAATTAAGGAATCCTATGAGATAGGAAAGGTCTCACTAAAGTAATGAAGTTGAAGGGTTGACATTCTATGGCTAATGTCTCTGGATTTTGTCCAAAGTGTAACGTGCCAACGTGGTACTGGTTGCATTGCTTATGTTGGGATCAGCAGATGCAGAATCCATTGGTATGAACTGAGAGAAGCCTTCAGGAAAGTGAACTCTACCTTAGAGGTTCCAGGAGTAGGAGAAATAGGGGCTTTATAGAGAAAGGGGAAGATTCCTGCTGTCTAAATGTTTAAGGAAACAATACATAGTTATTACTATAACCTAATTAGTTGACAATTGGGTTAACTTTGAAAATCCCTTTGTTAACATTTTCTGTGTCATAGGAGACCTTACCATAATTTGTGTCCTTTTATGCTATTTACATATAGCTGTATCTTATAAAGTAATGCCATCAGTTGTTTCTGCTCTACCTGGTCTAAGCTTTTATATCCAGACTTCTTATACTAAAACCAAGAATCATTAAGAATTCAACAAGACCTTATATACTTCAATGTATCTCTCTGACATTAAATCCAAATGGTCTCGTCCGCTTTCTCATCTCTAGTTTATATGGGTTCTCTCATAACTGCAACATTTATTAGCAAACCATGCGTTTGATACATTTTGATAAATAAATAACTAAAATGTCAACAGAATCCTCAAATTCTCTATGGTTCCATATTTATAAAGTAATATGAAAAAAATCTAAGTATAAAAATCTTTCTCTGGCTAGCATGATTGATTTTGCTGATAGATTCATCTGCTATAACTTAAACACATTGATTCAATCCCAGTGGTATAAACTCCCTATCTTTAAAATGAATACTGAATTCAGAATAAATTAATAAAATATACATCATGGTAGAAGATGTACAATATTAATGGCAATTCTTAACAATAAATAGGTTATTTGACATAAACTAGAGTAATGGTTGTTTCCCCAATGACTTTGGGAGAAGATAAACAACTCTTGGCATGATCATTTATAACTCAAAAAACTGAAACTCAAGCTAAAAAAATAGTAATAAATTCCAGATTAAAAAATGTATATGTAAATTTACTTGTAAATTTTCCACATAAAAGGAAGTTATAAAAAAGGCGTAATGTGGCCACTGAATGACAGAAATGAATTTCCTCAACTTCTTCTCTGGGATTATTAGCTCATTTACATAAAATACTTCCTATGAGGATGTTTTATGGCTCCCTTCTTCACTCAGCATGAGTTATTCAAGAACTGTGTGTTGAAACTGTGACCCATTCAGATATTGCTATCTGCTACCATAGAATAAATATTCAACCAGTATCTCTAAGATCAATAATTGACTGTTGCCCAGACAACAGTAAATTATTATGTGTGTGATATTATCTGTGTGGTAGAATTCACATTGCTCCATGAGAGTCTACATTGCTCCATGAGAGTCTACACAAGTCAATTAGGCTAAAACAATGGAAAGATCCAAAAGAACTTCTCCCTGTCATATTACATAAAAGGGCAACATATGCAATGCATTTTCAAATATGTTAAACATAGTTCCATAGATCCAACAGCAAAGCTATAAATGGAGTCCTGAGTTGAGGTGATTAAAATAATGCATCTTGGAAATTTTTGAATAAATTAAAGTACATAATAACTCACCTTGTTTTAGGAAGCTAGTTTTATTCTAAAATTCCTGATTTGGTTACTGGAACTAAAGGATTGACAATTCTATACCACACACCAATGGACATCTATGTTTTGATAAGGGGGCCTAAACTATTTAATGGAGAAAGGAGGGTCTTTTCAATAAATGATGCTGGGAAAATTGTGTTGAAACATGCAGAAGAATGAAACTGAACTACTATATCTCAGAAGAAACTAAAGTAAACTCCAAATGGATCAAGGACCTGATGTTAGACCAGAAACTCTCAAGTACTTAGAGGAAAATATTGGTAAAACACTGTCCCATCTAAATCTCAAGGGCATATTTGATTATACAGACCAAATTCCTAGGAAAACCAATACAAAAATAAGCCAGTGTGACTACATCAAATTGATTTTGCATAGCAGAAGAAAACTTCACCCAAAAAACAAACAAAAAACTCCTCGCACAATAGATTTTTACATGCCATACATCAAGAAAGAGGTTAATAACAAAAATATATAAAGAACTTACCAGTCATAGAAACAAAAAAGCAAATGATCCAGTTAAAAATTGGGTAGAGGATATGAACAGTATATTCACTACAGAAGAGATACAAAAGGCCAGCAGATATAAAAAATTGCTCCAAGACACTGATTGTCAGAAAAATGCAAATAAAGACAACAATGAGATACCACATCACCCCTATAAGAATGTCATACATAAGAAAAGGTAGCAGCAACAAATGCCGGAGACTTCGTAGGGACAAAAAAAAAACAATCCTCTTGTACTGCTGGTGGGAATGTAAATTGGTCCAATCCCTTTGGATAACAGTCTGGAGAATAGTCACAAAGTTATAAATAGACCTTCCTTATGACCCAGTAATTCCTCTCCCAGGGATATAGCCTATGGAGTCAAACACATCCATTCAAAAAGATAAGTGTACGTCTATGTTCATAGCAGCACAATTTGTAATAGTCAAAATCTAGAAACAACCGAAGTGTCTAACAACTGACGAGTGGCTGAGAAAATTGTGGTACATATACTCAGTGGAATACTAGTCAGCTATTAAGAATAATGAGTTCACCTTCTTTGACCCATCTTAGATAGAGCTAGAAGGAATTATGTTAAGTGATATAAGCCAGAAAGAGAACAAAGAGTATGAGATGATCCCACTTATAAACAGAACAAGAAGGAGGAAGAGGAGGAGGAGGAGGAGGAGGAGGAGGAGGAGGAGGAGGAGGAGGAGGAGGAGAAGGAGAAGGAGAAGGACAGCAGCAGCAACAAAAACAGCAGCAGCAGCAGCAACAAAACAACAGAATTTGACTGAGTTTGGAGTATTGCATCATAATAAAAAACTTTGTGTGTTGGGGGGGAGTTTAGATTTTTATCTCTGCTGTAGGGAGGTGAGCGTAGGGACAGAGACCTTGAGTGTCAGGAATAGTGTTAATATATACTCCTATTAACTTGTAGCCTTATAAATCACTATTTAATCAATATAAGAGGGGAAAATAGATTGAATGTCGATAGATTTTTAATGCATTGATGTTAGTTCTGAGTATATATTCCTTCAATCTAAGCACTTAAGGTTTTAAATTAGTAAACTGGTTTAATTTTAACACTAGGCTTAAATTGTTAGTGCATTTATAATAATAACTTTTTTTTGAAATATTAAATCTCCTATAATCTTAGACCAGGAAGACCAGAAGCAAAAGGTCTTCTCAGCATTTAAGATATAGTTATTGGTAAATAGCAATAAAGGGCATAAATCATGATAAGGTCTTTAATGGTACAGCAAATACTAACCACAGGATTTACAGAGTAAACCAAGTTTCCAAATAATGTGGTTATAATAATAATCTATTGCCTTCTTAAACTCTAAAACAGCAAGGAACCTTTCTCATTCTCTACAAATCCTGTATTTCTCCCAGTCTTGGAACCTCTGTGTTTTTGCTCCTTTTCCTTCATGCTTCTCTGCACCCTTACCATTTGATACCGCATCTGCTAATCTCAACCAAGTCCAGGCAACCAGTGCCACTGTGACATGTTT
This sequence comes from Erinaceus europaeus, assembly GCF_950295315.1. Classification (NCBI taxonomy): domain Eukaryota; kingdom Metazoa; phylum Chordata; class Mammalia; order Eulipotyphla; family Erinaceidae; genus Erinaceus; species Erinaceus europaeus. The sequence continues at coordinate 14,259,140 of NC_080185.1, forward strand.
CACATCAGACTATGTCCAGAGATGCCAATGCTGAGCTGTCAACCCTTCAGCTCCAATACTGGGGTGAGACCTTTCTTTGTTTATCGACTCCTTAGTTCCATTCCTAACAAAGTTACATAACTGAGATATAGACCAGGAATCATGAGATAAGTAATATTTGTAACAGTAGCCATAAATTAGGGGAAAATATATATCTTAAAGTAAAAGAGTGCAGAGTGCAATAGTGAACTGTAACTCAATAAGCACAGAAAGAAAGTAGAAAGGTGTAAAAAAAAAAAGATACCATAATGTACTTAATCAAATAGTTTTTACTTATACCTAGATACCCTCCTCACCTACATCCTATCTCTCTTTCCTCAAACACTCTAAGCCTAACCCTTTCAGATTAAGTAAGGACTACAAAATCTGAATAAGGTCAAGAGACTAGTACACTTTAATGATGACCATTTTGGTCACTATTGGGCCAGCCAATCATATGGGTCTATAGTCAGGGATTTCTGAGATTTCCATATAGATATGATGGGTCTAGACCTCTAAGAGATGACTCTCTTCAGTAGCAATGGTCACCTCCATCAGGAACATCATCATAAACTCTCTTCTGGGCATCTACAGAATCTTGTCCTCAATGTAGAACAACAATGGTAGAAACTGCCCAGTCTCTGAAGGGAGGCTGGGTAAATATACTCTGCAACTCACAGAAGACTGGTCCTGAAATTAGTGAAGTTTAGAATGCTCCTAGGTATGACCATGGAATGTGAGCTCAAACCTACAGGGATGCAGAGGTTACACAGGCTCCTGTGCTAAATATGAACAGACATGGGCCCTAGGTCAAATCGATGGGGTTTACAGTTAACGGTATTTATATACTTTCCCGTATCTGGAAACTCCTTTCTGACCTGATACAGCTTTCTGTTATCATTCCCAGTTCTGACATCACCTTCCCAGACAATACTTTCAGCCCACCTATATGTTAGCTATTGGGTTCTGACAAAAAAAAATAGTAAAGTCATGGGCCTCTTGGAATATACCTAAAATAGGCTTACTAGTTTCTTCCAAGTCTCATCTGCCATATCCCTATCTTTACATTCCTGGTTATTAAAACTATTTGTTCTGGGCAGGGGTAGATAGCATAATGGTTATGCAAACAGACTTTCATGCCTGAGGCTCCCTCAAGTCCCAGGTTCAATCCCCTGCACCACCATAAGCCAGAGCTGAGCAGTGCTCTGGTTAAAAATAATAATAATAAATAAAAGTAAATAAATAAAGGAAACAACTTGTTCTGCTTTGTATCTTAATGTTTTTCAGCCACCAAATTATAGATGCTACCATTAAGCCAGCATGACTTCCCTGGGCAGATGATGTCTTGGTGCCTTACCTTTCCAGAGCACTGACCTATTGGGAAAAGAAACAGGCTGGGAGTATGGATTGACCTGCCAACACTCATGCCCAACCAAGAAGCAATTACAGAAGCTAGACCTTCCAACTTCTGCACCCCATAATGATCCTAGGTCTAAACTCCTAGAGGGATAAGGAATAGGAAAGCTATCAATGGAGGGGATGGGATATGGAGTTCTGGTGGTGGAAATTGTGTAGAGTTGTGCCCCTCTTATCCTATGATCTTGTCAACATTTTCATTTTATAAATAATAATTTAAAAAAATATCCCCCCCAAAATCAAATATTGACAACTATCAAGCTAACAAACCTCACAAAACTTCAGCTGGGACATCATAGACACCTAGGCCTTGAGTAGGTGCTAGAGTGTGTGGCCCCAGTGACAAAGGGCAAAGGATGATTAATGAAACCAAGAGCTGGTTCTTTGAAAGGATAAATAAAATAGATGAACCACTAGCAACACTCATTAAGAGATAAAGTTATGGTAAAATCACTTAGAAATAAGCGAGGAGACACTACAACAGATGAGGCAGAGAGACAAAAGATCATGCAAGACTATTCTGAACATCTGTATGGAAATAATTCAACAATTTAGGAGAAATAGACACATTCTTACCAACTGCCAACCTTAACTCAAGAAGTAAATAAACGTAACAGGTCAATCACTAGTACAGAAATTAAAACAGTAATAAAAAGCCTCCTCAAAAACAGAAGCTCAGGTCCAGATGGCTGTACTAATGAATTCTATAAAACATTCAAAGAAGAACTAACAGCCATTCTCCTCAAACTCATACATAAAATAGAAGAGGAAACATTCCCAAACACATTTTATGAGGCTAATATCATTTTGATACCGAAAGCAGAAAAGTACTCCACCAAAAAGTAAATAAACTATATACTGATATCCTTCAACAAAATTGAAACAAAGATTCTAAACAAAATCTTGTCTAAATGAATCCAGCTATATATTAAGACAATAATCCATGAAGACCTTTGGTGTCCAGAGTAGTGAAGGAAAAAAAGAAGTTATACTGTAAGCCATTAACCTCTCAATAATATATATATATAAAACATAAAAATAATTTGGAAAAAAAGTTTTATTTTTGTTCAGTATCAATTGGCAGCTCACTGTGAAAGAAGAGGGTGATAACACACTATTTTCCCAATCTCCCCGGCTCCCCACATCTCAACTTTTCTGATTGATGTTATTAATTTTACATTATCAAGATTGTAATATCTACATCCTGTTTCATGACGATAATTTCCATGTTTTCTTTTATTAGAAATACCAAATTTCAGTAGATTGAAATTGAAGTGACCTTTCTCTGCCCCACAGCTGCTCCATTTCTAAGGTCTTTACGGTGTTTTGAATAATCTCTTAATTAGCTACAGATTTCTTCATGAAATAGACATATTCCTTGCTTGCTCATTTTTAAAGGGCTTTTAGAACTTGTTATCTTTTCGTTCTTTCAAGTTTTGAGAATGTCTTCTTGTTGTCCTTTTTTGAATGATATAGTTTTTTATGTAATATTTGTGTTTCATTTTCTTTCCCCCTGGGAAATTAAGGATATATGGTCACCACCTTTGGCCTTTTATCCAGGTAGAAAAACAAATTAGAAAGCCCCTTCTTTCTTTCTTCCTTCCTTTCTTCCTTCCTTTCTTTCTTTCTTTCTTTCTTTCTTTCCTTCTTGCTTTTTTTTCCTATTCTTCCTCCTCCTCCACTTTTTCTTCTTTTTCTCCTTCTTCTTCTTCTTCTTCTTCTTCTTCTTCTTCTTCTTCTTCTTCTTCTTCTTCTTCTTCTTTTTCTTCTTCTTCTTCTTCTTCTTCTTCTTCTTCTTATTATTATTATTATTATTATTATTATTCTCTTCCTCCTCCTCTTCCTTCCTTCTTATTTTACTGATTTTTCAATGTGGATAATAAAATGAATATGATCTATTTATTATAAAATTTCAATAAGTAGGCTCAGTCTTTAAACACCCTGCATGAATTTTTTTCTAGAAGAATCTGCATGTTTTAGTCTACATATTTCAAGGTATATTTTATGTGCTTATATGTTCATTGTCTATTTCTCTTAGAGGTTATGAGAACAAACTCATGGAGTATTCATTTCTTAGATATGAGAATGGGCTCTGAAATATTACAGAAAATTAATATTTATTGAATTGTGTTGAATGTTTTTCTAAATTTAGATAACTTTTCTTAAAATGTTTCTGTTTTTATTATTTTTCAGTCTCAGTTGTTATTCAGTTATAAGAAATTAAGACATGAGTCAATTATTCATAAAATGATATTTATTATTTAATCTTTTAAGTACTGCATGCTTTATGATATATTTGTGTAAAAATATGCATTTGCATATTAAAAATATCTAGTCAACTAACCCAGAGCACTCTATGAGATAGTTTTTCCATTCTCCAATTTAAGTCATCTTTAAATATAACCAAACCCTTTGTTTATTTGGGTTAATTTCTTTCCCTTTTTGCCACTTGATTTTTTTTCTCTTGTATGTGTGTGCCTACATGATTCATCTGCTCCTGGCAGACACTGTTATTTCCTTTAAATATCATAGAGAGATTGAGAATGTGAGAGAAATACAGGGAGAGAAGAGGAGACACTACACCACCTTCTGTGCATCATCAATGTCCCAAAGGCTCAAACCTGAGTCCTGGTTCATGATAAAGTGTAAATTTTACCAGGTGAATTATATTCTGACTTCTTGGTTAAAGTTCTGAATTACATATTTTATTCTGCCAAGCAATTCTCTCCTATATTGAGCTCTTTGAAATATATTTCTATGTAGTTATTGTATATTTTCTATGTCCTTTGTATCTATTGGCTCCCATCACAGTATTTTCAACATTTACTCTGTCATCTGATTTCATTGAGACTATTTCAAATCTTTCCCTATGCTAGTATTGGTATTTCAACTGTATCTATTCTAGTCTTCTAATATTTGAGCTGTTTTCTTACTAGATACTATTTATTTATTTAACTTTATTTTAATGAGAGGAAGAGATACACCAGAGAACGAGGGACCAGAACACTTATCAGTTTTGATTTATGTTATTGCTGGGAACTGAAGCTGGTATTTCCAACCCTAAGGCATGAAAGTCTTTTGCACAACCATTATGCTGTCTCCCCAGCCCTAGATTCAGCTTCTTCTCCTCCTCCTCCTCCTTCTTCTTCAATACTTATTCTCATTTGTTGTCCTTGTTTTTTATTGTTGTAGTTATTATTGTTGTTGATGTCGTCATTGTTGGATAAGACGGAGAGAGGAGAAGACAGAGAGGGGAAGAGAAAGACACCTACAGACCTGCTTCACCGCTTGTGAAGTGACTTCACTGAAGGTGGGGAACCAGGGCTTGAAATGGGATTCTTATACCTGTCCTGGAGCTGCGCTACATGCTGCGCTACATGCTGCGCTACATGCTGCGCTACATGCTGCGCTACATGCTGCGCTACATGCTGCGCTACATGCTGCGCTACATGCTGCGCTACATGCGCTTAACCTGCCACCGCCCGACTCCCTCAGCTTCTTAAATCAGTCTATAATGTAAGTGTTTCTGGTGAATTTTCTTCCAGTTCTACATTGTTTTCCTATAGACGGAAAGCTGTTTTTCTTAGAGGTTCACATCACACGCTTGCTCCTTTATTTCTTTTTTAAAATTTTTCCCTTTTGTTGCCCTTGTTTTTTATTGTTGTTGTAGTTATTATTGTTGTTGTTGATGTTGTCATTGTTGGATAGGACAGAGAAAAATCGAGAGAGGAGAGGAAGACCGAGAAGGATAGAGATAAACACCTGAAGACCTGCTTCACTGCCTGTGAAGTGACTCCCTTACAGGTGGGGAGCCAGGGCTCCAACCCGGATCCTTACATAGGTCCTTGGGGATGGTATTTTTTTTTTTCATCTTCAGTTGTCTATGATGCAGCTTATACAAAATAATTGTTGTTCTGTTAAACTGAAATACCACTATGTAGTTGTAAAAAAAAAAAGGTGCGGCTGATTTGTTGACATTCTGAATGCTTCTAAATAAATATATTTTTATTAGTATTGTCCTTTTCATAAATCTGAATTTTTTTCTTGAGGAGAAGCTAGTTTTATTGCTTTTATCCACTTTGGATCACATGAGTTATTACAGTTTTTATGTTTTCATGTAGTTAGCCGATTAAAAAAAAAAGCTTTTGTCTACACACCCTGCTTATTCATGATATGGGTAAATAAATGTTCAGTTGAGACATTTTTCATCCATTACAAGCTCTAAAATCTCGGTTAATAGCAAATTTCACATAGCCCAGTTACGTTTCCAAAGGAATGTGTAACTAGTCTACTTGCAGCATGGGATTGCTAGAATCAAACATTTGGAAAGTCTGTCCTTGAAGGACTTAATAGAAAAGTAAGTTCTAGTGTTTACATGAGGACTCTACATTCTTTCACTCCCATTACCATGTAATGGCAGTTAGATTTGCAAATCCCACATTAAAAAAGGCCTGAGAATGTATCTCCAAAAGCCTAAGCTTAAAGTACAAGACAGTCATATTTAATTTTCTGTTGAGGTTAGTTCCAACAAAGTCTAGAAAAAAGTACTGGCCGTAAATACCTACTACTTATCTAAATATGGATTAGTTAGGAAACTTGAGAACCCATCAAAGATATTTTTAATTGGACTAATTTTTTAAAAATGCAACATTTTAGGATCTATTTCCCTACATTATGGTTTGCTCCTTTATAAGTCAGACATGAAGACATTTAAACTTTGTATAATTTATTCAATTATTTGGGTTTGATTTTTCTTTATAAAACCCAAATTCATCATTAGGGTCATGAATTTATCTGCTTAGCAGTTTAAGGAACAACTTGGCAATTCTGTGGTTTTTGAGATTATTGTTCCCTTAAAGTGCCAGTGTTTTAAAATTGTGTTCTTGTAATTTTACATGCTTTTGTGATGGAGTGCTGTTTTGTTATATAATTTTGACTTGGATTCCTTCCATTTGTTTATGTAATTTCAGGAAGAATATTGAATATATGAGTCTTGGATGACACCAATAAACTAATAATTGCAGAAGTCTTAAATTTAAAAAAAATAAATAAAAGAAAAGAATTCATGTTCCCCACACTCCCCTATTGAACCACAATTTGTTGTTTCCTAATTTTGGAAAACTTTTTTTTTCATGTATGGCTTAAGGTTATAGACACTCTTTGCTTACTTGATACCGGTTTCTCTTAAATATATAGAACATTATTCTTATTAGTCTGTGTCTTTATTGGGAGAGGAAGCATTACCATGCAGTGCAATTTAGCTGTGATTTTTTTTTTGAACTTGAGGTCCTTAACACTAGATTTTCTTCTAGAATAATTAAGAAATCTCCTGAAAATATTCTGAAAGTAGAACAGAACCTTAATTTTCTAGATGAGCCATTTAACTAAGATATATATTAGCAAATACACATTCTACAATGGTCAACAATCTTCTTAAAATCCTAGCAACTATGCATAAAATTAGTAAAGGGAAAGTTTAATTGGGACATAAATGCATGGGAAGCACTATCTACAATCCTAGATTTTAATGAGTCCATTCAATAGCAAAGAAGCAATTAACTGCTGACATTTAGATCTTGTTGTGACCCCAATAGGAATTTGGAACTACTAGCATATGAATGACGTTACCCTGAGGTGGGAGACACATAGAAGGGAATGTATAAAAGCACAGAACTTGGAGCATTTCACTCTCTTTGGCTGCTACTTCATCTTGGCAGAGATGTTCTAGGTATCCGCATGGCTACTTCTCCTGGGAACTGAACACATGCGACTCAGCTAGCCAGTAAACTTTTAGACCCTTCTACAGCTGTGAGCAACCATTAGCTCAGCTGTAATTGTTTATCTTATGGGACTAAATTTTTGATAACTATACTCAGATTTTATGAACCTAGAGTACTCTTAACCCTTGATGATAATTGCTTATTTTGCCTTTTACCTGTTTAACCCTAAAAAACCTTGTATTGTTTAAACCCGATCCCAGCTCCCCACTGTGAATCCTTTTAAGTGTGGAAGCCCTAAAGCTAAACCCCTTTTAAGTTAAGTTAATGGTGTCTCAATGCGTTGCAGTTTTTTTTCTTTATCCCCCCCCCCCATTACAGTTGTTTGACTTTAATTTCACCCTACCCACTTTTTGCTCTATGCGGTTTAACTATCTTCCACCTGTTGAGTCCACTTTGATTTTCCCCACTGTGGGTCCCAAATATGTTTCAATGGTTACATACTCTTTTTTTGTTTGTTTTGTGGTTTGTTTGTTTTTCTGCTCAAGGCAGTTTTTCCTGGACTTTTATCTACCACACGTGTTTTTTTTTGTTTTTTTTTTTTACCCCCATGCACTTTACCTGCTCTTTCCTGCTTGACTTTACTTTAAGTGGATTAGGGAGCCAACAGACATATGCTAATTCTTGGTAAGTGACTGACAATTAATTTTAAGCTTTCTTTTACTCTTGCCCTTTCTAAATTGTCACAATGGGAATATTGCACTCTATTTTCCAAATATATTTATTTTTCCCTTTTCTTTCCCTTGGTTTTTACTGTTGTAATTATTGTTGTTGTTAATATTGATGTCATCATTGTTAGATATGACAGAGAGAAATGGAGAGAGGAGGGGAAGACAGACGGGAGAGAGAAACACCTGCAGGTCTGCTTCACTACCTGTGAAGAGACTCCCCTATGGGTTGGGAGCTGGGACGTTGAACCGGGATCCTTAAGCCTGTCCTTGTGCTTCACTCCACATGTGCTTAACCCACTCCGCTACCGCCTGACTCCTATATATTGCATTCTTTATTTTTTTATTTAAGAAAGGAGACATTAACAAAACCATAGAATATGAAGGGTACAATTCCGCACAATTCCCATAACCCGATCTCCATATCCCATCCCCTCCCCTGATAACCTTCCCATTCTCTCTCTCTCTGAGAGTATGGATCCAGGGTCGTTGTGGGTTGCAGAGGGTGGAAGGCCTGGCTTCTGTAATTGCTTCCCCTCTGAACATGGGCGTTGACTGGTCCATCCATACTCCCAGTCTGCCTCACTCTTTCCCTAGTAGGGTGGGGCTCTGAGGGAGTGGCTCTCCAGTACACATTGATAGGGTTATCTGTCCAGGGAAGTCTGGTCAGCATCTTGCTGGCATCCAGAACCTGGTGGCTGAAAAGAGAGTTAACATACAAAGCCAAATAAATTTTTGAACAATCATGGACCTAAAGTCTGGAATAGTGCAGATGAAGTGTTGGGGGGTATTCCCTGCATGCTCTTGTGTACTTCCACTTTCAGGTATGTATTTTTCCCCTAATTTATGGGCTGTTTTTGATATGTTGTCTCTCCCAAAAGCCTAGACCAGGGAGAAAAGAAGCAACCGGTAGCACAGGTATATACAAGATGCTGGGTATTATACCCCAAACCCTATCAAAGGGACTTTCCAAAGTTAACCCTATCACCAAATAATGTGACGATAACAATAACTATCCATTGTCTTCTTGAACCCTAAGACAACAGGAGCCTCCCATTTCCACTATAGAGCCTATATTTCCCCCAGTCCTGGAACCTTAGGGTGGAGCCCACTTTTCTGCATGCTGCTCTCAATTCAAATCAAATAATATTGCATCCGCGGATGGCAACCTAATCAACGCAATGAGTGTCACCCCAGCATATATTGCATTCTAAAGAAGACAGTATTTACCTCAGACAGTTGAGACTTTAAAGATATGTAAAATTCAGTGTTCCAGCTGAGAATTAAGTAAGTTGTTATGCATAATAGAGGTAGTCTCTGGACCTCTTCCCAAGAACACAATTATATCAGTTGAGATATGGACACACATGGGGTTTATTTATTGAAAAATATTGGTATAGTAGAGGCAAAACAACTTTGGACTTATAAGCTCTGCCTTTCTGCTCTAAATCAATTACAAGCTTCTTTGCAGGATTATTCCCTAAATCCTCCTCCTTCTACTTCCAACTCCACTTCTCCTTCTTCCTCCTCTTCTCAGACACAAACTGTTTCTGTTGTGCCTGAAACCCAAATGTTCTCTCATTTTTCTGCTGAGCCTGTAGCTTCATTACAGGCTTCCCCATGCCTGACTATCAACGGCTTTAACAAGAAAGGGGGGGGGATGGCAAGGCACCACTTAAAATTTATGGAAATTCTTTCTCCTCTCCTTGCTTCTCCCCTTCCTCTAATGTTACATCTGATTCCTTAGAACTACCACCTCTTCCTACTGTGTCATGTGACTCATTCAACCCCTTCCTAACTCCTCCTCCTTCTCATTCTCCCTTGCCTCCATCCATTTTAGACCCAGATTTGCCTGCTACCAGTGATAAAAACAGAAAATTTTCTATTGAGCGAGGCCTTAAATTTGATGCTTTTCCCATGCTCCCTACAGGAGAAGGAACTGAGATGGAATAAAAGGTTGGCCAGATCAGGTTCCCAGAGACAGCTCACCCAGTCAGTTAGTGGGTGAGAGTGCCATTACTTCTCCCAGTGAACATATGAACATTAGAAAAAAAATGACAGGCACCTTGCTGGGCAATCAGAAGTCATCAGAAGTCAGAATAAGTGATGTTACCTAGCACTCATGATGTAGAGTCTTTCAGCTCTGTTATTCAGAAAGCCACAGAACCCTACAGAGAATTTGTGGACAGGTTGCAAGTAGCTATCAGTAGACAAGTAGACAATGAAGAAGCATCCAAAATTCTGATTAAGCAACTAGCCTATGACAATGCAAACTAAGATTGTAAAGGAATTCTTGGGCCACTTAACTATCTAGATTTAAGTATTTCTCAGATGATAAGATGATGTACTAAAGTACAGATTCAAACCCATAAAGCACATGTTATAGCTGCATTTAATCAGGTCACATATGTGGATGGCTGAGTACAGCCCATACAAAACAAAGTTTGTTTTAAGTGTAATAATGAAGGCCATTTACAGAAGAATTGCAAAGTGAATATCGAATGATTTGATTATGAGGTATCTGGAGATGACAGATATTCAAAACCTCCCTTAACAAAATTCCCACTCTGTAAAAGACGCTTTCACTGAGCAATCCACTGTCCATTCCAAAACTTACACAGGAGATAATTCTCTGCCAGATAACAAAAAGCTTAGTCCTGGCCCTCCAGCCCACACAGCAATGAGGACTATTGGATGACTCTTAAGGATAGCCACTTACTACAGGCATCATTTTATAAATAAATTCAAAAAATAATCTCAGAGACAAAAAAAAAAAGACTATGTTGTGATCTTTTGGAGAAAATGAATGGAACTGACAGTGCTTATGCTTAGTGAAGTAAATAAAGAAGTGATACACAACTACCAGATCACATTCCCTAAATTTGACTCTAGATAGTTGGGCATTTTATCATGTAACAACAACCCACAAAGTATAACAACCTAGAAATTCAGTAAAAATTACAAAGACCACTTGCAAATGTCAAAGACATTTAAAATAAAGGCTATGTCTGAGTCACCACTGTGCACCATTTTCTGAGAACAAAAAATCACACTGCCTTGCTATTATTACAAGTCATAAATGCACTACATCCACTCCCTGAATCCTGAATTTAAATTAGAGGCTAAGCAACCCTAAGACCACATAGTCACGGGCCTGGTCCAATCCACCGCTACAACCTGTCATCCTTAGGCCTGAAACGCTGTTGTGTTTACCTTGCAAGAAATACAAGACGTCCTTCTGACAAGTCCATGAGAGCCAACCATGGACTATATTCTGTACGTGGTGGTCTTCACACTTGCACATCTCATATATCACAGTTACCTCCACAGCATGTGCATCAGCGTCCCATCCCAGGCACTGACATCTGTCCTTGCATTCCTGAACTGAGAACCTGGGTTTCTGTTGTCATGCTGTTCAGCCTATGTGATACATACTGGCACCGATGACTCTCTAGACACACAGGAAACAACATTAGTGGCTCCATAGTGGTTGTATGCATGCCAGTTCAAGGGGGGGGGGTTTCTCTTAGCTAGAGACCTTCTTGATCATGGTATCTTCCCTGCCAGGTAAGTATGCTAGAGACCTTCTTAAAAGGAAGACTGGAACAATAGAATCCGAGAAGCCTTCACAACTCAGGACTCCATCAATTCTAACTGTCACTACCAATATAGGTGCTTGCGACATTGATTGAAGAGAAGTCAAGCATCTTTACCTGGTATTCACTTTCTCTATTATGGTTGCAAGGAAACCATAAAGATGTGAACTTTTTAAAAAATTTTTTATTTAAGAAAGGATTAATGAACAAAAACATAAGGTAGGAGGGGTACAACTCCACACAATTCCCACCACCCAATCTCCATAACCCACCCCCTCCCATGATAGCTTTCCCATTCTCTAGCCCTCTGGGAGCATGGACCCAGGGTCGTTGAGGGTTGCAGAAGGTAGAAGGTCTGGCTTCTGTAATTGCTTCCCCGCTGAACATGGGCGTTGACTGGTCAGTCCATACTCCCAGTCTGCCTCTCTCTTTCCCTAGTAGGGTGTGTCTCTGGGGAAGCGGAGCTCAGGACACATTGGTGGGGTCTTCAATCCAGGGAAGCCTGGCCAGCATCCTGGTGGCATCTGGAACCTGGTGATTGAAAAGAGAGTTAACATACGAAGCCAAACAATTTGTTGAGCAATCATGGATCCCAAGCTTGGAATAGTGGAGAGGAAGTGTTAGGGAGGTACTCACTGCAAACTCTAATATACTTCTGCTTTCAGGTATATATTTTGCAGTAGTTTATGGATACGTGTGAACATAAGCTCTCTCTCACAGAAACTGGTGTATATCTAGGTTATGGGACTTTGTTAGAAAGTGAACTACTGAGATGAAATTAGAGTGTAATATAAAAGGAAAGGTCTCACCCGAGTAATGAAGCCGAAGGGTTGTCATTCCACATGTGAAGTCTCTGGACGCAGTCTGAGGTGAAGCATGTTGAGGTGGCAATCGTTGCATTGGTTAGGTTGTGATCGGCGGATGCATTATTTGGTTTGGATTGGGAGACGCATACGGGAAAGTGGGCCCTATTCAAGGGTTCCAGGACTGGGGGAAGTAGGGGCTCTATAGTGGAGATGTGAGGTTCCTGCTGTCTTAGGGTTCAAAAAGACAATCGATAGTTAATGTTATCATCACATTATTTGGTAATTGGGTTAACTTTGAAAAGTCCTTTTGTTAGGGTTTGCTGTACAGTATCCAGTATCTTGTATATAACTGTGCTATTGGATGCTTCTAATCTACTTGGTCTAGGCTTTTGAGAGAGTCCGCATATCAAATACATAGCCTATATATTAAAAAGATTCAGTTTGTGTTTTGAGAAACTTTGGGACATACAACTGATTTTCCCCCTCTCATATTAATTAACTACTGATTTATATGTCTACATTTTGCTAGGAGTGTACATAAACACCATTCCCACCACCAAAAGACTGTGGTCCATCCCTCCCACCCACTCCCACCCCCCACTGGTCCAGGAAGCTGCATGTCTACCCCTCACCACTGGGTTTTTACTTTGATGCCCTACTTACAATTTGATCAGGTCCTGCTTTTAGTTTCCCTTTCAGATCTTCTTAGTCAACTTCTGTTGATGAGTGGGATCATCCCATATTCATCTTTATCTTTCTGACTTAGTTCCCTTAACATAATTCCTTCTAGCTCTGTCCAAGATGGGTCAGAGAAGGTGGGTTCATTGTTCTTGATAGCTGCATAGTATTCCATTGTGTATATATACACCAGAGCTTTCTCAGCCACTCATCTGTTGTTGGGCACCTGGGTTGCTTCCAGGTTTTAGCTATTATGAATTGTGCTGCTATGAACATAGGAGTACACACCTCTTTTTGGTAGGGTGTTATGGAGTCCTTGGGGTATAACCCCAGGAGAGGAATTACTGGATCATATGGAAGGTCCATGTCTAGCCTTCTGAGAGTTTTCCAGACTGCTCTCCACAGAGGCTGGACCAATTTACATTCCCACCAGCAATGTAAAAGGGTTCCTCTGTCCCCACATCCTCTCCAGCATTTGTTGCTGCTGTCCTTTTTGATGTATGCCATTCTTACAGGAGTTAGGTGGTATCTTAGTGTTGTCTTAATTTGCATTTCTCTGACAATCAGTGACCTAGAGCAGTTTTTCATATGTTTGTTAGCCTTTTGGATCTCCTCTGAGGTGAATGTTTTGTCCATATCCTCTGCCCATTTTTGGATGTGAACTTTTATGGAAGTGAACTTGGAGCCTACATAGAAAACATCCTCACATATACTCACAGGTACTAACTTTTACCTCTCCCCAAAAAAGTTAAAAAATCTGGAACACACAATTCCTCATTTAAGCATACATCAATGAAATGCATTGGATCGACTTTCCCGTGTTGCATCCCGTGAGTACCCATTCATTGGGGAAACTGACAATCCTTCCTAGCTGACTGAGTCCATATGGATCCCAGTTACTTTCAAAGCCATTAACTGGCTATGGAAGAAGGGCAAACGCTAGAAGAAGAAGAAGTGAAATGCACATTACACACACACACACACACACACACACACACAAATGTGGAATCCTCAAAGGTACATAATACTTTTGCAATAATAAACTCCAAATGAATAGAGAAATGCCAGTTACCTGAAAATAATTTAAATTGATCATCCTATGATGTTTTGAGAAGTTTCAAGATAATGCAGACAACAAAATATGAACAGGCTATAAATCTGAAAAATAAAAGATAGGAACAATAAAAAGGGATAAAACAGGAATGGAAGAATCTAATGAATGAAAAAAAATCATGAAATAATTTACAAAATGGGGACTGGGTGGTGATGCACCTGTTGCAATGTCCAAGGACCCAGGTTCAAGTCCCCAGTCCCCACCTGCAGGGGATTGCAGACCTGCTTCACCACTCCTAAAGCTTTTCCCTTCAGGAGTGGTGAAACAAGTCTGCAAGTGTCTCTCTTTTTCTCTATCTCTTCCTTCCATCTCAGTATCTGGCTGCCTCTTTCAAATAAATAAAGCTAATTAAAATTTTAAAAATATATTTATTAAAAATTATTTACAAAGCAGTAAAAATGTGACTTATAAACAGGTAGGATATAGTGGGGTCAATGCAAACACACTGCTTATTTTTAGAAAATGTCTGGAAGAATGTTCAAGAGATATATTTTCAGTTAACCTCTTACTAATTCAGAGTTATTTATACATATCTACAATACATTTTCAGAAATTAAATTTGAACAAATATTGTTTTAACATCTGATACAATGGTATCCATTGTATCCTCAAATCAATTAACTTTCCTATAGAGGAAAAATTCAAAAGGAGAATCATTGATCATGTCATACTACTTTCTTTGTAAGTAATTGAATTTGACATGCCAAAATTTTGGTGAAGCTTTTCTTCTCATATACTTCATTACTGAATCCATCCAGATATGGACTTTTGTTATCAGACAGACTTTTAATTAATGCTTCAATTTCTGTGCAAGGTAACTCTTGAAAGTTAGTATGACTCTTTATGAATGCATCCATTTATTTATGTTTGCATGTAAATGTTTGTAATATTTGTAGTATTTCTTATAATCCTTTGTGTTTCTATCTCATCTGTTTCAGTTGTGCCTGTCTCCTTTCTGATTGTTTTTGTCATAACATTCTTTTTGGTGATCTTCATTAATGGTCTAAACTTTTAATTTATTCTTTCAAACTTCTCAAATAAAGTCTGCAAATAAGCAACAACAATATCATCAGGGACCTACAAAATCAAAAATTTAGAATGTAGGATCCAGCAATCGATTATTCATTAAA
This sequence comes from Erinaceus europaeus, assembly GCF_950295315.1. Taxonomy (NCBI): domain Eukaryota; kingdom Metazoa; phylum Chordata; class Mammalia; order Eulipotyphla; family Erinaceidae; genus Erinaceus; species Erinaceus europaeus. The sequence goes on from NC_080185.1 coordinate 14,274,343, forward strand.
CAGTTAGTGTTGAATATTTCTAGGTTCCAGATGTTAGTATAATGACAACCAGACTTCCCTGGACAGACAACCCCGCCAATGTGTCCTGGAGCTCTGATTCCCCAGAACCCAACCCCATTAGGGAGAGAGACAGGCTGGGAGTATGGATAGACCTGTCAACACCCATGTTCAGCAGGGAAGCAATTACAGAAGCCAGACCTTCCACTTTCTGCATCCCACAATGACCTTGGGTCCATACCCCCAGAGTGTTAAAGAATAGGACAGCTATCAGGGGAGGGGACGGGATACGGAGTTCTGGTGGTGGGAATTGTGCGGAATTGTAGTCCTCTTATCCTATGGTTTTGTGTTTCCTTTTTATAAATAATAATAATAAATAATTCTCTCCTATCTGTAGGATATTGACTGTATTATCTTGAAAAATCCATAAATGGGAGTCGGGCAGTAGCGCAGCGAGATAAACTCACATTGCACAAAGTGCAAGGACCAGCATAAGGATCCCAGTTCAAGCCCTCCCTCGGCTACCCATCTGCAGGGTGGTCGCTTCACAGATGGTGAAGCAGGTCTGCGGATATCTATCTTTCTCTGCCCTTCTCTGTCTTCCCCTCCTCTCTCTATTTCTCTCTGTCCTATCCAGCAACAACAACATCAATAACAACAACAATAATAACTACAACAATAAAAACAAGGGCACCAATGTGCCCTGGATCTCAGCTTCCCCAGAGACATACCCTACTAGGGAAAGAGAGAGGCAGACTGGGAGTATGGACTGACCAGTCAACACCCATGTTCAACGGGGAAGCAATTACAGAAGCCAGACCTTCTACCTTCTGCAACCCACAATGACCCTGGATCCATGCTCCCAGAGGGATGGAGAATGGGAAAGCTATCAGGGGAGGGGGTGGGATATGGAGATTTGGTCGTGGGAATTGTGTGGAGTTGTACCCCTCCTACCCTATGGTTTTGTTAATTAATCCTTTTTTAAATATAAATAAATAAATTTTTAAAAAGGTCAATAAAATCAAATAAATAAATATTAAAAAAAGAAAAATCTATAAATAACAGCATGAAGGGGTGGAAATTTATAGCCAGTTTGGAGGATAGAATTTGTAAGCTTGAGACACTGAGGTCTTGAGTTCAATTAGCAGTACTACAAGAAGTCAGAACTTAATAATGCTGTGGTTGAAAAAAAGAAAAAAAATCCAGGTAAAGCCTCTGCCTTCATACTTATATTGGTAGCTGCAGATTTCATAAACATGTACACACAAAAATTCATTTCACAAAGAGATTACAGTACATTACTCAATGTTATAAAAGCATTTCACAACTACCTTATTAACTATTCAGACTAACTGAAAACTAGGCAAAATCATTTTATCACAGCTTCTTTGATGAGAGTATAGATTTAGATCATCCTAGTACTTTCTGTTGAGCACTTACAGTGTGTGTCAAGCACTGTGCAAAGCACTTAATATGCGTTAATTAACTTGCTTTTCACACACACACACACACACACACAAAAAAAAAAAAAAAAAAAAAAAAACTCATGGAGTATCTATAGTTACCATCTCATTTCAAAGGGCAGAAACTGAGATGGAGAGAAGTTAAGAGGGAAGCCAAAATCATACAAAATCATAAAGATATAAGCCAAGCTCATAACCCAGATATTTGTTATTAAAGGGAACGTGCTATTATGAGAAATTCTTTGCAGCACAATTATTTGTTAAGATTAAAGCATATGTGTTTATCTCCATAAGCTTAGCCATAAATAATTATTAATTAAGTCATATTGCAAGAAACTAAAATACAAGAGAGCATGAATAAAAAGCACGAATGGCAGAAGAAAAGATATGTAGAGGGAGTCGGGTGGTAGTGCAGTGGGTTAAGGGTACGTGGAGCAAAGCGCAAAGGTCCATGTAAGGATCCTGGTTAGAGTCCCTGGCTCCCCACCTGCAGAGGAGTCGCTTCACAGGTGGTGAAGCAGATCAGCAGGTTTCTATCTTTCTCTCCCCTTCTCTGTCTTTCCCTTCTCTCTCCATTTCTCTCCGTCCTATCCAAAGAGAACAACTACAACAATAAAACAACAGGGGCAACAAAAGGAAATAAATATTTTTTAAAAAGATAATGTTGAATAGGGCTATAAAAGGGGTAAGGATCAAGTGAAAACATGTATGTCACCATACACTACATGTTTGCCTTTTACTTGAGGCAATTTTACTCTAGACTGGACTCAATATATAAAGAGAAATTGGGCCAGTGTTAAAATTTCTTAATACTCAGAACAATTATTCAAAACTACAACTATGCTTAGCTATGAGATCAGATAATTTTTCTTTGGGCTGTGTGGTGGCACACCTGGTTAAGCACACATGTTACAATGTGCAAGGACCCAGGTTCGAGCCCCTGGTCCCCACCTGCAGGGGGAAACCTTTGCCAGTAGTAAACAGTGCTGCAGGTGTGTCTCTGTCTCTCTCCCACTCTATCAACCCTTTCCTTCTCAATTTCTGGCTGTCTATACCCAGTAAATAAATAAAGATAATAATTTTTTTTCTCAAGAGCTATCTCTCAGGTGATACCTTGCAGTGGAATAGACATCCTTTTAGTAGGTGGTGGGGGTATATAGCATAATGGTTATGCCAACAGACTCCCTTGTCTGAGGCTCAGAAGTAGCAGGTTCAATCCCCCATACCACCATAAGCCAGAGATGAGCAGTGCTCTGGTAAAAAACAAACATCCTCTTAGTAGATGAACTAAGGGTTCCAGAGGGCTGCTCATTTGGTGCTGCTTCTATAAAGTGAAGTCCCTAAAAGGAAGCTCAATGAAAATCATTCTGTGGAAGGCTCCAGAGAAATGAATGAGGTCATTAATTATTTGATGATTTAACTTACTCATGATACCTCCAGGTTTATATTGAGTAATAGATAACAGATATATTTTAATCAATTTTCAAAGACTATTATTCTTGACCATTTTTTTCTTGATTAGTACTAGGTTATCCACTATGTGTTCTGAATGCAGTTCCTATAGCTTACGGGTTAGCTACCTCCATTACTGTAATTAGTAGTTAATATTAAAGTAGAATTGGAATCTTAAGTTTGTCAATTCCTTAGTAAATATTATATTTAAATATACTTTCCCCTGACTCAACTCAACATCTTAGGGTGGAAATATAGGTACCCATAATAATCTTTGTTTGTACAAAAGTATTGAGTTGTGTTTCCTACCTAACAACATTTCCCCTCAACAATTCATCATCAGACACTGTAATCAAATGTAGCATCCAAATCCTTCCCAACAGTTTGTTCTGCCATGTGATATATGGAATAGTGAAACACTTTGAGAGAGTTTAGAACACATGACTACAAAATAGGCCACTTTATCATAGTGATTTAAATTCAAGAACCATGTGAAACGGGTGATATAGGAAAGATACTCTGGTCTGCCTTCTTTTTATTTAAGTCAGGAGAAGAAAAATATGAAAAATATTCCTCCCACTATAGCATAAGTTTATCAGTATGACTTTTGCCAGACTGATGAAATAAAGTAATCTAAAAGTTAAGTTGGAAATGCCTAGGTGATAGGACTGGAATCCTAGCTGACAGGAGAGTGTCAGTGGGAATGGCTTCTGTCTTTACCACAGGTAGCATGAGCACTCAGTAGAGTACTGATACAAAACTACTTCTGGCCCTATATCTAGTAATTCAATTGGATAAAAGAAGGGGGAAAAGGTCCTGTGAGTGAATAAGATAAAGCAGAAAAAAAAATCTGTCTTCATACCTTGTAATTGACTTAGATAAAACTGGAAAAGGTTTAAAAAATAATTCTAAAGCAATGTAATCTCAAAAGGCTAATGAAATTTGGACATTAAAAATACCCCATTAAATGTTTATAGATGATAAATTTGTGCCAAAAGCACCTCTCTCACTCCCCTCTCTCTCTTTCTCTCTCTCTCTCTCTCTCTCTCTCTCTCTCTCTCTCTCTCTCTCTCTCTCACACACACACACACACACACACACACACACAGTTTGCTACAACTATACCTCATCCTCTCCTTGGAGGTGCCTTATAAAATATCTGGCACTCATTCCTCTTCATGTTTCTGTTTACTATAAGTGTTTATTCCTGAAATAATTATCTGATTACAAACCATACTGGTGGTCAAATCTCCCTCCTTGCTCTGTCAACTTCACATCTCATTTGACTAGACACTAATATATTTACTTTTACCCTTTGTGTTGACTGATCTCACTGTCCCGTGACTTTGCATGTCCTACTACTTTCTGTGGTCATGTAACTTCACTTAGAGTTCCCTGCAAGTCCACTTCCTGTATCAGAAAGTAGCCTTTTTGTCTAACTCAGTATGTAAGCATTCAAAGTTTAACTGAATCTTGCCTTTTTGGTTTTCTGTTGAAGACTTCCATATTCATGTGAAGAAAAATTGGTTTTCTCCTGTTTAATCCATTTTATATCAGCCAATTCTTGGAAACATCCAGAGAATCTACAGGGTAAAGGATAATTCTTCCCTTCCCTCCAAGTAAAAACCTTAAAAATGACACTGTATGTCCAAACATGGCACATTCATTTTGGGAAGGAAAATGTAAATGTCAGGTCAATCCTGACTACATGCAAATATTTAAGATCAAACAGCTACCGAGACAGAGAGTCAAAACTTTAATTTTGTTCTTGTGTCTCTAGAACGAATGCGCTTTCTGGTATATTGATAATAATTCATTGTTATAAATAGAGTCCAAGAAACTGAAGGCATATAAAATATTACTTTTATCTGAAAAATTGCTGAGAAAAAGTTGCATAAACTTTTTTCCCTTACTTTGTTAGATATAACAGATAGAAACTGAGAGAGGAGAGGAAGACTGAGAGAGAAAGACAAAGATAAACACCTGCAGACCTATTTCACTAGTGAAGCTTCCCCTTTGCAGGTGATGGATGGTGGCTTGAACTCTGGTCCTTGCACATGGAGTGCCACCACCTGGCCCCTTAATAAGTTATTTATTGATCTTTCACTGCACATGAAGACCTATTTTAATTACTTAATATTATTTGCTTTACTTAAATCTAACAGCTCTGGAAAAAAAATAGCTGTTATCCCCCCTCCCCCATTCCACATTAAGTGAATCAGATAACAGGCAGGAGGTGTGACTTTCCCAGGTCTGCTGACAAAGGAAATACTTTTAAAATGTGGGTAGTAAGAAATCATATTCCAATTCTGATCTCTAAATCAATATTTTCAAAATTTAAAGCACATAGTTTTCCTCAAGATTGAAGAATCCATAGAAAGCATTTAAGCGATTCATAGATTAAGCATTTTGACCAAAAGTCTAAGATGGGGAAACATACACACTAAATAGTAATTAACTTCAAAACCACAAGACATGCAGGCATTTAACTAAAGTCATTACTGTGCCTTTATACTCTGAACTCACTATTAAGGCCACGTGTTTAATTTTTTTTGTCACTGGCTATACATTTCAAAGTGATCTGACAGGCAAATGTATATATAGACTAGTCTGAAGGCCTAGGATCTTCTGAGAAGGATATTTTACTTTCTTGAAAGGCAATAACTTGAAGCTGAAAAAAATATGGAATGGGGGCCAGGCAGTGGCATACCTGGTTAACCATACATGTTCAAGGACCCAGGTTGAGCCCCGCTCCATACCTGCAGGGGCGGGGGGGGGGGGAGCTTTACCAGAGTCTGTCACCACTGTGGCTCATCCTTCTTAGTTAATATAACATCCATAGTTTGCTCATCTCTATCTGTGAAAATCAGAGAGTGTCATCTCCATCCATAGTTTGTACACTGTTGGCAACTCAGAAAATTGTTCAAATGGAAAGATAAGGCATAAAAGAATAGAGAAAGAAAATAATGTTATCAATAGGATCAATATCAATCATGTTTTTATTTGGGAAAAATTGAAACCTGCTCTCACACCTGGATAGTGATATTAAGGTACTACAGGAAACAGAGTCCTCAGTGGACATTTTAAGCTAAGCCAGGTCAGAAACTAAGAACACAATGCCTTGGACAAGTTGCATGGAGATGATTACCATGATGAAAACTGTAGTGAAAAAGTGATCTTCCTCTAGACAGGAAGGTTCTCACAAGCCTCTGCTGTCACTGAGAAGGACCAATTATACGAGGGCCCTCTACATCCCATTGGCAGGAATGCCAGCAATCTTCCTTTGTATGTGTAACACATGTCTCCCCACCACCACCGCCACCACTAGAATAAAAATGCCATTCTAAGCTGAAAGATGCCTGGAAATGAGTCAGCTAGAGGAGGAGGTATGGAGACAAGGAAGTGAGTATGTTCCCAGAAGAGAGACGGCATATGGTCCAGACTAGAGGAGGCGTATCGGAGGAACTAATTGTTCAGTCTGGCCAGAAAGCTAGATCAGAAGCACTGACTCAACATAGGAATTCACCACTATATAATCAGTTTTAATCCCTATTAATTCATCGTGAATACTCAGTTATACTTCCAAATACAATCCACAGAATGATCATGTTTATATTATATTATGCATCTGTAACAAATAACACATTGTGACATGTGTTTGACATATTTATATTTTACATTGTAACATACAACATAAACTTATAAAAGTACTAATTGTAAGGCATTATTAATTAATTAATTAATTACTTGACAGACTGATTGATTGACTGATCACTGAGTGTCATCTCATTTTGAACACATTTCTAAGTGTCATTTTTTCTCTCTTGATGAGGTCAGGCAAGATCTCAACTCTCAAGCTTGTATTTGGAGAGGAGGAAGACAATAGTAATCTCATACAAATGTCTTTAAACTCTTATAGAATAGCAAGTAGGGTGAAATAAGTTCTGAAAAATAATAGAGATTAACTGCCAAGAAAGGGAATAATGAGTCAACTGTAATCCAATGTTTAAGCCTTTATTTAGAGGTAACATTTAAGTTGAGACATGAATGACAAGCAGTCAATCAGAAAAGTATTACAGTTAATTAAACAGAGTTCCAATTCTCAAGCTGCAAACAAGGTTTTTATGCTCCAGGAACATAAGGGAAATGTAACAGTTATGAAAGAGACTTGCAGGAGATGAGAATGAAAGGTTAAGTACAAATAAACCAGGTCATGCAGATTATGGGAAGTCAGGGAAAGGAGTATACATTTTGGAGGTAAGGCAGTAGTGCACTGGGTTGAGTGCATAGTACAAAGCACAAGGACCCACTCAAGGATCTTGGTTCAAGCCTCCAGCTCCTCTGCAGATGTCTATCTTATCTATCTATCTTCCTTCCTTCCTTTTTTCCTTCCTTCCTTCCTTCCTTCCTTTCTTCTTCTTCTTCTTCTCCTTCTCCTTCTCCTTCTCCTTCTCCATCTCCTTCTCCTCCTCCTCCTCCTCCTCCTCCTCCTCCTCCTCCTCCTCCTCCTCCTCCTCCTCCACCTCCTCCTCCTTCTCCACCTCTTCCTCCTCCTCCTCCTCCTCCTCCTCCTCCTCCTCCTCCTCCTTCTTCTTCTGTTGTTTTCACCGGGCTGGCTTCACGGGCGGGTAACAGATGACCCGGGACTCATGGCTGCGTTGTATGCAGTATCTCTTTATTCATGCAGGATGCAGCACAATCTAAGCCGAGCTAAGCTAAAACTAACACTACAACAACTCACAACTAACTAAAACGAACAATGTTTTCTTTATATACTTTCCAAGTAGGGTGTAAACAAGATGTGACATACAGAGGGTGGAGAGAAAAGTGACTGGTGAAAATCAGGGTGTGACAAGTAGAGGGGGCGGAGCAGGCAAGAATTCTACCACTGAACCACCAGTGCCCTGGAGGGAGGATGGTGCTTTATGTAAATGTAAAAGTGATTTATGTAAATAGACCGCAGAAGCAGTGGTTATGTAAATAGGATACAGTGGTTATGTAAATAGAATACAGTGTTAAGCAGGGGGGATTAAACCAAATGAAACAGAAGGGGTTTTTACAAGCAGAATTAGAAGCATACCAACGTTATTCTTCTCCTCCTCCTCCTCCTCCTCCTCCTCCTCCTCCTCCTCCTCCTCCTCCTTCTCCTCTTCCTCCTCCTCTCCCTCATCTTCCTTCTTCTTTTAACCAGAGCACTTCTCAGTTCCAGTTTATGGTGGTGCAGGAGATTGAACATGGGACTTCTGCAGCCTCAGGCATGAAAATCTCTTTGTATAACCTTTATTCTATCTACCCCTGCCCAACAGGTGTCTATCTTTCTCTCCCCCTCTCTATCTCCTTTTCTTCTCTCAATTTCTCTCTCTCTCTCTCTCTCTCTCTCTCTCTCTCTCTCTCTCTCTCTCTCATCCAATAAAAAATGGGAGGAAAATGGCCTCCAGGAGCAGTGGATTCTTACTTAGTGCAGCATTAGTGATAACCCCAGGAGGAAAAACAAGGAGTGTACATTTTAATTTCAACTGAACCAGAAGCCTAAATCAAGTTTTCCCCTTCTCAGATTCCTATCATAGAGTTCTAGGAAATGCTGAGGGACGTGTTTGATAGGTACATGTCAATTAGACCTAGTGACCACTACAGGGCCTCTGCCATTTTCTCTTATCTTTCCCTGATCCATTGTTATAGCTTCTCCAGTAACTGAGCTAAACATAGTAAAACCACCATATCACAATAGACTTGTTTGAGCTTATAAAGGTTATGACAAAGCAGTATTGAGTGATTTCCTATTCACACTCCAAATGGAGACTGTCCTGGTCCTGACTGGTACAGTTTTATTTGTTCTGTGTTCAAGTATCTACACTCCTGTATATTTTAATGTTGTCCCAAATGAGAAAGGTGTCTCACCTTGTTCCTGTAGCCAGCTGCTGAATTCTAGGATTGTGGTACTTAGACTCTAGAATAAACACAGGCTATGAAAACAAGGTATGCTTCTGTTTCTCACAGCCTGAATAAATGAGTGTTTAAAATATTAAAATTAAATATATATTAATATTTTCCTTAACACTGGCTGGAACTCGGTGCCGGTAGAGTGATTCAGTATCTCCCCTAGCGCATTTTTTTATTTCTTTTGACAGAGAAGGGAAGGTAGTCTACATGGAAAGGGAAACAAGGAGAATATAGACAAGAATAGTACTGCTCCAACCTTCATGAAGCTTCCTTCTGCAGGTGAGGACCAGGAGCTTGAATCTAAGTCCTAGAGCATAGTAATATGTCTGCTCTACTGGGTGCACTGCCACCCAGCTGCTATACTGTTACTTTTTCTCACTCTAGGACTCTAATCTTGATGACCTAGGATTGAGGAAAATCTGACTGATATCATTATGTTTTTTTTAATATTTATTTATTCACTTCCATTGCCATTGTTGTAGTTATTATTGATGTCATTGTTGTTGGATAGGACAGAGAGAAATGGAGAAAGGAGAAGACAGAGAGGGGGAGAGAAAGATAGACACCAGTGAAGCAGACCTGCTTCACTTCTTGTCAAGCGACTCCCCTGCCGGGATCCTTACTCCGGTCCTTGTGCTTTGTGTCACCTGCGCTTAACCCACTGCATCCTTCTCGTGGTGCATCCCGTGAGTACCCATTCATTGGGGAAACTGACGATCCTTCCTAGCCGACTGAATCCACATGGTTCCCAGTCACTTTCAAAGCCAGCAACAAGCAGCTCCTGACAGCTTTCAACCTGACGCTGTTGACTGGCTACGGAAGAAGGGCAAACGCTAGAAGAACCCACTGCACTACCGCCAGGCTCCCTAAGACATCATTATGTTTTTAAGCTCCCTCATCTCCTTTTTTCTTGTTTTCAAACAGACATTTGACAACATTTGAAAGTTCCTCTTCTCTAAAAAATGAATTCTTTCTAAAGTACCTAGCTGTTCAATAACTCAAGTATAGAAGTTTACTAGTTGACCTTGCTTTATTGGTCCTCCAGACAAGTCAAGGATGCCAAGCTGAGACTATCCCCACTGGAAATCTGTAAAAAGCCCTAGAATGGTGGATATAGTAACCTACTGAAATGTACATAGATACAATGAGAGTTAAGAAAAAAAAACTGTAATTTTTTCATAAAATTGCCTTCAAATGGGAATAGAGAAATGGGGATTGTGTCAAAGCAGAGTAAATGTCAATAATATACAATGTTTTAAATGTAGAGCTGGAAGTTGGAGGCACCTTTCAATATCATACAGTTAGTAAACTACAGACAAGGGATTTTAAACCCTGTTTTTCTACATTTCAAAACATCTACTCTTTCTACTAGTTCAGGATACAATGTAAACATAAATAATTCATCTAGAAATACTGGCCTCAAACATATCAAAGCCAGTTTAATTCTACAAGATTATTTCCATTTGCACACTGTTTCAGTAATCAAGATGTGATGTCTCTATTACTCAGAGAAGAGAAGACAGCACATCATAGAGCAAACGCATGAGAAATTAACCATAAATTTGCAGATTTTTTGAAGTTTTACATTGATATTAGTTTATCAACAAGGTCCCTTGACTTATTTAAAAATAGTAGGGAAGAATATTTCACAGTTTCATTTCTTCTTTTGTATAATTCATTTATCAGACTAGGGCTTTTAAATATACCTGTATAGGCTCAACGAAAAATTGCACATGATAAATGATCCTTAACAGATTCTTTTTTTGAATGTCCACCATGATGGCAAACACAACTTGCCACTTTTCAAACCCTCAGATTGTTTTTGCAGTTTCATGATTTTTGTGGTAAGTGCAGTTCACAGCAGAAAAACAATACTGATGGGTAAGCACAGCGTGGTCACTGTCCTTGACTGTTGTTTTCGCCGGGCTGGCTTCATGGGCGGGTAACAGACGACCAGGGACTCATGGCTGGATTGTACACAGTATCTCTTTATTCATGCAGGACGCAGCACAATCTATATCAAGCTAAGCTAAACTCACAACTACAAACAATCTTGTCCTTATAAATATACTAGCCCAGTAGGGTGGGAACAGGATGCAATGCAGAGAGGGTGGAGAGAAAAGTGACTGGTGAAAATCAGGGTATGACAAGGAGAGGGGGCGGAGCAGGTGAGGATTCTACCACTAAACCACTAATGCCCTGGAGGGAAGGTGGTGCTTGTTAACAGAGGTTATGTAAATAGAATAGTGTTAAGCAGGGGGGATTAAACTAATGAAACAGAAGTGGTTTTTAGAAGCATACCAACAATTCCCCCTTTGTTTTTAACTAGGCCATAGTATCAGGATTGTGGGGTGAACAGAAACCTATATCGTACAGGCGTTTTCAAAATAACTGGCATAAGACATGGAAAACAAAATAGGCGAGCAGCAATAACCAGTGTGATGCCAAGGGGAACGTTTATTACCTCAAAGGGCAAGGCCTAGCAGGCGAAAGGGCATTTCTTGCCTCTGGGAGTGCTCCATGCTTCTGGGGGCATCTCTAGCCTCAAAGGGTGTTTCCTGACTCTGTGGGCATAACCTAATAAGGAGGGGGAGTTTTCCACCTCTGGGGGCAGAGCCTGCAGGTGAGGGTACATGGTCTATAAAGTCTCAAGGCAATTGGCTGAAGTTAGTCTTTGAGAAACACAGCAGCATGTACCAGTAAGTCTGATGGAAGTGTCAGTCCAAAGTAGATGACCACGGAAGAAAATTCCAGAGGATGAAATGCTGCATGTCTGTCTGGATGGGGAATGTGGGCCACCAGAATTCCGCTTTTCTGTAGAAAGTGAGCTTTGGAGTCTGTGAATGTGTTTCTTCAGGTCGTGCCAGGTCACATCATTGGTTTTCGGGGGTGTGTTGTAGTCATTCCATCTTGTGGGCAATGTCAGAGAACAGGGTTCAAATGGATTTCCAGGAATTCCATTTGAGTAGATGCTTTTTCATGTGAAGACTTGACAGCTGAAATTCACTTACTTGTCAAACAAAACTTGTAGCAGATTAGAAGTTTACTATGATTGATAACTCCATTATAATTGGAAGTCCTTTCTAGTATGATTTTAAGGTTTGTTTAAACAGTTTAAACTCAATAAAATGTGGAAAGGTAAACAGAAGAACCACAGTAGAAGCCTCAGGCATGAGAATAATTAACATAATCATTGCACTATCTGCCCCAACCATAACTCATACCGTTTCAGGATTAAATGTTTCAGATTTATGCCAAGACGTAAAAAAAGAAATCAAAGGAGGAAAAAACAATTTTTGGATTGTTTCTGGATGTCTCTAGAAATCATGGCTGCGTCTAGCACTTGATAAGTTTATATTCTTGGAATAAGTGCCACACAGAGATTGATTGATTCAACACATACACAAATGCCAACTGATTGATTCAACACATACACAAATGCCAACTTTTCATTTGTAGAATGAGTTTATTATAAACAAGCTCAACAAAACAAGAACATAGAGGTCTTACTATTTCCAATTATCTCGGTGTTGCCTGAAAGAAATATATACATATATATACAATTTGGCTCCCAATTAGAAAACAATGCCATACACAGCAAATTGAATAAAACTTAAGAGAATTATGAAGACTGAGAAATAAATAGATAATAAATAATATTCCAGAAGGTTACATTCTATAGGATAGCACCCATATAGCAACCACAGAATGTGAAAATTATAGAAACAGAGAACAGAACCATAGTTGCTAGTGGCTTAAATAAGAAAATCGGTGCAAGATGAGTACAGCTATAAAAAGATAGTTTCAGAGAACCTTGAGGTGATGAGGTTATTCAGAATCTTGACTATATATTATATAGTCATTAAGATATCCTCACTGTGATAGTATAAGGATAAATTTATGAGAGTTATATGGGATTGTGTGTGTGTGTGTGTGTGTGTGTGTGTTTTGAATGCAAATAGTCACCTTTTTAGAAATTTATTTTTTAAATTTTATTAGTGATTTCATATTGATTTACAAATTTATATGTCAACAGAGGTACTATTCCATTCTGTTCCCACCACCAGAGTTCTTAATCCCCAGTCCCTCCTTTGCAAGCCACAGCAGTTCTCCTAAGGTTGCAGACATGGGTTAACTATCATGTCTACAACTTTCTGTCTACGTTTGTACATAACTGCCCCTTTTTTCCTCCAGGTCCATTCTTTTCTTCCCCTCCAAGCCATTTATGACACTATTACTACAATCCAATTTCCCTCCCTTTTTCCTCCTTTCTCTCGAGGTCATAATGGAGCCAGAGTTCACAGCCCTCTTATCCTCTTTTTCCTGTGTCCCCCCCCCCTCCCACTGGGAATACGGATCCAAATTGTTTCTGGGAAATTCATTTTCAAAAAAATCACTTTATTGGAGGAAATGATTCACAAGACTACTGTTGTCCCTATAATAGGTGTCTATACACTACACTTACCATCAACTGACCTCTTCCTCCACCCAACACTCTTCCAGTGTCCTCACACCTACCTATATTAATGTCCTTGACTCTGCTGCCATAAAACACAGTTAGTCTGAATTTCACCCAGATTTTTTTCCTTTCTTTGTTTCTTAGGTCTTACCTATGAGTAGGGACACCCAGTCTATATTCATTTGTCTTTGTCTTATTTCTTATAATTACATGCGGATCTACTGTTATCAAAATATGAATACAAATTTAAACAAATGATAAGGCATGCTTTCATATATACAGGATGGTGCATTTAATAAACTAATATTACTAAAACTGTAGTGACAACTTTCTTTCTTTCTTTCTTCCTTTCTTCCTTTCTTTCTTTCTTTTTACACCAGAGCGCTGATTAGCTCTGGCTTATGGTGGCACCAAGGGGATTGAACCTGGGACTTTGGAGACTCAGGCATGAGAGTTTGTGTGTAATCATTATACTATCTACCTCCACCTTCTTTTCTCTAAATTTATATACAAGTAGTAGAAAAAAAGATCTTCTGATTTGTGATCCTTTGTTTTATTTTATTTTTTTTTGAAAATAAATGTTGCTAAACTTGAATTTCCCTTTCTTAATGTCATACAACAAGATAAGTGGAACCAAATGTTCAACAGTGCCCTGAAGAGCAGATGGTCTAAGTGTTAATTGTACTAATTTTCTGTTGTCATATTGGTGGAGGTATAATTAAATTCCCAATGCGAAAAGAGACATTGTTATGAAAAATTCCTTAGCCACACTGCTTGTAAGCAAAGCAAAGTTAATGATATATATAACTATACATAAAAAAGTTAATAATATACCTATACCTATACCTATACCTATACCTATACCTATACCTATACCTATACCTATACATCCTCCAGGGTTATCACTGGGGCTCGGTGACTATAATACAAATACACTGCTCCTGGAGGTTATTTTTTCCCTTTTGTTGCCCTTGCTGTTTATTGTTGTTTTTATTATTGTTGTTGTTGTTGTTGCTGTCATTGTCCTTGGATAGGACAGAGAGAAATGGGGAAAGGAGGGGAAGACAGAGAGGGGGAGAGAAAGATAGACACCCGCAGACCTGCTTCACCACTTGTGAAGTGATGTCCCTGCAGGTGGGGAGCCAGGGAGCTGGGACTGGGATCCTTATGCCAGTCCTTGAGCTTTTCACTATGTGTGGTTATCCCCCTGAGCTACCACCTGGCTCCCATTAATGTATATCTTTGGCCGAAACTTGAAATAAAAGTAAGAAAAGTCTCTCTGGCATTTTTTTTATAGTGGTAACTAGATAGGATAGTCATCAACAATTACATATCGTGCTTTTGAATGCTTTTCAAGTAGTGTCAAAAAAGCACATCCTGCATGATTTTATTTTTAATACTTATTTATTCCCTTTTGTTGCCATTGTTTTATTGTTGTAGTTATTATTGTCATCGTTGATGGATAGGACAGAGAGAAATAGAGAGAGGAGGGGAAGACAGAAAGGAGGAGAGAAAGACACCTGCAGACCTGCTTCACCGCCTGTGAAGCGACTCCCCTGCAGGTGGGGAGCCGGGGCTCGAACCGGGATCCTTATGTTGGTCATTGTGCTTTGTGCTACCTGCGCTTAACCCGCTGCATTACAGCCCGACTCCCAATCCTGCATAATTTTAAAACAAATCAACACTTTTTTTTTCTTTTTTACCAGCTCTGGTTTATGGTGGTGCAGGGTATTGAACCTGGAACTTTGAAGTCTCAGGTCTGACAGCCTGTTTGCATTACCATTATGCTATCTACCCTTGCTCACAAATTGACACTCTTAACACCTCTAAAAACAAAATCAGATTGCTAGCAAGTAAGCACTTCTCAGATCTTCTTGGCAGGCCAAATAAGTCAGCCTCCAGACAAGTTTCTGTCCATGTCATAGCTCAGATATTGTCAGAACGTCACTGGGGGAAATTACATTCATTTCCCCTCCAGGAACCCACACCACTAATCCTGACAATCATATTGCTAAGGAACCAGTAGCACCAAGTGTGGCGGGCCAGTTTGACTTTAATGACTTAGTTTCTTCCATACATATCTTCAAAGTATAAAAGTAAGTGAACCAATTGTATATGCTAGTTTGAAGTAACAAAGATCTTGAAGAGAGAAATGGGCCTGGGATGTGGTGCAGTGAGTATGACTCTGAAACTGGAAGCATGAGGTCCAAAATCCAGTCCCTGGTATTACATGTGACATAGTGCTGCTTTGGAGAAAGATAGATAGATAGATAAAGAGAGAGAGAGAGAGAGAGAGAGACAGATACATATATAAATATATAGATAAATAAACATAGAGATATTCTATCACATATTTACTATTCCATATCTATCTTGTGCTAAGAAATACATAAAATCTCTAAAAGGACAGAGAACCTACCTCATACTTGTGCTTCCTCTACTACTACTACTAAGTTGAAGTATCTGTAGACTAAAAATTGGTAAACACTTCAAAATACTTTTTATGATGTTAAATCAAATCAATAAAGACAAAAATAAGTTAAAGGGGTCACGCGATGGCATACCTGGTTGACCACACATTTACAATATAAGACACAAATCAGGAGATTTTATTTCATTGTTAGAGGCTTTTATTTCCCCTAACTCTAAGTATTCTGCATAGCCTCTCCCCCCCAATATTTTAAACATTTAATTAAGAAAATGAAATGGCATGCACCAGACAACAAATACATGGGCAAAAGATGGCTGACCCCATGTGGACACTGATGCCCAATTTTATTCACTTCTAAGGCCTTACCTTCACTTCCTCTCTAAGCCATATCTACTCCTATTACAACTTTTTATGTGTCCTTCGTTTTACCTGTTCTCTCAGATAAGAGAAACCATGCCTAACTTCCTCAGGTATTCTTAAAATTCTCTTTCCTTTCAGTGATGGTGGAAAAAAATATTCCTGGTCACAAAAGTTCTGGGTTGGGAGCTGGGCAGTAGCACAGAGGGTTAAGCGCACGTGGTGCAAAACGCAAGGACTGGCTTAAGGATCCCTGGCTCCCTACCTGCAGGGGAATCGCTTCACAAAAGGTTAAGCAGGTCTGCAGGTGACTATCTTTCTCTATCCTTCTCTGTCTTCCCCTCCTGTCTCCATTTCTCTCTGTCCTATCCAACAACAACATCAGTAACAACAACAATAATAACTACAATAATAAAACAACAAGGGCAACAAAAGGAAATAAATAAATAAATATGTAAAAAATTTAAAAAAATTCCGGGTGCCAGCTGATTATACAGTAGAGCCTGTATAGTCTCTGTGTTCCTATCAGTCTGAGCTCACAGTCCATGATCACAGCTGGGAATCTTTTTGTCTGCACACATTAGAAGACCAGTCCTCCACTAGTAGCAGAATAGGATGACTCAGCTTCCCTTCAAAGAGTGGGACAGTGCTTGTCATTGCTAGTTTACAGTGAAGTTAAGATCCTAGACAGGGGACTGGGTGGTAGCACAGTGGGTTAAGTGCACATTGCGCAAAGCACAAGGACCAGATTAAGGATCCCGGTTAGAGCCCCCAGTTCCCCACCTGCAGGGACGTCACTTCACAAGTGATGAAGCAGGTCTGCAGGTGTCTATCTTTCTCTCCTCTTCTCTGTCTTCCCCTCCTCTCTCTGTCCTACCCAACAACAACAACAGCTATAACAACAATAACAGTAACAACCACAACAAGGGCAACAAAATGGGAAAAATAGCCTCCAGGAGCAGTGGATTCATAGTGCTGGCACCAAGCCCCAGCAATAACCCTGGAGGAAAAAAAATCCTATACAGTCACACTGAAGAGCTAAAGAGGACATTCCTGATTGAAATGACAAGCAATGATAAAGAAAGGGATTCATTTGAGATCTAGGCACATAGTATTTATGAGGGAATGCAAAGATTTCCTGACTAAAACCTTAGGTGATGAGGTGGCCTGGTATTTACAAAAAATGATCATCTTTAAATGAGGCAGTCTTTTGCCCCTTTCCAGTCTTTAGTAGTTCTTTCTTTAATTGCCAAGATAAATTTTCTCCAAGCTGTTAAGAACTTGAATGCCATTTGTCATATCCAAGCCAGCATTATAGTTATGGGGTACAGCTTTGAGTGATCACCTCAGTTTTATTGTTGTTTACATTTAAAATCCAGACTCTCAACAATGCAGCTACTTCATCTTATGCAGGCTTCATGAGTCTTTCTGTACACTCAGTTTCCTTCCTTTATAAGCAATAACAGTATTTCCTGTCACTGTGAATTAACCTCTACATGACACTTAGCACAGAGGTTGGCACTAAGTACGTACTAGATGGTGTCAAGTAAAGGAGTGATGTTCCAAGTACTGTGAGAATCAAAATTGAATCAGGAGCATGGATATGACTCACCTTGTCTCGCACATGGCCCAGGTTCAAGCCTCCACATACACGGAAGTACCATGTCATCAGAGGACACTACAGTGTACCCTTTCTCTTTTTCTCATAAAAATAATTAAAATGTAGTTCAGGAGCAATGAAAAAATGCATGCACAAAGTCCCCAGTGCCAAATATATATATATATATATATATATATATATATGCCAAAAAAGTACTGATCACAAACTGATTAAGGTCAAGATGAGGAAACTGGTAAGTAAACACTGTTATTATAAACTAATAAATGAAAATACAGTGAGACAACAGAGGAAGGAAAGGATAATAGTTCAAAGGAATCAGGAAGGATATTGAGGAAATGAATTCTAGCACAGGTCACAGGCATGGTTTAGCCATTTCGAGATTAAAAGAAAATATGCACCTGGCAGAAAGAAAGAACAATCGCAAAAGATTTGTCTTTCCTTTCTGTCAGGTTGCGCGCAGGAGAGAGAAGAGACCAGGAACTTGTGGTGGAGCAGGAATACAAATCTTTATTCACACAGATGCTCCAGAGTTGGGTGTGATCATAGTGGTTTAGGCCACGTGGAGCTAGCAAAACGGCCACCTCCTACTATGCCTACCAGCCCTTCTCCAGGTTTTCTCCAGGTCAGGACTCAGAAGAGATAAAAAGAGGAAGAGAAGGGGAAAGAGAGGGGAAGAGAGGGGTGCATTGGATCGACCTTCTCGTGGTGCATCCCGTGAGTACCCATTCATTGGGGAAACTGAGGATCCTTCCTAGCCGACTGAATCCACATGGATCCCAGTCACTTTCAAAGCCAGCAACAAGCAGCTCCTGACAGCTTTCAAGCTGTTGGTCCTGCTATGCTGTTAACTGGCTACGGAAGAAGGGCAAACGCTAGAAGAAGAAGAAGGGGAAGAGAGAGAGGGGGCAAATAGGAGCAACTTTTATAGGAGAATTCTGGAAATGGCAAGTTGGGATGGAATTGGCTAGGAAAGGGGTTGGAGAGAGGCTAAAGGCATACTGGGAAGGTGGAAGCATCCTTAGCAATAGTTGCAGTGGTTTTAACTGAATTAGCAATACCCTGAGGGGATAAAGTGGTGGGGATCTGTAAATAATACTTGCATGTAAATATAGTGGATTGTAGGTCCTGCAAATTTTCAGCCACATCTGCACAATTTCCCAACACTTTCTTTGAGAGCTTTAGGAAAATAATATAACTCAAGGAGGGGGTAGCTAACATAATGACTGTGCAAAAGACTTTCGTGCCTGAGGCTTCAAAGTCACAAGTTCAATACCCTGTACCATCATAAACCAGAACTGAGCAGTGCTCTAGATTTAAAAAATAAAAATAATAGGTAAATTGGGGGAGTGAGGAAGGAAGGATGGATGGAAGGGAAGAAGGAAAGGAAGAAAGGGAAGGAAGGAAGGAAGGAAGGAAGGAAGGAAGGAAGGAAGGAAGGAAGGAAGGAAGGAAGGAAGAACAGAAATGATATAGCTCACATAGGCTATCAGCACTTAGTGCAGTCCTTGGGCTCAAACAAGGAACTTTCAGACAGGAGACTCAAAACCATCCAGGACAAAGGATATACTAAGATGATTCTCACTTGTCAGACTTTGTAAAGGGAGAACTACTAAGATTTAAAGAAATATTTAAGAAAATTGAACAGTGGGAAGGTCTTTGTTTCTCAATAATAATAAAAGGAGGTAATTAGTGCCTTCTGAAATCTTTGAAGCCTTTTCAGCCAAGGGACAATAGGAAGTATAGCTAATCACTATGACAAACTAATAACTAATCACTATAGCGAGGTGATTTTTTTCTTCCCTTCTACTGTGTGATTTAGTTGCCTCAACTCTCCTTCAAACTCTCCAAACAAACATGTCCCTTACTTGCTGGAACTGAAGACTGTTGAATGATGATGCTTGAATGATGCCATTTTCAAATAACAAAGAAGGGTGCTTCATTAGGTTGTCAAATCTCATTTTGCCTGTACTTTATCTTCACTCTGCTATTTTAACATGGTAGAGTTATATCACATAGCTGCCAAGGAAAGGAGATTTTTTAGGAGAAAAGAATTTTCCTTTTGAGCCTGATGCATGGTAGGCAGGAATATATGAATTGGAAGGGCATTATTTTTTTTAGTGAAAAATCCAAGGAACTTAGAGGAAGGACACATGGAGTGGAGTCTGTGGATGACCTTGAATAAGCTATTAGACATCTTACTAGCCTCTTATAAAGATCAAGCAAGATAAAGCAAAAGAAAGTGTTTCCTACACTTCACATGGTAAATCATTTAGTGAGTCAGCCTTTTTCAATAGTGACTGATGATTATGTGGTTCTGAACTAATGAGATTTCAATAAGCAAATCTCTTTAATATCTAGCATATATCATAACCAGAAACACACTATTTGTAGATTACCATGCCCCATATCATATCACTCCCATCAGCAATACAGATAATTCAAAACTTCCAAACACACTGAAAATTTTGGTCTAACCTATTATGTAAAGTCATTAGTCTATAATAGATCCATAGTAAATTTGTAAGGCCACTAACTAGGGCATCCTTAGGAGACACACTGATGTGTTGTGCCATTGCACAAGAGATATTCTGGCAGTATTTCAATATATCAGCATATATATATATATATATATATATATATATATATATATATATACTTCTTGGCAAAAAAAAAGACTGAATTGTATCATTTGGGACAAAAGAATGGAACTGGCAGTGATTATGCTTAGTGAAGTAAGCATGGAAATAAAAGAGAACCATGGAATGATCTCATTCATATACGGAATATAGATAATTAAAACACATGAAAGTGAAAAAAGAATAAAAATAAACACACACACTGTGTGTGTGTTCACCCAATAGCTGTGGCCTTGGGAAAACTGTGGTGGTTACTGCTTGAGGTGGCTGGGGGTACAGAACTGGTGGTGAAAGTGGTGTAGAATTATAACCCTATTATAATCTTATAAATCGCTATAAAATCACTAACATAAATTTTCAAGAATACTTGCTGAAATCATCTTGCTTTGTGTATTAGTCATTTGGTTTCTCTATGTTCAGAATTACTGCTACTTTTGACAAATGAATTGGCAGACATTCCAGCATATAGAATATCTTTTCCCACTTACAAACATTCTTAATTATTTCCTCAGGCTTCAGGCACCATTATAATTAGTAGTAGCTCCAATGAATAATAAATTAGAATAATAATAGATTCCGGATGTTGTATTGCAGCATAGATTCACCTCAAAATAATATTTAGCATTTCAAAAGTTGTTTATCTGGTCTTGAAATTGTTGGAAATATTTTGAGAATCAACAAAAGCTGGTCAATATAATTACTTTAAAATCATATCTACAGTTTTATTAAGACTCTTTTTAAAAATATTTTAGTTATTTATTTTCCCTTTTGTTGCCCTTGTTGTTTTTTATTGTTATTGTAGTTATTGTTGTTGTCATTGCTGGATAGGACAGAGAGATAGAGAGAGGAGGGGAAGACAGAGGGGGTAGAGAAAGATAGACACCTGCAGAACTGCTTCACTGCCTGTGAAGCGACTCCCCAGTAGTTGGGGATCCAGGGGCTCAAACTGAGATACTTACACTGGTCCTTGCGCTTTGCACCACTTGCGCTTAACCCGCTGCGCTACCACCCGACTCCCATATTAAGACTTTCTTACCCCATAATCTCTTAAGTAATAGCTCTCTGTTGGCACCTCCTCAAAGTGGTCTTTTTTTGCATGAAGTTTCAGGGTTACATTAAGGGGGAGGTAATGGGTCATATTATCTTAATAAAAAAGCTAATGAGAATTGATGAAATCACACATGAATGAAACCCCAGCCTCATAAAAGAAAAACAAACAAACAATAAAAAACTTACTGTATAATAAAATGAGCCCTGGCATGGGAATCAGTCAGAGCTGAGTTTAAATATAAGTTGGTTTGCTCACTTTCAAAATGACATTGTGCAAGTTAATTTTAAATTCCTTTCACTTCATGTGTCTCATTATAGGCAAGCATTCAGTATACATCTGAATGTCCATTATAATTCCAGTAGGTCTAGTGGACAAAAAGATAAAAAGACCATTTTATGCTCATGGAGCTCAAAATCCAACTTAGAAATCAGGTTATCTATACATAAAAGGACGGTATTACTAAACAGCATAGAAAGATGATGACCTTGTCATTACAAGGCCAAGTGACCTGCAAAACAATTAACTAACAAATATTGTCCACCTACATCAAAAGATTTCAGAAAGGAGCTGTGTAAGACTAGACCAGTTGAAGTTTCCATGAGGGTTATACGGCAATTCTCATAGGACTTAAACCATTTATAGTCTAAAAGGAACTTAAAGTTTTTTTGCATCTCAAACATTCAAGGCATTTGGTTATTTTGGTTGCTGAGTATTAGAACTAAATGCTGGCTCTACAAATAAGTTAATTACTAATGAAGTCAGTAATGTCTGGGAACTGTGAAAACAGCTTAGCTTTTATACAAATAAACTCTTTGGACCAAAAACAAAGAGTCATTTTTCTTTAATGGTAAGAATTAAAACTCAAACTATTCACAATGGCTTATTTTGGGGAGTGTGCTGACATGGTTCATTAGCCCATGCTATGGAAGGGTCAATAACTGTGTAATTAAAGCATTAGGAAGCTTTAACCAATCTTTTTCCATGTCAATATTGTGATTTGTAAAATATTTGAGATTCTTTGGTATATTACACCAAAGTAAAAGACAATGAGGTTGTGGAGAGGGTTAGGGTCTTGGAACATGATGTCAGAGAAGGACCTAGCAGGGGTTGAATTGTTATGTGGAAAACTGGGAGATGTTACATACTTATAAACTATTGTATTTTACTGTTGACTATAAACCATTAATCCCCCAATAGAGAAAATAAAAATATATATATTTGAGCCTCTAAGTACTTAAAACTTTTAATTTGCAATCACAACTTAAGGTTTTGATTTTTGTCTGTCATAGAAGAACCATAAGGAACAATGAATACTCATTTTCCATTCCTCAGAGAGGCATTGTGAAAGTATATGTTTAGGCAACAAGTATACCCTGCTTTCTAAAGTGTTATGCAAATGTAGTTTCTAATGTGCTATGCAGCTGCTAGCTACAATGACCACAAGTGAATATGAATATTCAAAATGCAATTCACGCCCATGTTATGAATTGCATAGAGTATGAATGCACTAGAGGAGATGGTACTTAAATGTCTACATTTAAATGACAAATTCATCTACATTATAAAAAAACAGTAGAGCCCATACCTATATGAGTAACTGAAATATATACTGTGACACAATCAAAACTTTAATGTTTCCCAGGAAAAACAGTTCTACTGGTCACTAAAGTATTTTCTTGACCCTAGACATCTACAGAAATATGTTTCCTCTTGTAAGAGTTTATCTTCATCTTTATCCTTATGCTTAACCACAGTAGAATACAAGCCATTGTCTGGAGGCAGCTGACTAAAACTTGCCGGGATAGCCTGAGGGTGCTTCTTCCCGAGCAAGTGCTCTCTGGGTTGGAGAGAACTCAACTGGAGCCAACCTAGGCTGCTGCATGAGAGAGGGATCAGGAACTCGTGCTGGGCTAGCATCGCAGGAGAGAGACTCTGGAACTCTCGGAGCCAGAAGGCAATCCCAAGTGTGTTGAAACAGAAGAGCAGCTGTATATATACTCGCCAAGTAGGGTGGAAACAGGATGTGATGTAGAGAGGGTCTAGCGAAAAGAGACTGGTGGAAATCAGGGTGACTATGAGAGGGGGCGGAGCAAAAAGACATCGTGAACCAGTGGGGATTAAATCAATGCCCCGAAGGCAGGGCGGTTCCTAGGTAACTGGTTATGTAAATAGGCCACAGGGATAAGCAGAGGGAAGCTGGCATCTTGCCCAACAACAACTAGACCAAGAAAGTTTGTTCCTGAGATTTTTAGACCTTAAGGTAAGAAAAAAGTCATAGTCTCCAGTATCTGTAAGGAGATTCAACACTTGTGGTTTGTCATCAGAGACTTTCTTTCCCACGTGAGAAAAGTTGGACAGCAGTGGAGAAAAATCAAGCCATCAATTAGAGATAATCCAAGATTCAAAATGTAGAGTAGAGAAAATGTAATTCTCTGGATCTCCCTTGATTGCTGATACAAATCTTTTCTTCTCCCAGTAGAGAAGCTCCATCTTTTTTTAATCCTAGCATCCAACGTTACACACAGTGCTTAGAAGTAATGAGATATTCATTGAATATTTGAATAGGTAAGAAAATATTGTATCTTTCCAATAATAATAACCCTATCTTAAAAAATTCAAGAGGGGAGCACAGAACTTTGAATGGTGGGTACAGAGTGAAATGATACCCCTATACTCTTGTAGACCATTAATAAATAACTAGCTAAAATAGTATTTTATTTTTTTCAATGGCAATTAACAACCTGTCCAAAAATTTGTATGGAACCAGAAAAAAAAATGTAGCTACAGAACTTCTGAGGAAAAAAAAGTATAAAAATGGAGGTATCACATTCTCCACTTGAATTTATATTACAGAGCAATAGTAATTAAAATAGCACAGTACTGGAATCAAAATTGATCAGTGGAACAGAACTGAGAGCTCATAAATAAGCCCACACATATATAATCACAAAAGGGGCCAAAAGTATTCAATGGGAAAAAGAAAGCCTTTTCAGCAAATGATACTGGGTCAATTGAACAGCCACGTGTAGAAAAATACAAAGAGCTCATCACTTAAGACTATGCCCCAAGACTAGATCAAAATGGGTCAAATATACAGTTATTGGACCAGAAACTCTGAAATATACAGAAGAAAATATCAGCAAAATGTTACAGGATCTTAATATCAAAGACTTACTTGGAGACTCCAGTCTACAGGCAGGTGTAATGAAAACAAGTGTAAATAAATAAGACTATCCCCACCTGCAGGAGGAAAGCTTCATGAAAGGTGAATCAGGGCTGCAGGTATCTCTCTGTCCCTCTCTCTACCCCTCCCTTCTCAATTTCTCTCTGTCTCTATGCAATAATGATGAATAAAATAAGATTAAAAAATAACATATTCATTTATTTTAAAAAATAAAAATTAACATAAATAAATAAATAAGACTATATTAAACTAAAAAGCTTCTACATATTGAGCAAACAGCACAAGGATGACGAGGCAGCCCAGTAAATGGGAGATGTTATTTGCAAATCATACATCCAACAAACAACATATCAAGTATCTATAAAGAACTGATACAGCACAACAAAAGAAAAAAAAATAACCCAGTAAAAAAGTGGACCAAAGATGAATAGGCAGTTTTCTAAAGACGAGAAATACTCATGAACTACAGATATAAGAAGAAATGCTCCTTTCATTTATCATTAGATAAATGCAAATTAAAACTACACTGAGATTCCTTCCTGTGAGAATGGTCTATATCAACAAAGCAGGAAACAACAGATGTTGACAAGGTTGTGGAGAAAAAGGAACTTTCCTGTGCTGCTAGTGGGAATCAAACTGGTGAAACCCCCTTGGAAGACTGTATGGAGAGTCCTTAAACAAATACAGATGGAATGACTTTATGACCAGGAAATACCACTCTTAAGCATTTAACCAAAGGATAGACAAATTCTTATCCAAAGGGATATATATATACCCATATATGCATAGCTTAATGACTAGTGGCAACAGAGTGAAAGCAGCCTAACTGCCCATCTGACAGATGACTGCCTAAAGAAGTTATGGGACATATATTCCATGGAATACTATTCTGAAATAAAAAAAAAAAAGATGTTATTGTTTCTTTTGGTGAATTCTCAGAATGCTAGAAATGGATCTAGCCATTCCTTTTGTGGAGATATGTCCAAGGGAAAAAAACATAGTCATTCAAAAAAAAAAAATCTATGTGTACCTGTGTTCATAGCAGCACAGTTTGTAATAGCTCAAACTTGAAAGCAACCCAGATGTCCAAAAACATATGGCAGTTATATACACGATGGAATACTACTCAGCTGTTAAGTATGATGTAGTCATCTCCTTTGCCTCATTTTGGATGGAGCTTTAAGGAATATGTTAAGTGAGATAGCCAAAAAGGAGAAGAAAAATACCAGATTTCTTAAGGTGGAACTTAAGAAATAAGGTCAAAAAGGGGAAAGACTCAGTTTGGCTTATTGAACCAAAGCAAAGGATTCTGGGTAAAGAGGGCAGGGAGGGGCCTGTGAGAGGGGCTTTGGCACATGATGATAGGAAAAGACCCAACCAAGGGACAAGAGTGTTTTGTAGACATCTATTACAGTGAGATGAGAAATTCTACCTATGTCAGCAAAAAAGAGAAAAAAAAATCTATAGCAATAATGAGGAGAGAAGAAAAATAGAAGATAGACAGTAGAAGAAAAAAATTGTGAAGGCAGAACTTAATAGGGGGGGTGGGTGGTGATTTCTGACAGCCGACAAAGTAAAATAGGAAAAGGAGAAAATTAAAGAAGCACATTTGGACATAATCCAAGTAATAGTGACATTTTAAATTAATCATGGATTAGATCAAAGGTCAACAGAATTGTCCTGTGGAGGGGAAAGGAGTGAAATATTTTAGACTTTGACAGTCATTCAATTTCTTTCACAAGTATTTATTTCTGTTATTGTATTGCAAATACTATCCAATTCAATCCAGTCATCCTCCTTGTATAGTTATAAACACAGGGGAACAAGGCAGATGCAATTCTTTTCACAGGGCCTCTATTCAAGAAATCAATTAAATAACTTCATAAAGAAATGCAAGCTTTCCACTGTGATCCAAGTATAAAGTTAGATTAGGGAATGCTACTATTTATCAGGTGTACTATTTCAATTGAAGGAGCTTGAAGTCCTTGAGTTTTCTTTAGGTAAGTCTTTACAGAAAAGTAGATTTTAAACATGATATGGTAGAGACTGGCTTGGTGTCTTACCAATTGTTTCCTCTTCTTGGACACACAGGAAATTGAGTGTAGTGGCTAGGTTAATTATGTGAGCAGACCTGTAGCACCAGATGCAAATGTATGCATATCACTTCTTCTAATCCATTTAAGCCTCAAGACTGTGTGGTATTATCAACCCTGTCATAACAGCTTTTATTTTGATACATGTTAAAGAACTTTAATGTTCACTGTTGATGATTATTGTGCAAGGAACACTGACATAGATGTTCTGTGCTGCCCTGGGCCATGTGAGCTACATGTGGGAAGTGGTTTTGGGTCTGCGTCACAATGATTTGTTTCCAGTAACACTTAGATCCTTCCTAGACACATTTGTCATAGTTGCAATTTTCCTTTTGCAAATGTCATTTGAATCAGATTTATGAGAGGTACAGAATAAAATATATTTGATATTAAGAAATAAAAGTGAATAGAGGAGCATGCCTGAAATAGACTTCCTAGTTTCTTCCCACACAGAGGCCCCTAGTTTCATCAGCTCTATTCCTACCTTTGGGTTGCTGTTTATAAAATGATTTGTCCTGCTTTATTTCTTACTGCATTTCAGCCACCAAGCTGCAGATGCTACCATGACACCATCCTGACCTCCCTGGGCAGATGACCCCACCAATGATTCCTGGCACATCATCTCTCCAGAACTGTACCCCATTAAAGAAAGATAGAAATAGGCTGGGGGTTTGGATCTGCCTGCCAACATCTATGTCCAGAAGAGAAGCAATTACAGAAGCCAGAACTCCCACCTTCTGCACCGAATATTGATCCTGGGTACATACTCCCAGAGGGATAAAGAACTAGACAGCTTCCCATGCAAGGGATGGGTCACAGAACTCTGGTGGTGGGAAGTGTATGGAATTGTACTCCTGTTATCTTACAATCTTGTTAATAATTATTAAATCACTAATATTTTTGAAGTAAAATAGACTAAATCACTTGAAAACACACAGAAAAAAATTGACTGGGACTTCATAGATGTTGGTGCTGCTTGTATGTTTTTGCTTCCTTCTTTCTCTCTTCTCCCCCCTTCCGTATTATTTCTCTCCCTTTCTCTTAACATTTCAGAACTGGGCCAGAGATATCTCTCAATGGTATCAGGCATGTGCAAAGAAATGCCTGATCTAAAAGGTACAGTGCTACAAGAAAAATTTTTAAAAAGTTGTGTTTGTATGTGTGTTCAGGTGTGTGTACTTATCCTAACTACATTGTTTTGCATGTTCATTCAGAGGAGAATATTTGTAGCAATCTTCACACAAACAGCATACTCCTAGCCTCCTAGAAATCCCCATGGGCATTTTTATCAATTCTTGATTGAATCAGTGCTGTGGTATCAGGGGTACAGGTTTCAAATTTGCCAAAAAAAGCATTATTTTGTCTCACCCTTCACCAAAGAGGCCTTTTCCTCCTAAAAAAAAAGAGAGCAAAAAAGGAACATTAAAAATAAATATAAAAATCAATAGCACACAACTGCTGGTAAGGAAAACAAAAGGTAAAACTTAATTAAAAAGAGAAAACATTGGCAAAAGGGGAGAAATAGTACTATCTCTCAAAGCACTCCTTTCTCCAGTGGGAGGAGAGGGAGAAAAAAAGGTTTGTTATTCAAATAATTTCTAAAATGAATATTAGTGTCATCTTACTTTTAATAGCCTCATCTCTTCACATTATATGCTAGTCTCTAGGTCTTCAGAGTCAGTCATATGCTAAAAGCTGAGTTTGTAAAGGAGGCATTCCTGTCATCAGTACAGGATCTATAAAATGGATTCAACTAAAACTAGAGTCCTCAGGAGGCCAAGCAGTGGTGCACCTGGTTAAAGCGTTGGCTTTACAGTGCTCAAGGACCCAGGTTTAAGCTTCTGGTGGCCACCTTCAGGGGGAAAACTTCATCAGTGTTGAAGCAGGGCAGGTGCCCCTCTCTCCGTCCCCCTTCCCCTCTCCCCTTTCAATTTCCCTCTGTCTCTACCCAGTAAATAAATAAATAACATTAAGACTCCAGTTCCCTTTTTAACTAATAGATGTTAAGAGGCCAAACTATTCTTCCTTTCTTAGCAGTAAAAGATATAAATCAGAAACCTTTCACTCTTTCTCTTTCTTTCTTTCAGGGTTATGGCTGGGGCTCAGTGCCTGCACTACCAATCCACTGCTCCTGGAGGTCTTTCTTTTCCCTTTTTGTTGCCCTTGTTGTTGTTATTGCTGTTATTGGATAGGGCAGAAAGAAATGGAGAGAGGAGGAGAAGACAGAGAAGGGGAGAGAAAGATACCTACAGACCTACTTCACAACTTGTATAACGACCCCCCAGTAGGTGGGGAGCCAGGGGCTCGAACCCGGATCCTTACTCCAGTCCTTGCATTTTGCTCCATGTGTGCTTAACCCACTCATCTACTTCTTCTTCTTCTAGCGTTTGCCCTTCTTCCGTAGCCAGTCAACAGCATCAGGTTGAGCCTGATGTAAAGTTTCAAGACCTCCTTTGAATCTGGAGAGGTGGCAGTCGTTGACTATGTGGGTCATAGTCTGTCTGTAGCCACAGGGGCAATTTGGGTCATCTCTGGCTCCCTAGTGATGGAACATAGCAGCGCACTGGCCATGACCTGTTCGATAGCGATTGAGGAGGGCCCAATCATAACGTGCTAGGTCAAAGCCGGGTTGACGCTTGCAGGGATCTGTGATGAGGTGTTTGTTCTTGACCTCAGCTGACTGCCAACTCTGTTTCCAAGAGACTGGAACAGAGAAGTTCAGTGTAGGCATAGGGGACCAGATTGGGTGACGAGACATCAAGCGTTGGACAGGGTGGGCGAAGATATTCGCATATATTGGCAGGTCCGGACGAGCGTAGACGTGGGAAATGAACTTAGATGATGCCGCATCCCGCCGAATATCTGGTGAGGCGATGTTGCTAAGAACTGGCAGCCATGGAACTGGGGTGGAACGGATGGTTCCAGAAATTATCCTCATGGAGGAATATAATTTGGAATCGACCAAGTGGACATGGGGGCTACGGAACCATACTGGGGCACAGTATTCTGCAGTGGAATAGCATAATGCCAGAGATGATGATCGTAGTGTGGAAGCGCTCGCGCCCCATGAGGAGCTGGCCAGTCTTGCAATGATGTTATTCCTCGCGCCCACCTTTGCTGCAGTTTTTATGAGATGTTTGTGAAATGACAGTGCGATCGAGAGTAACGCCAAGATAGACTGGCTGGGCTTCATGCCGGATTCTCGTACCGCCAAGCTGCACATTAAGCTCACGTGAGGCCGAGGCATGGTGTAGATGGAAAACAGATGATACCGTTTTTGCAGTGCTAGGGATTAGTCACCATTTTTTACAGTAATCAGATCTATAAGCCCTCTCAAAAACCTTTCTTAAAAGTATTAGACAATAATAGAAGTAAACCAAAGTTTCATTCCAATATGGATGCTAAGTGGAAGTTTCCATCTCTTTTTGCTTGGTTATACTCCTTCCCCCTTACCATTGCTGGACACACAGTACCCTACTTCCCCACAAACTCCATTTCCCAGCCCTCACCTGTTGTGATATAATTAGTACATGCCTTGATTAACTGGACGTAATTATCATAGGGCTGATATTAGGATGGAACTAAGGACTTTAGAGCGGGCCAGGTGGAAGAGAGAGGCTCTCTGTTCCTACACTCTGTTCTCCTGGTTCCTTGCTTTCCTACTTGCTCGCCTGCAATGGCTGCTCCTCCAGGACTTTCACACAACATGAAGCTGAACTTTGGTAATTAACTCATCTCATGGGCCTGGTCTATGCTTAACCCCGCAGATATGTGCTTATTTTGCTGTAACTAAAATATACCATTCTGTACTGCTGTACTGCCATGTAATAAACCTTTGATTGTTTTAATCCAGCTCCAAGCCAAGTCCCAGCAAAGTCCTTTTATTTTTTTATTTCAATACTCACTAATCTAATTCTCTGGCTTTACTTTTTACTTCTCGTAGATAAGTAAGAAGCGATAGTGTTTATCCTTCATCTGGCTGATTTTGCTGAGCAAGATTGCCTTCTCCAATTCAATGCAAGTTGTAGCAAAAGACAAGAAAGATATGTCTTTTCTACCAGCGTATACATTCTGAAAACTTCACCCCTCCCATCCTTTATCATTGTCACTTAGACTGTATCCATACCTCAACTGTCACTTAAAACACTGCCTTGTGCACAGTGGACGATACATTAATTTTTTTCTTCTTCATCCTTCAGAGTTCAGCTTGCTTGGCCATGTTTATAGAACTCAATATCAGTGATCATCTCTTGCTCTCTTCCAGGTTTCCTCCATCTTGACTATATAATATATTTAAAAATCCCACTTCTTTGCTTTCCAGCAATGCTTCCCCTTGACCAGGATTTCCTTACTCTGACATGTGGATGTTCTCAGTTTTCCTGAATAAAGTTTAAAATTCTTGAAACTTATGCTTTCTCCTCAATTCTTTGTTGGGTTTATGTGTGATGATCTTTAACCGTGTGAGAAAACATCTCGGCCCTATTCTGGCTTTCTTCTTCTAGCGTTTGCCCTTCTTCCGTAGCCAGTCAACAGTGTCAGGTTGAGCCTGATGTAAAGTTTCAAGACCTCCTTTGAATCTGGAGAGGTGGCAGTCGTTGACTATGTGGGTCATATTCTGTCTGGAGCCGCAGGGGCAGTTCGGGTCGTCTCTGGCTCCCCAGCGATGGGGCATATCGGCGAACCGGCCATGGCCTGTTCGATAGCGATTGAGGAGGGCCCAGTCATAACGTGCTAGGTCAAAGCCGGGTCGACGCTTGCAGGGGTCTGTGATGAGGTGTTTGTTCTTGACCTCAGCTGACTGCCAGCTCTGTTTCCAAGAGACTGGAACAGAGAAGTTCAGTGTAGGCGTAGGGGACCAGATTCAGACGTCAAGCGTTGAACAGGGTGGGCGAAGATATCCGCGTATATTGGCAGGTCCGGTAGAGCGAAGACGTGGGAAATGAACTTAGATGATGCCGCATCCCGACGAATATCTGGTGGGGCGATATTGCTAAGAACTGGCATCCATGGAACCGGGGTGGCTAATATACTCTCACTGCCAAGATGGGTGCCCATGAAACTGATAAACTGATAGGATGACTTTCTCATTCATTTGAGCAGTCAGTAGAGTAATTTGGATTATATATATATATATATATATATATATATATATATATATATATATATATATATATATATATCTTTTTACTTCCAACATTCTGCCTGCAGAGGAAAAATTTAAAAAATCTAGCCTCACAGGTCATGGGGTTGTTCCAAGAGACCTAGCTGCTACACCTGTTCCTCCAGATGCTATTGATCTATAAACAAAATGCCTTCTCATCAAGAACTTTAGAGGAAGGAAATGTAGGAAGGTCATAGTAGGCTAGGTTAGGCAAAGGTAGTCCAGATCTGTATTATAACAAAAAAAAAAAAAAGAAGAGATTACAAATCATAGCTAAGGAATTCTAATTTTGCATCTATTACCATTGGGAAAAGAACTTTAGTTTGCATTTATTATTATGTATTAATGTTGTGAAAGAAAACATTAATTTATATGTATTAAGGCTGGAGAAGAAGTAATTGTTAACAACTAAACATTCATTTGTAATAAAAAAAAAAAGTCCAGGTGCCTGGGAAGACAGAATACTGTTTTATGCAAAACAGTTTCAGTCCTGAAGCTCTGAGGTCCCAGGTTCAGTCCATAGCATCACCATAAACCAGAACTGAGCAGTGCTCTAATTTCTCTCTCTCTCTCTCTGTCTCTCTCTCCCCGTCTCTCTTTCTCACATTAAACTAAAATAAATATAAAAACAAAAAGAAGAAAAAAATGCCAATTTTCTCCTTACTGCATATCCTGCGCTGAAAAGAAACACTTGGATTCAGGGGGCTGAACCTTTGAATATGTGATTAACTCTGAAAGCGAAGAAGCTTGCACTTACAGAGAAAAGGAAAAGCCTACATAAGAGAAAACTAGCAATAATGCAGTGGTGGGTAAAGGGAAATCATCTCCATTGGAGAATGGATCCTTTTAAATAAAGCTTGAAGATTTCTGTTTTCATTACAAGTTGCTTGTGATATTGATTTTTCTGGGAAAAAAATATTTTTGCTCTTTTTTCAGTACTATACTATTTTCTGTGTTCAGTGTTAAAAGCACAGAGGAGCAAGACAGATGCAGAGCTCACAGGACTTGGATATATTAAGTTTCCTATTTTGATTGTATGGGATCAAAACCCATTTCTAAAAAATATTTATTTATCTATTCCCTTTTGTTGCCCTTGTTGTTTTATTGTTGTCCTTGTTGGATAGGACAGAGAGGAACGGGGAGAGAAAGGGATGACAGGGAGAGAAAGACACCTGCAGACCTGCTTCACTGCCTGTGAAGGGACTCCCCTGAAGGTGGGGAGCTGGGGGCTGGAACCAGGATCCTTGAGCCGGTCGTTGCGCTTTGCACCACGTGCACTTTAAAATCCATTTTTATGGAGGTATTGTCTAGGTCAGAAATTTATAAAAGTATAAATTTTAACCAGGATGTGATAGAGACTAGCTTGATTTTATTTGCTTTTAAAAATACTTTATTTTATTTTATTTTAATTAGAGAGATAGATGCAAAGAAAAAGATACATAGAGAGACACCAGAACACTGCTCAGCTCTGGTTGATGGCTGTGGTAGGGACCGAACCTAAGACCTCAGAACTTCGAGCATGAACGTCTTTTGCAGAATCTTTATGCTGTCTCTCCAGAACTTGATTTTTGAAGATGCCATTCTCTTCCTGAACACATAGAAAAATGATTTTAGTAACTGGACTAGACTAGGTTAATTCTGTGAACCTACCTGTAGCATCAGCTATAAATTTGTATCTGATTTAAAAGTGGTCTGAAATCAAAGATAATTTGATATATAAATAATGAAATAAAGTGATTTAACATCTAACCCAATGGCAATTTTATTATATCGATTTTATTAAATAAGTAATATTGCGAATATACCATTAAATAATAGGTATTATCCAAGATGTTATTAAATGATGTCTTGGTAGGGATAATAAGTGATTTTGCATTTTAAATGAGTGAATTTGCAAATTACTGAGTACTTTAATAATTATGATATGTAATATATCATCTTTACAGTTTTATCTTTAGTTTTTGTTTTTTGTTGTTGTTTGTTTGCTTGTTGAATAGAGACAGAGAGAAATTGAGAAGGCAGGGTGCAGGTACGGAGGGAGAGAGACAGAGACACCTGTAGGTCTACTTCACCACTCATGAAGATCCCCCCTGCAGGTGGGGACCAGGGGCCTGAACCTAGGTCCTTGCTCACTATAGTGTGTGCACTTAAGCAGGTGTGCCACTTCCTGGCCCTTATGTTAGTCAAATATCATATAGTTTATATATAGCATATAATGACTAGATCATTACATTTTATAATCTACTTATGGATTTATTTACTTGACTTATATAATTCAAACGTTACCGTGAGAAAATACAAATAAATAAGAATGCCTGTGAACATGTACTTCAAAAGACTATTGTGGTGGGTTGGGTGTACAGCATAATGGCTATGCAAAAGACTTTCACACCTGAGGCTCTGAGGTCCCAGATTCAACCCCCAACACCAGTATAAGACAGAAAGGAACAGTTTTCTGCTCTCTCTTTCTCTCTCATTAAAACTATATCAATAATACAATAAATTAGATATTTTAAAACTACTATGGAGGCAAAGGACCAGACCTATATTATCCAAAATAGTTTTTCATCTTTTAAATTACACTAAAGTTTGGGCATGTCATAGAACCAGAAAAGTTTAAAAAAGAGAGCATTATGCACGCAGGGAATTAAAGTGTCACAGTATTCACTGCTGGGAAGGTGTTTCTCAATTTATTTTCAAATAGTAAATAATTACTAAGCAAATCATTGTATGTCATTTTCCACTGTTTTTTGCTTAGGAGAAAATATTATCAATCGTCTGTAGATTTCATTAGAATTTCCTTAAGTTTTTAGTATGTAACAGATCATTATGAGGAAGCATATCTTAGAGAAAAGTTTGCACTATTGAAATAAACCTATTTTATTTAACATTTTTATTTTTATTGATAGTATTAGTATGAAACTTAATATTATAAAATTGGGAGGTCAGACTGCAATAGAACAGAAAGGGAGAGGTTAAAATTATTGTTAGCATACTTCGCATCTATTTTTATTAAGAAAATCACTCTAGTATGCATGTACTATTATTAAGAAAGGAACTAAAGAAACTGTAGTTTGTCTTTCATCTCAACACACAGGGATTTCCTGAAAGTAAGAACAGTAAAGACCAACAGATACACCTGAGCAAGACAAGGGAAGATAATTCAGGCTCCCAATCTCCATAGCTTTTCTGGGCATGCTGTGAAATTTGTGCTGAAGAAAAAAAAAAAAAGGCACCAACCTTGACAGGATAGGCTTTTAGCATCTAACTCTAACAACATGGAGCCCTGCCCATAGGCAGATGAGGCAAAGGTGGTATAAAATGAAAAGGAGTATAGTGGAGGATGGGTGATTTGAGAAATTCACCTAATTTCCTCCTATTGGCCAAGAAATCTTTTATTAAAGTATAATAGTTTTGCTTTCCTTATAAGTAGCGAATGATACTGATCTGGGGAGCAGGGGGTAAACATTTTCAAGACCCAGGCCAGATCGATGCAAAGTATAGACCTTTGTAAAATATATATTTTATTTATTTATTTACTTATTTATTTATTTTAATTTTTTTTAATTTTAGAGAGGATTAATTAACAAAATAATAGGGTAGAAGGGGTACAACTCCACACAATTCCCACCACCCAATCTCCATATCCCACTCCCTCCCCTGATAGCTTTCCCATTCTCTATCCCTCTGGGAGCATGGACCCAGGGTCATTGAGGGTTGCAGAAGGTGGAAGGTCTGGCTTCTGTAAATGTTTCCCTGCTGAACATGGGCATTGACTGGTCGGTCCATACTCCCAGTCTGCCTCTCTCTTTCCCTAGTAGGGTGTGTCTCTGGGGAAGCTGAGCTCCAGGACACATTGGTGGGGTCTTCAATCTAGGGAAGCCTGGCCAGCATCCTGATGGCATCTGGAACCTGGTGAGTGAAAAGAGAGTTAACATACGAAGCCAAACAAATTGTTGAGCAATCATGGACCCAAAGCTTGGAATAGTGGAGAGGAAGTGTTAGGGAGGTACTCACTGCAAACTCTAGTGTACTTCTGCTTTCAGGTATATATTTTGCAGTAGTTTATGGATACGTGTGCACATAAGCTCTCTCTCACAGAAACTGGTGTATATCTAGGTTTTGGGACTTTGTTAGAAAGTGAACCACCTGAGATGAAATTAGAGTGTACTATAAAGGAAAGGTCTCACCCGAGTAATGAAGCTGAAGGGTTGTCATTCCGTACGTGAAGTCTCTGGACACAGTCTGAGGTGAAGCATGTTGAGGTGGCAATCGTTGTGTTGGTTAGGTTGTGAGCAGCAGATGCAATATTATTTGGTATGGATTGGGAGACGCATATGGGAAAGTGGGCCCTATCCAAGGGTTCCAGGACTGGGGGAAGTAGGGGCTCTATAGTGGAGATGTGAGGTTCCTGCTGTCTTAGGGTTCAAAAAGACAATCGATAGTTAATGTTATCATCACGTTATTTGGTAATTGGGTTAACTTTGAAAAGTCCTTTTGTTAGAGTTTGCTGTACAGTACCCAGTATCACGTATATAGCTGTGCTATTGGATGCTTCTAATCTACTTGGTCTAGGCTTTTGAGAGAGTCCGCATATCAAATACACAGCCTATATATTAAAAAGATTCAGTTTGTGTTTTGAAAAACTTTGAGACATACAATTGATTTTTCCCTCTCATATTAATTAACTAGTGATTTATATGTCTACATTTTGCTAGGATTGTACACAAACACCATTCCCACCACCAAAAGACTGTGAGCCATCCCTCCCACCCACTCCCACCCCCCACTGGCCCAGGAAGCTGCATGTCTACCCCTCACCACAGGGCTTTTACTTTGGTGCCCTACTTACAATTTGTCAGGTCCTGCTTTTAGTTTCCCTTTCAGATCTTCTTAGTCAACTTCTGTTGATGAGTGGGATCATCCCATACTCATCTTTATCTTTCTGACTTAGCTCACTTAACATAATTTCTTCCAGCTCTGTCCAAGATGGGTCAGAGAAGGTGGGTTCATTGTTCTTGATAGCTGCATAGTATTCCATTGTGTATATATACACCAGAGCTTTCTCAGCCACTCATCTGTTGTTGGGCACCTGGGTTGCTTCCAGGTTTTAGCTATTATGAATTGTGCTGCTATGAACATAGGAGTACACACCTCTTTTTGGTTGAGTGTTATGGAGTCCTTGGGGTATAACCCCAGGAGAGGAATTACTGGATCATATGGAAGGTCCATGTCTAGCCTTCTGAGAGTTTTCCAGACTGCTCTCCACAGAGGCTGGACCAATTTACATTCCCACTAGCAATGTAAAAGGGTTCCTCTGTCCCCACATCCTCTCCAGCATTTGCTGCTGCTGTCCTTTTTGATGTATGCCATTCTTACAGGAGTGAGGTGGTATCTTAGTGTTGTCTTAATTTGCATTTCTCTGACAATCAGTGACCTAGAGCAGTTTTTCATATGTTTGTTAGCCTTTTGGATCTCCTCTGAGGTGAATGTTGTTTTCAGTATCTCTCAATCTCTTTTTAAGCTCTTTCACCTCTTTCTTTGTTTTCTCTAACTCATCCTCTGTCTGACTAATTCTGTTTTCTGCTTCTGTTAGTCTGCTTTCCCTTGCCTCAGCTTCTTTCTTCATTACAGCTCTTTCAGCTTTCAGTTCTCTAATTGCCTCAAGATAATCAGTATTTTCCTTGGGGGTCTCAACTGTTGTTTCCCTAATACTGCCATTCCTTTCCTCCAATGTTGTTTTCATTTCTCTGATTAATAAGCTTATTATTCTCAGTCTGCCATCTTCCGGGAATCCCCCATATTTTATTTATTTTAATGAAAGATCAGGGAGAGATACCAGAGCACTGGTGTTCTGTGGTGCTGGGGATTGAACCTAGGATTGTAATAAAAATTCCATAATATAGCATAAAAGTAAGCAAAGGACGACACCAGAGGCCACATGGAGGACAGGAAGTTAGGTTTATTTTATGTTAACTGGTTATAGACCGATTCCTACCAGACTTATACATGTTTGTCCCACAGCGCCCAGCTTTTATCAGTTTAAACTGGGCACAGGACAGGCTGATCGGTAACAAATAGAGCCTATCAAGGTACTATCAGTAAAGGTGAGAGCATGTTGGCTACATTCAGAGCCTGCCACTCCACTTGGGATACTAGAATGTGGAAGTTGGGGTTCATCAGCAGCCCATGGATTTTTCCATTTCAAATCCTCAGATCCTGGGGCATGAAATCCCTTTGCATAACTACTAGCCTGTCTCGCTAGCCCAAAAAATGGTGGCTTTTAGGTACAAATTTCAGTCCTTAGGGCCAACATAAGTCATAAGTCTGAATTTATCAGTGGTCAGGTGTCTTTCCCTCTAACTCTCTCCCTCCATTTCTGCCCCTTATTAAAAAGTAAAAATAAAGTAAAAGAAAAATTAAAAGAAAAATATCCTTGGAAACAAACTCATATTAGCTATTTTTCTCACATTGAAGAATTCCACTTTAGATTACACATGTCTTGATAATTTGGACTAATTGTACTCCTCTCAAATAGGCAATCAATAGCTGTCGGAGATTCACAAAGCTTAAGCTAGCACGATCTATTTCAGTGTGGCTTGGATCATAATGCCAAGCTAAAGAGCCTTCATTTAAGACTCAAGACTATTTGCCCATATTTAAGCTTTTTCAGATAGCATAATACCTACCATGTGACATGTTGACTGAGGTGGGTGGTAAAAATCATTCCAGAGAATAGGATGCTTCTCTGTTTTTATAACTTATATTTGAAATTTTCCACAGTCTAACACAGACAAGCATATGTCTGTGTACGGCAAACATGTAAGTCTGGCCAAAAGTGCCTATTGATTTGTCATAGCATTGCAATGACTCCTTTGTGCAACTGACAACCTCCTCTCAAAGAGAAACCTAATGTCTTTTAATTGAGTTGGCAGTAGAGACACAAAATTTTCTTTTGTCATCTAAATCACTCTGTTTAGCTAGAACCTTTATTGCCACTTCTGAACATCTGGTCCAATTAAAGGATAGCTGTGTCTCCCCTCATTTGAATGGCAGAGAAAGGTTAATTTTAACAGGGCCTATGGGCAAAAATCTGTTCTTTGCTGGAGTTGAGATAGCTTCACACTCTAAAGACAGTCTTGATTAGTGGTAGAAAACTATGTAGATTTTAGACCCACATTTTAGATACAAATATATATGTTATATTCCATTCTACCATTAAATCAATATATTAAATATGGAAGGAAAATAAGGTGAACAATGAAATTGCTTAAAGGTTTTTCCTTTCATCCTTGAGCTTACCTAGGAAAGAATTAGAGAATTCCATTCCAACCTTTTTTTTTTTCCAGACATCATTTTTATAAGAGACCAGGAAGTCCTCAAAGAAAATGCTATGCTGAGCATTTCTCTCTATTTTTTTTTTGTTGTTGTTGTTGGCATTTCCTCTCACTCAGAATGAGTCTTCTGCTCCAAAAGATAATGTTTAAGATAATATTTGCCATTCAAGGGACATCATGGTGACCAGATAAGTGCCTGGTTGACACAATCGAATGTAAATGACTGTCTTGCAAAATTAGTCACTTGAGCTTATAAATACCCTGCTGCCCCAAATGAAGCTGAGGAAAGCTTCAAGGCACCCTTGACTTTTCTTTTTCTCCCAGAGGAAAACGTAACACCAACTTTGAAATTTTAAATGAAATTCTTTATTTTCCCCACATCACTTTTTAAAAAGTTATTATAGATATGCATAGATATAAATTATAATCTTATATATGTATCAAACTATAATATAAAATAAAGTTACATGTACCACCAACATAAATGGTCGAAAAATAACCCTGGGAACAAAACAGAAAAAAAAATAAACATGATGAATTATTAAACAAGTTGGGGTTTTAGTAAATACAAAGTATATGAAATGAGGGTAGATAGCATAATAGTTATGCAAAGGAACTCTCATGCCTGAAGTTCCAGAGCCCCAGGTTCAACCCCACTGCACCACTATAAGCCAGAGCTAAGCTGGGTCATAGCTTGGGTATTTTATTGGTTACTACAGAGAAAGGAATATATGAGAAATCCCAGTATGACATGGAGCACACACATTTGAAGCTAAAAGCATTGCCCTATGCCATAAAAAGCCACACAGGACTAAACCAGCTTCTTCAGGAATGGAAATGTACTACTGCTATTTAAAGGCACAAAAGAGAGAAGGAGTCATGATCAAATCTCCCTCCCAGATCCTCTTGCTTTTGAGAATAAGCAGGAAGGGTTTGCAATCAAAGAGTAAACAGACTGATGCCTGAGGTCATCAGGTCATTCAGCCACTTGGAAAATGACCTCAAGGTAGGTTTTCTGTGAATGTCTTCCTAAAGCAAAACTTGTTACCAATCTCTACAGTTCTCATTGTTGTGGAAGACCAAGGTAAACAGAAAACTGGTAGGGGATGTAGGTTTCTGATCTTACCTCTTTATCTTCCAAACTGGGTTTTAAAGCAGACTGCTTTATGCAAAACAGCTTTTTTAGGTAGAATGCTGAGGGTTCATTACCATTTGTTTTTCCAAGCTAATCAGTTTTCAGGTCACCATGTCCCTCTAGGGCCCTTTTGGGGTTATGATTTCACAGTAACCTTGGTCTTGACAGTGGACATTCCTAAGAAACGCTGGTAAATATTATCTCCATGATGATAAAAAGTACTTAGTGAAAAGAGCACTTCTGATCTGAACCCACACAAACTGACAAGACTCCTGTATATAAGTGAAGTATAAGGAATTTAGTTTTAAGATTGAAAGAGTGAAAATAAGGCCAGTACACAGACTTACACAGACAAAGACAAGAGAAAAAAAATCCTAGCTCAGAGATCCCAGGCCAGATTTGGTCCAGTGGCTCTGAGATTCTGAGGTTTGGAACCCATCTTCTTTTAAAGGGAAAAGTGGGTAAGGCGTCTTTAGGGGGCTACTAACTTACATGTCATAACTGAACTCAGAACAAACATTTCAAACCTAATTTATGGCGCCAGAGAGCAAGCAAGGATTTACAGAAGCGGAATGCGGGTTAATAGGTAATTCTTAAAGTACAAAGGTAGTGGGGTAGGGGGAACTTCAGTATCTCCTCTACAAATGTTCTAGTTGACCATATATTCATTCTTGCCATTGAATAGGGCAATAGGGGCAATTTCTTTATTATCTAGTCTTCATAAAGGGTTACTTTTACCTATTATGTGGGAAATTTCTAATTGAATCAACTTGGGGACTTATTCCTTCACAGTACACTAATTCACCTGTCCTCTGTTTAAGAAGACATAACTTCATCTGTAAATGCTTCATAATTAAAAACCAACTTAGAGCTTTCAAAGTACATCCAGATACAGTCTCACTGATTGCTTTTAAAAACTATTAATCTTTGCTTTGGAAAAGTTGTTGTCTGTTCCCATTTTTGCAGATAAAGAAATTGAAGTTAGGGCCAGGTGATGGCACACATGGTTAAGCGCACACGCTACAGTGAGCAGAGACCAGTGTTCAAGCCACTGCTCCCCACCTGCAGGGGCAAAGCTTCACAATTGGTGAAGCAGGGCTGCAAGTATCTCTTTCCCTCTCTATCTCCCCCACGCCTCTCAATTTCTCTCTGTCTCTATCCGATAATAAATAAATTTAATTTAATTTAAAAAAGAAACAGAGATTCAAAATATTTAAATGAATTACTTATGCATCATGATACAAGATGAAAATGTTATATATAATGGGATTGTAATGACCCAACTGAACGAGGACAATAAGGAGTGACTTACACAGGAGTCAGGCAGTAGCACAGCGGGTTAAGTCAGTAGGCGCAAAGTGCAGCAAGGACCTGTATAAGGATCCTAGTTCGAGCCCTTGGCTCCCCACCTGCAGGAGAGTCACTTCACAAGTGGTGAAGCAGATCTGCAGGTGTCTGCCTTTCTTTTCCCCTCTCTGTCATCCCCTCCTCTCTCCATTTCTCTCTGTCTTATCCAACTACAATGACATCAGTAACAACAATAATAACTACAACAATAAAACAACAAGGGCAACAAAAAGGGAAAAATTGAATAAGTAAATATAAACAAATAAAGGAATGACTTACACTATTAATATAAGAGGCATATGAGGAGTCAGAAGATGATTTGCCCAGTGAGGCACACACGTGTGCAAGGACCTGTATTCAAGCCCCTGCTCCCCACCTGAAGGCGGTAAGCTTCAAGAGCAATGGAATACTGTTTTATTTTTTCTTCTGTAAGAAACTGCCCAGTTGCTTGTAGCCTTTTCACTGATGTTTATCAATCCAGTCTGACTACAGACCCCTGAACCGTACACGTCTATGTGACTACAACCATGCCTGTTTTTCCTCAAAATTAGCTTAAAATTCCTGGCCCCCTCCTCATTCTTCTTTTCCCATTATAGTAGATCCCCGGCCACCTACTCATATCAGATCCCATCCCCTTTTCCTTAACATGGTTAGATTGTGAGCCAATTACCTCTCGCCAAATGGGAAGAGGACAGGTTGTTCCCATGTCCTAAAATGTATAAAAAGGCTCTGAAGATTGCCTTTGGTGTGCTTGCTGGTTTAAAGCTTTGCACCATTATATATATAAGTAAAACTTTTGCCTTGCTCATGACTCTCGGTGTCTCAGTCCTTGTTTTAAGGCGCAGAGTGCATTTTGCACTGTTTCCCACACTTCTCTCCTTTTCTTCTTCTTTATCTCCCACTTCTATTAAAAAGGGGGGGGAATGATTGCAGGAGACAGTGGAGTCATGAAACTATATAGCCACTGAGCACAGTGATAGCCCTCAAGGAAATAACAAAGTGAATGACAAGAAAGATACGTAAGTGTGGACATCCACCTAGATGAGAATAACTGAGATGCCTTCTGGACACCACACAAGTGGTTCTGAAGTCTCCAGTAAGGAGCAGTAGGAATACTCACTCACTCATGATGCCAACCAGACTTCCCTGGACAGACAACCCCATCAATGTGTCCCAGACCTCCTCTTCCCCATAGCCCCACCCCACTAGGGAAAGAATGAGGCAGGCTGGGAGTATGGATCGACCTGTCAGTGTCCATGTTCAGCGGGGAAGCAATTACAAATGCCAGACCTTCCACCTTCTGCATCCCACAATGACCTTGGGTCCA
Organism: Erinaceus europaeus; assembly: GCF_950295315.1. Classification (NCBI taxonomy): domain Eukaryota; kingdom Metazoa; phylum Chordata; class Mammalia; order Eulipotyphla; family Erinaceidae; genus Erinaceus; species Erinaceus europaeus. The sequence continues at coordinate 14,317,334 of NC_080185.1, forward strand.
TACTCCCAGAGGGTTAAAGAATAGGAAAGCTATCAGGGGAGGGGATGCGATATGGAGTTATTGTGGTGGGAATTGTGTGGAGTTGTACCGCTCTTATCCTATGGTTTTGTCAATGTTTCCTTTTTATAAATTAAAGAGAGAGAGAGAGAGAGAGAGAGAGAGAGAGTGAGAGAGAAGTCTTCTGTGCAAAGGGACAGCCAAGAAGGAATTCTTTGGATCCCCAGGCTATCTGTCAGAGTTCTGTTTTCTGAGTCTTTGTCTTAAATGATTGGACTAGTTATCTTGGCTGTGGCCTTGATATTTTCCTCTCAGATACCTATAAAACTACCTTCTGGGGGCTGGGTGGTAGTACACCAGGTTAAGCATACATGGCACAAAGCGTGAGAACAGAAGTAACAATATCGGTTCGAGCCCCCAGCTCCCCACCTGCAGGGGGGTCGCTTCACTGAAAGTGAAGCAGGACTGTAGGTGTCTTTCTCTTCCCCTCTATGTCTTCCCCTCCTCTCTAGATTTCTTTCTGTCCCATCCAGAATCAATAATAACAACAACAACAATAAACAACAAGGATAACAAAAGGGGAAAAAAGACCTCTGGAAGCAGTGGATTTGTAATGCAGGCACTGAGGCCCAGTGATGATCCTGGAACAAAAAAAAAAAAAATGCCTTCTGCAGAGGCAACTCTTTCCATTCCTCAGACAAACAAACAAACAAAACAAACAAAAAAAAGCAAGCAAGCAAACAAACAAACAAAAAACACTCCAACTGATTGACAAGGAAGGATAATTAGACAGGTTAATTCCTGTTTATTATAAACCATTGAGCATTTGTTTCTTTCTATGTATAGTCTTATTGACTGGATAAAAAATCTTCTCTTTTAGTACAAAATATGGGTTATTTCTGGTCATACACTCACTAAATTGAAGAAGATCACTCTGATGCACTGCTTTTCATGTGTGGCACAGCTTTTACTACCACAAACCCACACAGGCTCTTTACATTTTGTATGTGTAGCCAGCCTACAAAAGTCCTCTAATAATGAAAATACTAATCTCAGTTATGGGTTTCAGCTGATTACTTTGGGAATCTTTTCCTATATCTGAAAAATAAGCCTGTTCACTTTAACTGCAAGGTTTTTCTTTTGCTTTACTTTGGATCCCAGGAATCAGGATTCTGAACAGTTATTTAAAAACAAAATAAACTTTGGAGGCAACCAACTGACTTCTATGTAGTTGGTTTGGCCTGTGTGTGGGAGAGAAATGCAGGCATTGAAGAACTGATTTCTCATGCACTTAATTGCAATAGAGGAGTTATTTTTCACTTCAATGGGTGAATTCATCAAAAGTGCTTTTTTTTCTCCCTCCACCATTCTTCCTCCTCCTCATCCTCCTCCTCCTCCTTCTGTTTCTCTTTCTTTGTCTTACAAACTTGTCTTCCTATGAAGAAGACAGATGTTCATTTTCCTACTAAAAACACATATAAGAAGCAACTATAGGGGAGTGGGCGATGGTGCACCTAGTTAGTGCACATGTTACTGTGTGCAAGAACCCAGATTCAAGCCCCCAGTCCACACCTGCAAGGGGGAAGTTTCATGAGTAGTGAAGCAGTGCTGCAAGTGTTTTGTCTGTGTCTGTCGCTCTCTTTCTCTATCCCTCTTTCTTCTCAATTTATCTCTATCCTATCAAGTTAAAGAAATAATATTTAGAAAGATCTATTTCTCTATTTATTTATTATTTTTCCACTACTCCTGTAACCAAAGGTCTGTGTCCCCATCCCCACCCCAACCCCAAAAAAACATTATAATTTTCCCACAGTCTTGAAAATAGGTTTACAGGTTTTTTTTTCACATTTGTATATTAAATCGTCTATATTCCTTATGAGTGAAACCCATTCTGTGGTTCTTATAAGGCTATTCCACGGGTAGAGGGCCAACCAGACACTGAAAAACAACTGGTTGATGAGATAGGGAGTGGATTATTTCAGTCAGCCCATGTCACAAAAAGGGTCTCGTTCTCATACAAGTTATAGCCCCACAGTTCATATGACCATATAAGAATGTTTTATGTTCCCATAATAGTCAGTAGATTTAATTGATGTAAAGCTATCTTCCACTTTATTGGGAAAAGGGTCAATGCTCTATAGTTGACTTGTTGGCGGCTTCTCTTCTCCACAGAATAGGTGTTTGCAAGACACTCTGCTCCAGCATAGGTCCTTTTCACCATGATACACCAGAGCCCCTCCATCCCATCCCTATCCTTCCTTCCCTAGAGTCCTTTGCTTTAGTGTAATCCCCCCAAACCAGTCCAGGTTTGACTTTATGTCTTCCCTTACTGTCCTTGCTTCTGAAGTTCCACCTATGAGGGCTTGGCAGCTCCAATTTCTGCACAAGATATGACAAAGGAGACAGCCATCTTCATCATTTTTAACAACTGCACAGTATTCCATTGTGTATTGCACTAGAGCAAAGGACTCAGGAAGAAGAGGGTGACTTTCAGGTCCTGGTGCATGATGGTAGAGGAGTATTTAGGATTGGGATGACAATTTTTGCAAAAAGTTGGAAATTTTATCTATGTGTCAACAGCTATGCTTATTGTAAAACATTAATCACCCCCAATAGAAAGTGAAAAAAAAAGTGTAATGTTTGCTCATTCTCCAAATTGGGTGCTCATTTATAGTCTCACCCTTCCTATTTCTATACCACAGCGTACATTTTACTGCCCTGGTAATCCTGTGTGTTACTTGGGTTCAAATTAGGACTACACTCACAAAAAGGCATGTGCCCTACCAGATAATTTATCTTCAGGACCCTGCTTTCCACAATATATCTCTCCCTAGTAGCATGAAGGCAAGGGTTTCTGTTTAATTTATTTATTGTGTTGAGCAATGTCTGACATAATGTGGCAATTCAACATATATTGTGTGCATACATTCACTAACATATTAATGCAGTATTCTATAAGATGAGTGGAAATATACAATGTGTGTAAACCCATGTATATAGACTTTGATGCACAACTGTATTCATGCATAGCTATAGGAGAGAAATTATGAAGAGGAAGTTTCTGCAAACATGCACGTCTAGCCAGAATCATTAAGGAACTGATCACTTTAAATGCGGACAAATACATGTATATCACATGGTGCTATGCAGTACCATGTGCATTGCAGTCATCAGGAAGGTAATTTTCAGAAACGGTGTATAAAACTGTTAGCAAAAGTGCTACTGTGACTTGATTTAGACTGTGCTTTCATTCATGGCAAGTTCAGCATATATTAGATGCATGCTTAGCGTTCATATATAGTGTAGACATGTAGTAGGTTATATGTAATAAGTTAAGAAACAATGTCATGCACTTTATCCATGTAGACAAGCAGTCATAGGAAATTGATCCTAGGCTCACTTATTTTTCCTTCAAACATAATCTTGTGGCTCTAATTTTACCAGAAAACTATCACAAACTTACTACCTTGCTTTATAAATAATTTGATGATTCAAAATCCCAACCACCATTATAAATGCCCAGGAATAAGTCATTTTTTTTCTTTGGTGCAATGGCCCTATTTTGAAATGAATATATTATGTTCCTCATTTCATTTTTATAGATAAAAGTTTGGGGGGTAAGAGGTAAGGGGAGGCTGACACTTGCCCCCCCATTCTATAAATTCATAATGTATTGTTTCAATGAAGAATTGAGGAGAGAGCATAATATTAAGGAATTCTAAACTTTATTCAGGAAAATTGAGAACATTCACACTGTTGAACGAGGGAGAAAGAGAGAGAGAGATAGAGAGAGAGAGAGAGATTACCACTTACATTATAGTCCAGGCAGAGAGAGAACCTGCAAGCTGTAAGACCAGGGGTCTTGCTTTTAAACACCCAAGCCCTTTCCAAGCCTCACCTGTCATCACTCCTATTTTCTTGGTGGTACTACTGTACCCTCCAGGTACTCCTTGTGTCCCTCAATAAAAGAAAAGAAAATGCATGCCCATATCCAAGTAATCATGGGTAGACATTCCCTAAACACTTTTTTTTTTTTGCACAGTTAAAAATTTATGAGCTTGGGCTGGGTGGTGGAGCACCTGGTTGAACGCACATGTTACAATGAGCAAGGACCCAGGTTTAAGTCCTGGTCCCCACCTGCAGGGGGAAAGCTTCATGAGTGGGGAAGTAGTGCTGCAGGTGTCTTTCTGTCTCTCTTCCTCTCTATCCCCCCTTCACTCTTGATTTCTGGCTATCTCTATCCAATAAATAAATAAAGATAATTTAAAAAAAAGAAAGTCCAAAAAAAGTTATGAGCTCAGAACATTAGCAATGCAAATATACATGCATTGTTTCCAATTTAGTTCTAAAGAGAACTACTTTGTTTGATGCCTTTGGCAAATAAGCAATACATCATTGGAAACACAGGCATATGCTGTGTTAGAATTAGTTCACACTCCTCTCCACCCTCTCCTATCCCTGAAGAAAATTTCAAATTTGATCTACATTATCACTACCTAATGATGATCAACTTCCTTCTTCTTTTTGAGTTTTAAGTTGAATCTCTCAGTGACATGCAACATTGAGACATGAGCAATAAATCTGCAGTTATGAACAGCTTGCTTTTATGGAAATATGTCAAACTGAATATATTAAAATTATAACTTTCCATCAGCTTGTCACAGCTTACTTTTTTTTTCATTTTCAGTGTTAACAAATATGCATTTAAATAAAATACCTCATGTGATATTTAATGTATTTTTATAAAGGTGGGCAACTTCTATAGGCAAGTGACCTTAAGATCTAGAGTCATGCATTTCTTTTTTTTTAAAAAAAATTTATTTATTCCCTTTTGTTGCCCTTGTTATTTTATTGTTGTAGTTATTATTGATGTCATTATTGTTGGATAGGACAGAGAGATATGGAGAGAGGAGGGGAAGACAGAGAGAGGGAGAGAAAGACAAACACCTGCAGGGTAGTCGCTTCACAAGTGGTGAAGCAGGCCTGCACTTGTGAAGCGACTACCCTGCAGGTGGGGAGCCAGTGGCTCAAATCTGGATCCTCATACAGGTCCTTGCACTTTGCGCCACGTGCGTTTAACCCATTCGTTACTGCCTGACTCCCGAGTCATGCATTTTCTATATCATTTTGCTATGAGTGTTGGGCCATGAGCACTCAACTTTGATTAAGAGATTAGGTGACAATTCTGGGTGTTCAGTATACCTCAGTTTCCTTAATTAGAAAACAGAGATGTCATTAGACTATCATACATGCGTTTTTTGAGACAGTGAGCAATCTGTTAGTGAGCAATGCCAGATATCAGTGCATTTCCAAAAATCACTCATTATGTCAGAGTGCTATTATTTGCAAGAAAAAAAGAGGCAACCATTTTTTTAGGAAAGAAAGAAATATATGTAATGTAATATGTTTACTCACCTCCTTCCCTTCTTCCCCATTCTCTTGGTCTCCATAGCCAGCAGCTGCTTCCACTTGAGTATTAAGTTCTGTCCCTTTCAGGTTACAACTTACTGACCTTCAGCCTATTGCAACAGTTTTTGACGGCTTCTAGCTTCCCTTTTCTTAATCATATTACAGAAGACTGGCAGAGTCATGGTGCTTTCAGGTTTCTAATTCTCTGCTTTACTACTTAGCCGGGGTCTAAGGCTCACTTTGGGAATTCTTTTTCTTGGGGATTCTTTGGTAGCAGTATTTACATGTTTAAATATTTAAATGTTTGATACTAATCATAAGTTATGAAGATGTCCCATGAGGAACTTCATGTAGCATAGAGACATGCTGACTTTCAACAATGAAGCATATCTACCTGGAACTAATGTTACTATGTATGCAATGTGACTTCAATAAAAAAAAAAAACTTTAATTTTTGAAAAATCACTCCACTGAAAATAAACATACATATTTGAAAATGAAGAATGATGAACTTGCTCTTCATCTTCTTTATTCTCCTGGTGGTCAGGGGACAAAATTTCAGCAACAGCGGTTTGAAATGGAAACCTATTAAAAATTCAAAATTGCAAGGCTTACCCCAATTCTACTGAATCCAAGGCTGCAAGCTTTCAGGTGATCTGTAGGCAAGTTAAAGTGCAAGGTAGTCTTATAAGTATATAAAATAAGTTGGTTGGCCTATGTCCAGAATAAAATCTTTCAGTAGCAAGTTGTTGTTGACAATATGCAGGTTCTTATGGAATCTATCACTCCAAAACCTCTCTTTCTCTCACAAGGTTACTTTGACTAAAACAGGAACTTTATCTTGCAATTCTTACTGTTTTAACTCTCACCTGTCCTCTATCACAAGGCAAATATATGCCCAGACACAGAAGGAAATCTCATATCTTATTTGATTTACCTGCAGCTTATTGGGGGCACCTGTCAAGTGTTTCCCTACAGCTATTTGGTTTACATCTCTGACACGATAAACATTCTACTGCTTACTCAATTGGCACCAGTGAGGCCTGCATATGTTTTTCTTCATTCTTTTCCTTCTTCCGAAAATCAGTAAGTAGTTTGCAATTCTTTTTTGAGTAAGATCTCACATATATCACTTGCCCTGAGTTGCCCATGTTTCATTCAAATACAAAGAGAGAGGTAGAGAGACGTTACAACACCAGAGTTACCATTGGTACTATAGAATACCTATGTGATACCACAGTTCAAACCTGTGCCAAGCACAAGACAAGATATATACTTTGCCAAGTGAGATATTTCTCTAGCCTACTTTGTGATGTCTTTTCTAATATTAAATTAACATATGTATTTTCACAACTTATTGTCTTGGTTATCATTTCATTGTTTAGCTCCATATGACATTGGACCAAATTTCTTTTTTTTTTTTTAGTTTTATAGTCACAACTAAGTTTTTTTTTTTAATTTTTTATTTAAGAAAGGATTAGTGAACAAAAGCACAAGGTAGGAGGGGTACAACTCCACACAATTCCCACCACCCAATCCCCACAACCCACCCTCTCCCATGATAGCCCTCCCATTCTCTAGCCCTCTGGGAGCATGGACCCAGGGTCATTGAGGGTTGCAGAAGGTAGAGGGTCTGGCTTCTGTAATTGCTTCCCCGCTGAACATGGGCGTTGACTGGTCGGTCCATACTCCCAGTCTGCCTCTCTCTTTCCCTAGTAAGGTGTGTCTCTGGGGAATCTGAGCTCCAGGACATATTGGTGGGGTCTTCAATCCAGGGAAGCCTAGCCAGCATCCTAGTGGCATCTGGAACCTGGTGATTGAAAAGAGAATTAACACACAAAGCCAAACAATTTGTTGAGCAATCATGGATCCCAAGTTTGGAATAGTGGAGAGGAAGTGTTAGGGAGGCACTCACTGCAAACTCCAGTGTAATCCTGCTTTCAGGTATATATTTTGCAGTAGTTTATGGATGCGTGTGCACATACGCTCTCTCTCACAGAAACTGGTGTATGTCTAGGTCATGGGACCCTGCCAGAAAGTGAACCACCTGAGATGAAATTAGAGTGTACTATAAAAGGAAAGGTCTCACCCGAGTAATGAAGCTGAAGGGTTGTCATTCCACACGTGAAGTCTCTGGATACACTCTGAGGTGAAGCATGTTGAGATGGCAATCGTTGCTTTGGTTAGGTTGTGATCGGCGGATGCAATATTATTTGGTATGGATTGGGAGATGCATACGGGAAAGTGAGCCCTATCCAAGGGTGCCAGGACTGGGGGAAGTAGGGGCTCTATAGTGAAGATGCGAGGTTCCTGCTGTCTTAGGGTTCAAAAAGACAATCAATAGTTAATATTATCATTACATTATTTGTTAATTGGGTTAACTTTGAAAAGTCCCTTTGTTATGGTTTGCTGTACAGTACCCAGTATCTTGTATATAGCTGTGCTATTGGAAGCTTCTAATCTACTTGGTCTAGGCTTTTGAGAGAGTCCGCATATCAAATTCGTAGCCTATCTATTAAAAAGATTCAGTTTGTCTTTTGAGAACCCTTGAGACATACAATTGATTTCCCCTTCTCATATTAATTAACTACTGATTTATATGTCTACATTTTGCTAGGAGTGTACATAAACACCATTCCCATCACCAAAGGACCGTGACCCATCCCTCCCGCCCATTCCCACCCCCCACTGGCCCAGGAAGCTACATGTCTACCCCTCACCACTGGGTTTTTACTTTGGTGCCCTACTTACAATTTGATCAGGTCCTGCTTTTAGTTTTCTTTTCAGATCTTCTAAGTCAGCTTCTGTTGATGAGTGGGATCATCCCATACTCATCTTTAACTTTCTGACTTAGTTCCCTTAACATAATTCCTTCTAGCTCTGTCCAAGATGGGTCAGAGAAGGTGGGCTCATTGTTCTTGATAGCTGCATAGTATTCCATTGTGTATATATACACCAGAGCTTTCTCAGCCACTCATCTGGTGTTGGGCACCTGGGTTGCTTCCAGGTTTTAGCTATTATGAATTGTGCTGCTATGAACATAGGAGTACACACCTCTTTTTGGTTGGGTGTTATGGAGTCCTTGGGCTATAACCCCAGGAGAGGAATTATTGGGTCATGTGGAAGGTCCATGTCTAGCCTTCTGAGAGTTTTCCAGACTGCTCTCCACAGAGGCTGTACCAATTTACATTCCCACCAGCAATGTAAAAGGGTTCCTCTGTCCCCACATCCTCTCCAGCATTTGTTGCTGCTGTCCTTTTTGATGTATGCCATTCTTACAGGAGTGAGGTGGTATCTTAGTGTTGTTTTGATTTGCATTTCTCTGATAATCAGTGACCTAGAGCAGTTTTTCATATGTTTGTTAGCCTTTTGGATCTCCTCTGTGGTGAATGTTTTGTTCATTTCCTCTGCCCATTTTTGGATGGGGTCATTTGCTTTTTTGCGGCTAAGTTTGCTGAGCTCTTTATATATTTTGGTGATTAGTTTCTTGTCTGATGTCTGGCATGTGAAGATCTTCTCCCATTCTGTGAGGGGTCTCTCTGTTTGTTTAATAGTTTCTTTGGATGTGCAGAAGCTTTTCAATTTGATGTAGTCCCATTGGTTTGTTTCTGCTTTGGTCTTCCTTGCAATTGGGTTTGATTCATCAAAGATGTCCTTGAGGTGTAGATGGGAAAGTGTTTTACCAATGTTTTCCTCTAAGTATTTGATTGTTTCTGGTCTGACATCTAGGTCTTTGATCCATTTGGAGTTGATTTTTGTTTCTGGTGAGATAAAGTGGTTCAATTTCATTCTTCTGCATGTTTCAACCCAGTTTTCCCAGCACCATTTATTGAAGAGAGCCTCCTTCTTCCATTTAATCCTTTGGGCCCCCTTATCAAAGATTAGATGCCCATAGGTGTTGGGATTTACTTCTGGGCTTTCAATTCTGTTCCACTGGTCTGTGTGCCTATTTTTGTTCCAGTACCATGCTGTTTTGATGATGATGGCTTTATAATATAGTTTAAGGTCTGGGAGTGTGATGCCTCCATTTCTGTTTCTTTTCCTTAGGATGGTTTTGGCAATTCTAGGTGTTTTCAGGTTCCAGATAAATGATTGTAGTGTTTGTTCTATTCTCTTAAAGAAGCTTGGTGGAACTTTGATGGGTATTGCATTAAATTTGTATATGGCTCTGGGGAGAATGTTCATTTTGATGATATTTATTCTTCCAATCCATGAGCATGGGATATCTTTCCATTTCTTGGTATCAGTTTCTATCTCCTTGAGTAGCGACTCATAGTTTTCAGCATACAAGTCTTTCACTTCTTTGGTCAACTTTATTCCTAGGTATTTGATTGATTTTGCTGAAACAGTAAATGGGAGTGATTTCTGGATGTCTTCTTCTTCAGATTTAGTGTTTGCATAAAGAAATGCCACTGATTTTTGTACATTGATTTTGTAGTCTGATACCTTGCTATATTGCCTAACAACTTCCAGTAATTTTCTACTGGATTCTTTAGGTCTTTCTATGTATACTATCATATCATCTGCAAATAGTGAGAGCTTGACTTCTTCCCTTCCAATCTGTATCCTTTTGATTTCTTTCTCTTGCCTGATTGCTATGGCAAGAACTTCCAATACTATGTTGAAGAGTAACGGTGACAGTGGACAGCCCTGTCTAGTCCCCGATCTGAGGGGGAATGCTTTCAGCTTCTCTCCATTGAGTATGATGTTGGCTGTAGGTTTGCTATATATAGACTCCACTATCTTGAGGAATTTCCCATCTATTCCCATTTTTTGTAGAGTTTTGAGCATGAATGGGTGTTGGATTTTGTCAAAGGCTTTCTCTGCATCTATTGAGATAATCATGTGGTTTTTGGCTTTGCTTTTATTGATGTGATGAATGACATTGATTGATTTACGGATGTTGAACCAGCCTTGCATTCCTGGGATGAATCCCACTTGGTCATGATGAACAATCTTTTTGATGTGTTGCTGTATCCGGTTGGCCAAGATCTTGTTTAATATTTTGGCATCTATGTTCATCAGAGATATTGGTCTGTAGTTTTCCTTTTTTGTTCTGTCCCTATCAGCTTTTGGTATCAGGGTGATGTTGGCTTCATAAAAGGTGGAAGGGTGTATTCCTGTTTCTTCAATCTTATGGAATAGCTTAAGAAGTATGGGTATTAACTGTTTCCTGAAAGTTTTGTAGAATTCGTTTGTGAAGCCATCTGGTCCAGGACTTTTGTTGTTGGGGAGATTCTTAATAACGGTTTCAATTTCTTTGTCTGTGATTTGTGCATTTAGATTTTGTAGTTCTTCTTGGTTCAGTTTTGGAAGTGCATAGGTTTCTAGGAATTGTTCCATTTCTTCCAGATTCTCTAGCTTGGTGGCATATAGTTCTTTATAGAAGTTTCGCAGAATTCTCTGGATTTCTGTGGTGTCAGTTGTGATATCTCCTGTATCTTTACAATTCTATTAATTTGAGTCCTCTCTCTTTTTTGTTTGGTGAGTCTGGCTAGGGGTTTGTCAATTTTGTTTAATCTTTCAAAGAACCAACATTTGGCTTCATTGATCTTTTGTATGGTTCTTTTATTTTCGATGTTGTTTATTTCTGCTCTAACTTTAGTGATTTCTGTCCTTCTGGTTGCTTTAGGGTTCCTTTGTTCCTCTTCCTCTAAGTCCTTGAGGTGTGTAGTAAGTTCGTTCATTTGGGCTTCTTCTTGGTGTTTAATATGTGATTGTATAGCTATAAGTTTCCCTCTCACTACTGCTTTAGCTGTGTCCCAAATATTTTGATAGGTTGTGTCTTCATTTTCATTAGTTTCCAGGAACATTTGAATTTCCTGTTTGAGTGAGTCTCTGACCCAGTGGTTCTTATGGAGCATGTTGTTTAGTTTCCAAATTCTATGTCTTTTAATAATTTTCTGTTTGTTGTTAAAAGTTAGTTTTACTCCACTGTGGTCTGAGAAGATACTTGGGATGATTTCAATGCTCTTGAATTTATTGATGCTGTCTTTGTGGCCTAACATGTGGTCTATCCTTGAGTATGTGTTGTGTGGATTTGAAAAGAAGGTGTATTCCAGTTTTTTGGGGTGGAGGAGTCTGAAAATGTCCAAGAGGTCTAGTCTGTCAATCTCTTCGTTCAATTATCTTGTATCTTTATTGGTTCTCTGCTTTGTTGATCTGTCTAAGTGTGAGAGTGGGGTATTGAAGTCTCCCACTATTATTGTATTACTATTGATGTATTTTTGAAATTCTTTCAATAGGTGTTTAATGTATTTAGATGGTCCCTCGTTGGGTGCATAGATGTTAATAATTGTTAAGTCTTCTTGGCTGATTGATCCTCTAATCATTATGTAATGGCCTTGCCTATCTTTTATTACTTTATTTAATTTAAAATCTATCGTGTCTGAGATGAGAATGGCTGTTCCTGCCCTTTTTTGTGGACCGTTAGCCTGTATGATAGTTTTCCATTCTTTCACTTTAAGTCTGTGTTTATCTTGTTGTGACAGATGTGATTCTTGCAAGCAGCATATGGTTGGGTTATGTTTTCTGATCCATCCCCCCACCCTGTGCCTTTTGATGGGTGAGTTTAAGCCATTGACATTTATTGATATTATGGATTTAATGTATTGTAGTGCCATTGTTCTAAAAAACAATTTGTTTACTCTGATATATTACAAGTATTATAGTGATGTTCTTCTTTATAAGAGGTCTTTTAGTACCTTTTTTAGGGCCGGCTTGGTGATAGTTGCCTCCTTTAACTGTTGTTTGTCTAAGAAGGTTTTGATCCCTCCATCTAGCTTGAATGAAAGTCTAGCAGGATATATAATCCTTGGTTGAAACCCTTTTTCATTCAGGGCTCGATAGATATCTTGCCACTCCCTTCTGGCTTTTAGAGTTTGAGTTGAGAAATCTGCAGAAAGTCTTATGGGTTTTCCCCTGTATGTGACTTTTTGTTTCTCTCTTGCAGCCTTTAGGATCCTTTCTTTATCCTTACTTCTTCTCATTGTGACTATGATGTGTCTTGGTGTTTTCAGGTCTGGGTTGATTCTGTTTGGTACTCTCTGGGCCTCTTGCACCTTGATATCCTTTCTGTTATTCAGATCTGGGAAATTTTCTTGTATTATTTCCTCTAGAATGTTTGCTTCCCCTTCCTCTCTTTCTTCCTCTGGCAGGCCAATTATACGAATGTTACCTCTTTTGAGATCATCCCATATTTCTCTGTTGTTGTTTTCAGTGTCTCTCAATCTCTTTTTAAGCTCTTTCACCTCTTTCTTAGTTTTCTCTAACTCATCCTCTGTCTGACTAATTCTGTTTTCTGCTTCTGTTAGTCTGCTTTCCCTTGCCTCAGCTTCTTTCTTCATTACAGCTATTTCAGCTTTCAGTTCTCTAATTGTCTCAAGATAATCAGTATTTTCCTTGGGGGTCTCAACTGTTGTTTCCCTAATACTGCCATTTCTTTCCTCCAATGTTGTTTTCATTTCTGTGATTAATAAGTTTATTATTGCTTGCATACTTTTCTTATCTATGGTTACTTCTGACTGATTTGTGGTTTCTTCTGGGCTCTTGTCTTCATTCATTGGGGTAGCAGTTTTATTTGTTTTTAATCTACCCATTTTTTTTTAATTTATGTGTTTCTCTCTCTCTTTTTTTTTTAATGCTCTGTTGTTCCTCAGTTGTTGTGTTTTGAGCACAAGTAACACTGTACTAAATACCTTTATGACAATTGCACTCACCAATCTCCGGAATAACAGTAGCAACTGAAGTAAGTATTGAAGGAGTTTAATCGTTACCAGTTAGCCAAACAATTTCTCCAGTCCGTGAAAAAATAGTAACCAAATCCCAGTGAAGAAAGAGAAAAGGAAGAGAGGATAGCAAGAATAGACAGTTATGCAAATCTACTATCCAGTGTATATTCTAAGGGTAACAAGAGTGTAAAGGGAACTAGAGCAGAGATAGACACATAGACAGTCCACTCTGGGTCAGATTTCTTCCCCAAAGTAATTCACAAATTCAGAAAGGCAAAGAAGAAAGAAGTGTATGACAAGATTAAAAAAAAAAAGAGAGAGAGAGATAGAGAGAGATAAGAGAGAGAAAAGGGAGAAGATAAGAAGAAGAGTTGTAATTAAAGAGCAGTGCGAGGAACTTCCCAAATGTGTATCAGTGAATTAAAAAAAAACAACAAAAAAAAAAACCCTGTTTGGTGGTATGGGGTATCCTGCTAGTAGCTGGTCCCAGGCACTGCTTATGGGGGGGGGGGCGGTGGGAAGGATGTATGCTTGAAAATTAAAAGGAAGAAAAAAGAATTTTTTCCCCTACTCTAATTCTTAACCCAAATTAAGTTATAGACACATCCTTGGTATGACCGTTATGGCCCCTTATTGGCTGTCCTGCTAAAGGCAGAAAATCCTATTGTTTACACGAGATGTGTCCGGAGCTCAAAGGCTAGCTGCTTCTCAATCCGCCATCTTCCGGGAAACCCCCCCCTCCAGACTTTTTTAAAGGATTTCTCAAAAATGAAAACTAGCTCCAAGTCCTTTGATCCAATGAGAGCTATACTCAAGAAGTCTTTGGATCCACCCTCAGGGTCGCGGTGGACCCTGGCGACTCCCAAGAGGCAGCCCCCGAGCTAAAGTGCTCTCTCCGGGTCCTCTGCCCGCCGCGCTCTGCAACCGGTGGAGGAGCCGCCTTCCCAGGCGGGCGGAGGACAATGCCCGGCGCACTTGCCTTGCCTGGCGCCTCCTGGGAATTCTGGCACCCCGCTAGTCCGTGTCACCTTTGCTCTAATTGTTAACCCAAATTAAACTGTAATCACTTCTTTGGTGCCCCCCCCTTATTGACTGGCCTGCTAAAGGCAGAAAATCCTACTGTTGCCAACGATGCTATCAGAGCACTCGCTGTTAGCGATTTCTCAGGCCGCCATCTTCCCACAATCCTGGACCAAATTTCACCATCAAAGAAGACATCAAGCTTTACTCAAGACAGAAAAATCCAGGCTATTATCTCTTTTTAAAAAACTTTTCTTTTTTTAAAATCATATTTATTTATTTACTTACTGGTTGCTGGATGACAGGAAGAAATTGAGAGGGGAGGGAGAGATAAAAAAGGGAAATAGACAGAGGAGACATCTATAGTCCTATTTCACTCATGAAACTTTCCCCCTACAGGTGGGGACCAGGGACTTGAACATGGGTCCTTGCACACTTTAATGTGTGTGCTTAACCAGATGCACCACTGTCTGGACCCTCAGGCTATTCCTTCTAACCAAATAAGACCACGATATATTTCTAGGGTATTTTTGTCAAGCAATTTATTTTATATGTTGAAATGCTTTTTGGTGTAGCATCTCTTTTACTATTCGTAGGCTTCAATTTCATTCATTCACTGGTAAAACTCATGAGATAGTGCCATACAGTATTTGTTTCAGTTATAAACCTACATGTTTTCCCACATGACTTACAATCTACACCTGCGGAAGAAATAATATTTCCTATTCACCTGTCTTTATATTTGGTCATAATATTTGTTTTGCCTAATGAGATGTGAATCAAGATGATGAGTGTCACTTCAGATTGGAAGCTTTAATGGGCATCTGGATTTTCTGCCAATTCTCTTGCATTTTCCCTTGGCAACAGGATAGCATATATCAGATGGTGACTGCTCATTTTAGTGCTGATACTGGAGTGAAGAGACCAGTAAAACGTCCAGTTATCTGAACTTATATCCAACATGCACTGTGAGAAATATATATATATATATATATTTATATATATATATATATATTCTATTTTATTGAGAGGGTTAATGTTTTACACACAGTAGTTGACACATGGGTATGATTTCCTGACTCCATATGATGATTGTCTGTAAAACGTTCTCATCCCCAACTTAATGTCCCAGTCTAACCCTGCTGGACCTCCCCTCTCTTCCACTATTTCCCCAGAGTCCTTTGCTTTGGTACAGTACACAACTTTGTGTTTTCCTTTTCTGTCCCTGTCTCTCAAGTTCCACTTACAAGTGAGGTCATCCCTCTGGTCATGATTGATCCCACCCAACATTAGTCCTTCAAGTTCCATTCAAGGTGAGGAAAATAAGTAGATTTTAGAGTTTCTGATCTAATATCCAGGTCTTTCATCTATTCCGATCTCATTTGTGTGCATGATGTTAAGTGGTGGCCTTGTGTCAACTTTCTTATATGGCACCATTTGTTGGAGACATTTCCTTATTGAGTGGTTTTATCCCCTTTGTCATACATGAGGTGACTGTATATGTT
The DNA here is from genome assembly GCF_950295315.1 of Erinaceus europaeus. NCBI lineage: Eukaryota > Metazoa > Chordata > Mammalia > Eulipotyphla > Erinaceidae > Erinaceus > Erinaceus europaeus. The sequence continues at coordinate 14,332,995 of NC_080185.1, forward strand.
TAGGCTCCTATCTGGGCTCTTGACTGTTCCATTGATTCAAGTGTCCATTTTTATTCCAGTTTTAATCAATATTACTCTGTACTATAAACTGAAATTGTATAAAGTGATTACTTTGTATATTTCCTTTGTTTTATGTGAGGTACTTAGGTTATTTGTGGTTCTTTAGTGATTGCACATAATACTTTGGACATATTGTTCAATTTCCTTGAAGAACGTTACTGGGTTATGCAAGCATTGTGTATCTCTGGTAGTGTTTTTTGTTTGTTTGTTTGTTTTAATTTGGCCTTTCTTCACCAATATTGATCTTAACACTCTATCCATTCTTCTCTTCCCTTTTCGAAGTCTTTGTTTTCTTCTGTTGTTTGTGTTCCTGGTTCTGTTTTGTCGTTGATCACCTCATTTAGAGTTGGAATTGCTCTCTTTTCATGTAGGATTATTTGAGTAATTCTTGCAAGGCAAGATTGGTAGTGGAAAATTCCTTCAGTTTCTGTATATTTGAGAAGACTTTTACTTCCTTCTCATACATAGTTTGAATAATTATAAGGCTAGAATAAATATAAGGATAGAATAACTATGACTGGCAATTCTTATCTTTTAATCTTTCCTTTTCTTATCTTTTAATCCTTCAGTTTCTGTATATTTGAGAAGACTTATCTCCTTCTCATACATGATTTGAAGGATAGACTACTATAAGGATGGAATAACTATCCTTTGGAATTGTAGGATGATTATGATGAGCAATTCTTATCTTTTAATACTTTGATTATTTCACCCCACTCCCTTTGCCTGTAGGGTTTGTGATGAGAAATTGTTGCTGGGAAACATCTTTTGAGAGCTGCTACTTCATAGCCATGCCCTCAGAAGCCTCCACAAGAAGTAATTTCTTTCTTTTTAAAATTTTTTATTTATTTATTTATTTCCTTTTGTTGCCCTGGTTGTTTTATTGTTGTTATTGATGTCATCATTGTTGGATAGGAAAGAAATAAATGGAGAGAGAAGGGGAAGACCGAGAGGGGGAGAGAAAGATAGATACCTGCAGACCTGCTTCATCGCTTGTGAAGTGACTTCCTTTCAGGTGGAGAGCCAGGGGCTTGAACCAGGATCCTTATGCAGGTCCTTGTGCTTCAAGCCACGTGAGCTTAATTCACTGTGCTACCACCTGACTCCCAGAAGTAATTTCTTTAAATATTTGTCTATTCTCACAGAGTGATAAAGACTATACGTTTCCAATGGAGGGTATGGGGACAGAGAACTCTGGTGGTGGGAACTGTATGGACTTGTACCCCTGTTTTCTTACACTCTTGTTAATGATTATTAAATCACTAATAAAATACTTTAAAAGAAGTAATTTTTTGATTATTGAGATTTAGGACTATTTTTCATCTTAACAAAAAATAGAAAGTTAAATTATTTTGTGATTACCATACATTTTTTATTAATTGTGTACCATTTCTGATTGTGGTGTAAAATGACCTCCCCAAATCACCTATCCCGGTATTTACACCTTTATTTAATGCATTTCCCCTGAGAACAGGGCAAGAACTTGCATTTATTTATTTATTTATTTTCCACCAGAATGCTGCACAGCTCTGGTTTATGGTGATACAGGGGTTTGAACCTGGGATTTTGAGCCTCAGGCATGCGATTCTCTGTGTAACCATCATGCTATCTACTTCTGCCCAAGAACTTCCATTTATATGATAGAATATGAGAAATAGGATGGACTGCCACCTCCTGTGTTCTTTTACATTATAAAGATTTCCCCCCAGAAACTAATTTTGCACACTCTCAATTTCTTGCTGTCTCTATCCAATAAATAAATATAATAAAGAAAATTAAAGAAAAGAGAGACTAGCTTTGCCAGCTTGCTCTAATAAAGATGAAGTTGGATAACATACTCTATCGATCACCTGAAGAAGATGGATCCTGAAATTGGTGCAACTTGAAATGTTCCTACCGATGACCACAGAGTGCAAGTTCGGGCCTACAGGGATGTAGAGGTTACATAAGCCCCTATGCTGAATATGGGCCCCAGATCAAATCAATGGGGTTTACAGTCAACAATATTTATATACCTTTCCATATTTGAGAGCTACTCTCTTCCCTGATCCAGCTTTGTAGCCCTTTTTTCAACCATGACATCGTCTCCCCAGACAATACCCTGGGTCCACCTGCATATCAGATGTCAGGCTCAGGCAAAAACTAATAAAGTCATGGACCCTTTGGAATATACCTAAAATAGACTTACTAGCTATTTCCAAAACAGAGACCCCAAATCTTCATCTGCAATACTCCAGCCTTTAGGTTCATGATTAATCAACATTAATCAAAGCCAGTATATGGCTTTATATGTTAATTCTTTTTCAGTCACTAGGTTCCAGATGCTATCATGATGCCAACCAGACTTCCCTGCACAGACAACCCCACCAATGTGTCCTGGAGCTCTGCGTCCTCAGAGTCCTGCCCCACTAGGGAAAAAGAGAGACAGACTGTGAATATGGATCGACCTGTCAAAGCCCATGTTCAACGAGGAAGCAATTACAAAAGCCAGACCTTGCACCTTCTGCACCTAATGGTGACCCTGGGTCCATGCTCCCAGAAGAATAAATAATAGGTAAGCTATCAGGGGATGGGATGGGATACGGAGTTCTGGTGGTGGGAATTGTACTCCTCTTATCCTATGGTCTTGTCAGTGTTTCCATTTTATAAATAAATAAATTAAACATATAATAAAGATGAATTTGAAGACACTATCTCTGGTAACTGTATGCAGAATCTATGAACTGAAGATGTTCTCTAGCTGGTAGCAAGATTCTAGACAGTAGTCCAAAAGTAGTTAGAGCACTGGATATTACACATGTAGGGATTTAATTCTTCCAACCATTTAAGTGACCATAGAAACAAAGTCTTCCCCATTTGAGCCTCTAGATAAGAATGCAGCCCACCTGGTAGCTACACTGGAATCTGTGAGACCCTAAGCTGAGCCAAATCCTCATATGATTCTCACTGATTGTGACATTGTAGATGCATAAATACATGCATGTATTCAAGTCACTGATTTTGTGGCAATTTGTTACACAATGACAGAAAACAAGTACATTAATAAAAATGGTACTTACATAAAATCCAAGAAAGTTAAATGAAAATTATGGATTATTCACTGTTCTGCTATGTACAAGGAAATATTATTTTAAAAATGTATTGGTTTAATAATGTTTGACAATATTGTAGGATAAGAGGGGTACAATTCCATGCAATTTCCAGCAACAGAGTTCCATAACCCATGCCCTCCATTGGAAGCTTCCCTAGTTTTTATCCCTCTGGGAGCATGGACTCAGGATCATTATGTGGTGCAGAAAGTAGAAGGTCAGTCTATGGTAATTGTTTTTCCACTGAATATAGGCATTGGCAGGTCGATCCATACTCCCAGCCTATTTCTATCTTTATCTATTGTAGAAGGGCTCTGAAGAAGAAGGTTACAGGTGACATTGGTGAGGTTGTGTGCCCAGGTACATCATATTGGTATCATGGTTGCAACTCCAACTTGGTGATAGTGTAATGGTATTGCCACTGTGGTTATCATTGGGACATAGTACCTGCACAATGAATCTATCACTTCTTATGATCATTTATGTTTATTCTTTCCTTACTTATTTTTGCTTGCTACAACAGAGAGAAATTGAGAGGGAAGATAGAGATAGAAGAGAGACAGTGAGGCAACTGCAGCCTTACTTCACCACTTGTGAAGCTTCCCCTTCCCTGCAGGTGGGGAATGGAGATTTGTACCAAGGTCCTTACACTTGATAGTGTGTACTCTTAACTGGGCACACCACTGCTGGGCCCCCATATTTTAATATTTTCGTTCATTTACAGTGTTTTCTGTATATCGTTTCTATCTCATCTCTTCTATTGTAAAAAAAATCGTAAGTTTGCATCCTATAATAACATCTGAAACATAATAACAACTAAATATGAATTTGTTGAATGACTGAGTGAATAAATGGATTGATAATACTAATTGTGTTACTGTTTAGGCTTTATAGCCAACAAGACATATATTATTTAAGATGTTTTTCCACTATGGATCCTAAACCAAATATGCTTCCTCCCCCTCCGTGTCCTCATCTCTGGCTTTTTACCTAATGTTACAAAACAGGAATGTACTGTGAATTGGCAAAAGAGGCAAACACAATGCTGAGATGACATCCCACACTGCTAATATAAGGAAATGATAGGCCTTTATAGTAGGAAGAATCCTGAAAATAAACCTCATATAGTCAGTTGCCAGAGGTCCTTACTTTCTTCCCAGACTATTTCAAAGGTCCCCAACGTTCATCTTACCTCTTTGATTCAGTCTTGACCATTTTGCAGTGGGGAAAGTGCCACCCTTGGACACATGAAGTCCCAGCTTCAATTACCGGCATCACATCGAGCACGACAGTCTTGTTCTTTTTCTTGCACTCAGGAATAAATAAATGAATAAGTAAATACTGTTTAAAAATAGTTTTTTATTAAATTTTTTGTAGTTGAGTAAATGCTGTTTTACAAGACTGTGTTGTTTGTCTCAAGGACAGTTTCATATCGCCCCAGCAGTGCATCTCTCTCTCTTTCTCTTGCTCTCTCCTTTTTCACTTAAGCTTCCTGTTTTATAAATGGAATCAAGGGCCAGGTGGTGGCAAACCTGGTTGAGCACACATGTTAAAATGCACAAGGACCTGGGTTTAAAGCCCCCATTCCCCACATGCAAAAGCAAAATTTTCAAAGTGGTGAAGCAGTGTTCCACGTGTCTCTCTATATCTCTCCCTCTATCACCCCCTTCCTTCTCAATTTCTGTCTGTCTCTATCCAATAAATAAAGATAATATTTTTAAATGGAATCATGTTTATCCCCTTCATATATTACAATAATGGATCCTCCCACTATCTGTAAAAACATCTACTTTTTACAATCACAATGGAACTTTCCCAGAATCACCTCAGTGATAATTTCAGCACTGTCTTTCTTAAGCTTTCCTACACTGTATCACTCTTCAGTCCCCCAAGTTCCTAACCCATGCAAACTGTATTAATGGATTCTTGTACTCTTACTTCAACTTTTGATTCTTCATGCTGGGTTTTTTCCCACTGTTTTAATATTTATATTCTTCATGCCATATATAGAATTTCAAATGAGGGAGACAGGATGGGAGTAAGAGAGAAGTCAGAACACTAGAACATGTAGTATTGAGAAGTGAATTAAACTGAAAACCTCAGGTATATAAGTTCAGTGCTTGGGGGCAGTGTGGTAGCACAGCAGGTTAAGTGCACATGGCGCTAAGCACATAGAACCGGTATAAGGATCCTGGGTCAAGCCCCCGGCTCCCCACCTGCAGGGGGGTCACTTCACAGGCGGTGAAGCAGGTCGGTAGGTGTATATATTTCTCCCCCTTTCTGTCTTCCCCTGCTCTCTCAATTTCTCTCTGTCGTATCCAACAATAGTTATAACAACAGTAACACTAACAAATGACAACAACAAGGGCAACAAAAATAGGAAAAAAATGGCCTCCAGGATCAATGGATTCATAGTGCAGGCACTGAGCCCCAGTGAAAACCCTGGAGGCAAATAAATAAATAAACAAAATTCAGTGCTTTATTAGCTGGAGCCATTACCCCAGCCACTAGGCTACTTTATTTTTGGCTTCGATTTAATTTTCTATTGCAAATATAACTGCTTTGTAACATTGAGTAATTTCAAACATACAATGTAAAGATCTGAGATTTGTATATATTGTGAAAGGATTACCCTAGCTCATTTAAGTGCTGCCCAACATCTTCATAGTTGACAATTGTTTCCTGTGATGAGAACTCTTAACATGCAATAGAGCTTTTAGCTATAGTTGGCCTGCTGCACATTAATATGGACAAAATAATTAATATTTTGTCATTCTCAGGGAATCAAAATGGGTAGTATTCTTCAACTCCAAGATGCATACCACCTGCCTTGTGACAATTTCCCCAAGTCTCCCAGTCAATATGTAGAAACCTCATTTCTGTAATCCTACTCCACCTTTGTTACTAAATTCATAATGAATTCTCCCAGTTCATGCATTCCTATTAGGGAAGACATGTGATTGAACAAAGCAATGCAAATTTCAAAACTACTTTCATGAAACTTACATTCAAGGTAGGGGAAAAAGTCAGAAAACACTAAACATCTTTCTTGGTCATATATTCTAAAATGGTAGCTAAAATCAAGTCAAAGTAATATGGAATAACTATGTGTGTGCATGTATATATGTGCTGTATTTATAGTGATGTCAGTGTAAGTATCTCCAATAAAATAATATTTGATCAGAAACAAAAAAGGAAGTGAGGCCGTGGACCTATGAAGGAATTCTGATTTGGATCATAGAAGAGAAATAATCTGATATGCAGTTTTGCAGGATTAATCTAACTGTTTTGTGAAATGATAGAAGGTGAAGAACAGATTCAAGGAGACCAGTAATAAGGTTATCAGAGAAGTCTGTGTAGGAGATAACAGTAATTCATATTAGGAAGATAGTGGTGGAAGTGGCAAGCTATAGTAAGTTTCTGGCTATATTTTTCTGTTGAAGCCACACAATTGTACATTTCCTATTAGAAGGTAAGCTCTCTGAGAGTTAAAAATTATATTTTCTTAGCATTGCCTCTTTATCCCCAGTAAGTATAGCATTGGCTGGCACTTAGTAAATATTAATGTATGTGAGGTGAATAATGAACCAAAATTATGTGGTAACAAAATAAATATGAAGTTTATGTGAACACTAAGAATCATTATAACTCATTTTTACTAGTTGAATAAATAGAAGCACTATTTATGGAGATTAAAATTAGTGCAACTTAGAATGTTCCTACTCATGACCACAGAATGCAAGCTTGGACTAACAGGGATGCAGAGTTTATAGCTCCTGTGCTGAATATGGGCCCCAGATCAAATCGACTGGGTTTACAGTCACCGATATTTATACATCTTTCCCATATTTGGGAGCTACTTTCTTCCCTAATCCAGTTTTCTAGCCTTTCTCCAGCCATCACATCATCTCCCCAGACAATAACCTGGGTCGGCCTGCATATCAGATGTCAGGCTCAGGGAAAAACTAGTAAAGTCATGGGCCCTTTGAAATATACCTAAATTATGCCTACTAGCTTTTTCCAAAATGAAGACCCCAAATATTCATCTGCATATTTTATATTCCAGCCTTTAGGTTCATGATTAGTCAACAGTTTGTTCTGCTTCATATCTAAACTATTTTTTTAGCCACCAGCTTCCAGATGCTACCATGATAGCATCTGGAAGCTGGTGGCTGATTTCCTGGGCAGATAACCCCAGCAATGTGACCTGGAGGCCAGCTTCCCCACTAGGGAAAGGGAGAGACAGGCTGAGAGTATGGATAGACCTGCCAAATGTCAATGTTCATCTGGGAAGCAATTATAGAAGGCAAAACTTTCACCTTCTGCACTCCATAAAGTCCCTTGGTCCATGTTCCCAGAGGGATAAAAATAGGAAAGTTATCAGAGGTGGAGAAGGGATATGGAGGTGGTGGGAGTTGTATGGAATTGTACCCCTCTTATCCTATGGTCTTGTCAGTGTTTCCATTTTGTAAATAAAAATTAAAAAAAAAATAAAGTTACTGCAAAGTGTCAGAGGACTGGACATGAGGAGTTGTTCCCTTATGTGTTGAGTCTGAAGAGCCTATTTAAATTTAAATGGAGTATCAGGTAAACAGATACATGAATTGGGATTCGAGGAGAAGGATGTGTACTGAAGATACATATTAGAGAATTATGAGCAAGTCACAGGTGTCATTCAAAGTAGTAGAAATGGCCTAGGCCATGGACATGCATAGTTGAATATAGATAAAATGAAAAGTGATTTGAGGACTAAATCCTGGCAGTTTATAATTAGGAGTTCGGGGAGAGAACTGTCAGATAACATAGTGGTTGTGCAAGATCCCAGGTTCAGTTCTAACACCACATTTGGTTAGAGTTGAGCAGTGTTGTGGTCAACAAGAATTTATAGAGAAAAATAGAAAAGAAAAGGTTGGAAAAGAAAGATCATAGTGGTATTTATAAGCAGATAAGAGTGCAACACCATCTTATCTGCTTAAAAGAGAAAGTTAGATGGAGTCTAAAAATTAGACTCCAGATCTAGTGATAGAGAGATGACTGTGACATAGGACTGAATATTTACTGAAAAAGTGTTGATGGAATTTTCACTGAAATACTTTTGGGAATGAAATGGGATGGTCCTAGCGGTAGCCCAGGCATGCAAGTGGGAGGTCCCAGGTTTGATCCCCAGAACAGCATATGATAGTGTGATGCTCTGTTTCCCTCTGTCTCTCCTCATGAATTAAAAAGAAAAATAATGGATAAATGGGAATCAGCGAGTACCAGATAACTAAAGGAAAGCTTTTTTTTTCACATAAGATGACAGAGAAAAATTTACTAAAATCAATTTATCATAGGATTTATATATTTTAATATATTTTCATATAGGCTCACTGCATTTCCAATTTGAGTGGATTTTGTAAAGCACAAACATTAACTAACAATGCCCCTTAATAATATTTAGTTATGGAGCACAATTATTCTCAGTATCACTCTACATGCATTTTAATGGTCTACCAATAATTATCATACTGCTATTTCCAGAGAAGCTCAAAATAAGGTGAAGTTCATCCTCTATTTGTCAAATTATTCTAGCTTTTTAATTGTTTGTCTATTTATCTCTCTATTTATCTATCTGACTATATACCTATCATCTATTTGTGCCTTCCACTCACAATTTAAGAAATGTGTGGTACACATGTACATTCATTCCCATGATTTCATACAGGATGAGGTACAATGCAAAAGCACCAACTACAATAGGTCTCAACCATCTTCCCCTGCTGGCATATTCATAAAATACAAAGACATTTGAAAAGGAACATAAACAACAAAAAATGGAAAGTGCTATCACACCACAATCAGAGAAAGCATTTCCAAAGTCTCAGGGGAAACATGGATTTTGGACTGTGGTGTAACTGAAGTATGCCTATTCCAATAGCAGCTCATTGGCTAAAAAAATGAATGATGAAATGCATATTAGTATGTATAAAAATGTACAAGAGAATGAAGATGAGGTAGACATAATAGGTAAGTACCCCCTCTAAATTATAAGCTTGTTATCTTTGCTGGTTGAAGAAGACTGTTTGGCATTGCAGACAACCTGCCAATACAGCCAAGATATGCTTGCAAGCTTTCTATTTGTAATAATCTCAGATGTACATACAATCAATAGTGCCACCCCACCTCAATAAATCCTGCCACAACAAAAATTACTCTGCCATTTCCTGTATAACACAAGGCAAGTTCAAATAACCTTTAAGGAAATATGTGCTATTACATCAAGAAATAATGTCAAACCTTTCTCCCAAACACTGTACAGTCGCAGCTACATTACCACCTGCCTATCTTCAAGGACGTAAACACTAGGAAATATGAAACAGCCAGAATATTGCCTGTGATTAGGATTATACTGCTGCAGTGACTTCTGTTTTTCGCCGTATCTCTTAAATCTAACTAATGTAATCTATTCCCTGGCATTAAAAGAAATAGAATCAAATAAACAACAGAAACACATTTTGTGAGAAAGGGGAAATTGATGAGTAATAATTATCAGGAATAATTTGGGACATATTTATTGCTTCTATATTAAATAACTGATAGCAACAACGATATTTTTAATCTCTCTTGGCTCACAGCTATATGTTGAATAGCTACTTCTTATGCTAGAAATGCCTATAAATTAATTTAACTTTATATTGCTGGGCATATTCCATCTTCTCGATTTGCAAATACAAAGAAACCAGCTAGTTCTTTGAAATTAAAGAGAGAAACTGAAGATTGTACTGTGTGTGTCATTTTCAGAAAGACTGTAAACTAACCTACCACCTGTCCCTTGCTTCCTGATGGAGCCTCAGTTATCCAGCCTCAGGGACAAAAGCAGCAGCAGAAAATCCATATTTTCTCTTAAGCTTTGGAAAAGCTTTCTGTGATCATGGCAATAGATATCACTTCACAATTTTGTTTTGCTTATGCCCCTTTTCAAAAGCCTTTGTATGCCCTGTGTGTGCCAGCAGGGGTGGGAAAGGGTAGGAGGGTGGGGGGGAGGACAGTGGAGGCCTATTTCAGTGAAGATTAACAAAAAACTAAATTAGCTTCAGGCAATGGGGGAAGGGGAGAATTTAAAGGTGGGCAGCATGAAACAAAAGGATGGGGAATGGATAACTGGTGAAATTAGGTGACAGTTACATGGAGGTCCCATTTCCATTGTTTTTACAGTTCTATGTGCTTAAAATTAACCATGATGGCGGTCGAGCGGTAGCGCAACAGGTTAAGTGCATGTGGCACAAAGCACAAGGACCTGCGGAAGGATCCTGTTACAAATCCCTGGCTCCCCACCTGCAGGGGAGTCACTTCACAAGCAGTTAAGCAGGTCTGCAGGTGTCTTTCTCTACCCCTCTCTGTCTTCCCCTTCTCTCTCCATTTCTTTCTGTCCTATCCAACAATGACATCATAACAACAACAATAATAACTAAGACAATAAAACAACAAGGGCAACAAAAGTGAAAATAAATAATAATAAAAAAATTAACCATGATATAAAACTCATTTCAAAACATAAAGGACCCACATCCTACAGTAGGTCAATACATGACATTTGCTAACTGTTTACAATGCCACAGGACTTGTTCTGGGCACTAAGCAAAAGACTGATACGTAACAACACCAATTTGAAAAGTGGACTTAATTAAAATAATAAAAATTGCAAAATATTTAGCTACCAGGACACAGCTCTCTCATTTAAATCTCACTATGACTCTGTTTACTTAAGAGAGGTTCAGTGAAGTTAATTGACTTGAATAATAGCATTGGACTTGAGCGTGACTAAGCACAGACTCAAACCTAATTCTGATGAACTCCCAATTACACATGCTTGAACACTAGGCCATATACTAAATCCAGAGTCACTGCCATCACATCTGTCAAGGAAATACACTGTCATATAACAAGGGAGTCTTACTTTTCCTTTCTTGGATAGAAAAACAAATAAAAGTAACTGTGACTATTGACCAAACTGAGAAAGCATTCCACTTCTCTAATAGCCTTTCTTATAGACATTAATCTGAAAACAATCCCTGTGAATGAAGTGTTGTCTGTGGGCTGCAAGAGAAGAAAATGATCTCTAATTCAGTAAACAATTTGTATGTATCCGTCTCAAATGAGTAATAGAGTGTCTCCATCTGGAAGGAAAAACAAAAGTGAAATTTATTAAAATAATACTGTTATAAACCACAACATTGTCCCCAGTGTTTCTATTCTTAGTAACGTTGAAAACGCATCTTGGCCCATTTCACTCAATAGTTATTTTTTTTAAAAGAATCTTATTTTTGGACAGTAGATCTACTTGTCCAAAGAGTCTGTCTGATTTTGAACTTGAAGTGAACAGTAAAAGACTTGCAGAGAATGTTCTGTTGAAAGTAATTGCAAGCATAATTTTAACAAAGCAATAAAATCATATGAGCTTTTTTTACAGACCCAAGTACAATTAGTGGAGCTATTTTAAAAAGGCTTTAATTTGTCTTTGGAAAATACTGGATTCATTTTAAAAAATCAACAAGTAAAGCTATGCAGTAGTTACTTGCTCAAAGTGTAGTAATATAAATAGTAACGCTACTTTGGTTAAATATGTCCTAATCATCCTGCTTTGTGAAATTAAAATAGGAACACACACACACACACACACACACCACACACTCCTACCCATTTCAATAATTTAAAAGGTTTCAAAAAATAACTTTTCTTCAGTTTGGAGATGAAAAACCAAATTATTTTAAATATATGCAGGATAATAATAAAGATAACAGAGAAAAAAGTCAAGGGACTTTAGTCAACCCTTCAACAATATGAGTCAGAAAATCTCACACACATGCATCTATTCATACAGAGAAGAAAAATAACTTGAAATACATGCTCACACTTGTTTTGCTTGAACAAAGTACAATCCTTGTATGAACACATGCTTGTCTAAGAATAAAATCTAGGTGAACCAACAAAACAAAGACAAATTCAGATAAGGTAGAAAGATTATTTGACATAATGAAAATTCTGACTTGGAATACAGTCGTCCTATATTCAATATCACAAATCAAAAGCAAACTATTAGATAAGTAGTTTAAAATAGAATAATTCAATGAGGTGTGGGGAAAAAATAGCTCTCTGAAAAACAGCACCATGTACTGTTAAGCATTCGTGACTTCTGTGGTGAAAATGTCCACTTAAACCTGGCCATATAATGACATTGATAGAGGAGTTAGAAAAAGATCATCTCAACTGGCTTTCCATAGCTACTAAGAGCCGGTACCAGCACTTCCTTCCTGATGTACACTCATGTAAGCAAATTCCAATTAGCTTATAAAATAATTTGATCAACCTCTATAGCCAATCTAGGCTTCTTCTTCACCTTAGTATCACTACTCAGATGCCCGTAATTCCAGATCAGTGTTCTATGTTCATCACGTTTGCAGAAATATATTCAGACTACATATATCTATTGCCAGATCCAACACTCAGCAGGATGTCTTCAAGACCTATACATGCTGGTATGTGCATGAGTAGCAGCTGCTATTCCTATATTGAGGAGTATTCTATGAATACACAACAATTTATTTGTTCATTTCCCAGTGATGGATTTTTTATATATATTATCAATTCAGTTTCTACAAATTATGTCTGTCAGATTTTCATTGTGAACAGCTATGATCATTTCTTTGGGAGACTCATCATGAAGAGCAGTTGTAAGATCGTGTATGAAGGTCACGCTTAACTATATTAAAAATATGTCAGATTCCTTGAATGACAATAACATTTAGCATTCCCACTAGCAATGTATCATAGATGTGAATGCTTCACAGTCTTGCCAACATTCAGAGTTGTCAGTCTTGTTAATTTTAGTCATCTCAAGTGGGTGTGAAGTGGTATCTCGTTATGCTTTGAATTTGTACTCTCTGATGACTAATGATGTTGAACAACTTTTCTGAACTTACTGCCAATTTCTGTTTTCTTTTCTGATGATGTGTGCCTACAAATGGTATTATCTTAATTATAAAATTGATACTGGTTTATAACATCATGTAACTTTCAGAGAGAAGGAAGAAAGAAAAAGAAAAGAATGGAAAAAAAAAAAGTAAGGCCACACCAAAACAAACTCTTCCCACAGGCGAAACCACAGGCTGAGTGTATGGATCAACCTGGCAATGCCCATGTCCAGCTGATAGCAGTAATAGAAGCCAGAACTCCCATCTTCTGCACCCCATAAAGAATTATAGTCTATACTCCCAGAGAGATGAAGACTAGGGAAGCTTCTAATAGAGGGGGAGGGATAAAGAACTCTGGTGGTGAGAATTGTGTGGAATTGTACCCCACTTATCCTACAATCTTATTAATTGTTATTTAAGAAAGAGAGAGAGAATGAGAATTAAGATTGAGACAGGGCCAGACCAGGCAGTGGCACACCTAGTTATGTGCATGTGTTAGCAAGCACAAGGACTCAGGTCCAAGCCACCAGTCCCCACCTTTAGTGAGGAAGCTACACGAGCGGTGGAGCAGTGTTGCAGGTCTCTCTCTCTCTCTCTTTCTCTCTCTATTCCCCTTCCTGCTCACTTTCTCTCTGTCCTATCAAATAAAATAATTAAAAAATAAAGCTAAGATATTAAAAAAACTGAAAAAAGGAATTAAGACTGAGACTCAAAAGAAATGTATTATGTAATGGGTAAGGCAATGAATAATGCTCTGACAGTGTAGGTACCAGACAACTGTTAAAGTGGAGCAGGCATGTTAGCTGTCAGGCTCAGGCAAAAATTATGAAAGTCATGGGCCTGTTAGAATATACCTAAAATGAGGGGCCAGGTGGTGACACACCTGGTTGAGCATACATGTTGCAAAGTGCAAGTACCCAGGTTCAAGCCCCCTACCCCCACCTGCAGGGAGGTAGCTTCACAAGTGGTGAAGCAGGGCTGCAAGTGTCTCTTTGTCTCTCTTCCTATCTCCCCCTTCCTCTCAATTTCAGGCTGTCTCTATCAAATAAATAAAGATAAAAATAATTTTAAAAAAATACCTAAAATGCACTTCCTAGCTTCTTCCCATATAAAGACCCTTAGTTCCACCTGCTCTATTCTTATCTTTAGGTTCCTATTAATTAAATAGTTTGTTCTGATTTATATCTTTTTTAAATAAATATGACTGCAGATTAATAGGAGTATACATAAACACCATTCCCACCACTTTATATCTTAATGCTTTATTTAACCACTTTATATCTTAATATAGGATTGTATGTAAACACCATTCCCACCACTTTATATCTTAATGCTTTTAAGCTATCAAGTTGCAGAGGCTACCATGACGTCACCCTGATTTCCCTGAGCAGTTGACCTCACCAGTGTGTCCTGGAGCCTCACCTTTGCAGAGCCCTGCCCCACTAGGGAAAGATAGAAACAGGCCTGCCAACGTCCATGTTCTGCTGAGAAGCAATTACAGAAACTAGACCTTCCACCTTCTGCACCTTGTAATGATCCTGGGTCCATAATCCCAGAGGGATAAAGAATAAGAAAACTAACAATGGAATGGATGGGATATGGAACTCTGGTAGTGGAATTATACTGAATTATACCTCTTTTATATTACAATCTTGTTAATAATTAATAAATCACTAACAAGAAATGGAGCAAGTAGAAAAATATATATTTAGGTATACACAATTATAATTCAATCTCTATACAGAATACATTATATTTCCTAGCAAAAGACTTCCAAGATAAATATATAACCAATAAACACATCTCACCTCTTTTTTTCTCTAGTAGACACCACTGTGATCTTTGTACATTTATTTTATTTATTAATCATTCACATTTGAGACTTTCTTATTTAATTGTGGAATAGTTCATATATTTTAGTGGCAAATGATACATCCGTTACAGCATATACATATGTATGTAAATACACATTTTCTCCTAACCTGTGGATTTTATTTTCTATTTATTTGTTATGTATTTTGATTGAGCCCTTTTTTAATTTATAAAAAGGAAACACTGACAAAACCATAGGATAAGAGTGATGCAACTCCACATAATTTCCACCACCAGAACTCTATATCCCATCCTCTCCCTTGATAGTTTCCCTATTCTTTTTTTTTCTGTCTGATTTTTTTTTTATTTAAGAAAGGAGACATTAACAAAACCATAGAATAAGAGGGGTACAATTCCACACAATTCCCATAACCCGATCTCCACATCCCTATTCTTTAACCCTCTGGGAGTATGGACCCAAGGTCACTGTGGGATACAGAAGGTGGAAGGTCTGGCTTCTGTAATTGCTTCCCCGCTGAACATGAGCATTGACAGGTCGATCCATACTCCCAGACTCTCTCTCTCTCTCTTTCCCTAGTGGGGGAGGGTTCTGGGAATTCAGAGCTCCAGGACACATTGGTGGGGTTGTCTGTCTAGGGAAGTCTGATTGGCATCATGCTAGCATCTGAGACCTTTCAAAGTGATTTCTTTTTGTATTTCATATGGAAAATAGGGAGAGAGTTTCTCCAGCAAGTAAGAATGAGAGAGAGAGAGAGAGAGAAGTCAGAGCACCAATATGGTGCATGTAGCACCCCGAATGAACAGCATGCTCCAAGCCTACAAGTCATGCACTCTATCAGCCAAGGCTCTGTGGTCACACTAGGAATCCACCACTTCCGGAGCAAATTTTCTCCTTTTCTCTTTTCCCAGTTTGTACACTAGGACAAAGAGAAATTGGGGGGGGGGTAATGAAGGAGAGAGCGAGAAGGAGGGACACCTGCAGGCCTACTTTACTATTCGTGAAGCTTCTCAACTACAGTTGGGGGGCAGGAACTCCAACTAGGTCCTTCTGCTGGTTCTTGAGCTTAGTACTATGTGCTAACCGGGTGTGCCAGCACCCAGCCCTCTACTATATTTAGAGCAAGTTATCAATCCTAATTAGTCAAGTGAAAGAGACCATACAAAGGTAAGGACAATGGAGCCAATACTCATGGTTTGTTTGGTATAGTAGACTTTTGATCTATCAACTTGTTGTTTGTTTTCTGTTTTCCCCTATGGTGTGTGTGTGTGTGTCTATATACCCACATCTTCTTTGGATTAATTGAATAATTTCATTATTATAAGGAATACCTGTATATTTAAATGTACTGTTATGACAACAATTCTGTAAATCAACACCTTCTCCATAACATGACTCTAGAGTGGGGAAAACTATTTTTCAAAAGTCTGGTGGTTTCTCAGAGAATTTCAGTATCAACTCATACTCCATTCTAGTCTGAATCAATACTTTATCTTTCTATATAAAACATAGGAAGCTCAAAACAGTATTGCATACTTTTATCCATTTGATGTTACTTTATACACCTGTATGTATACAATATATTATTATTTTGACTTTAACACATATTCCAAAGAATTAATACTAGCAGGGGGAATAGCTCACAGGGTATAGTACCTGCCTTGCAAACAGTGCCCACCCCACTGCAAGACCTGACACCAGAAAAAAATGCCATAGCAATAGGAAGAGATTTAGCTCTGTGATCTGTGTATCAGTCTGTCTCTCTTTCCCTGAGCCTCTGAATAAAACAGTGACCTGAAAGTGTTGAAACTGTGCATGTGTAGAGTCCTGGTTCATAAGAAAATAGAAAAGGAAAGGAAAGGAAAGAAAAGAGAAAAATATATATCCATGACATCTATATATACTTAACAGATCTGATAAAATGCCCATCTGATACCATTTCCCATAAGTCTGAAGAAGGTTCTTCAATAATTTGTGTGTGTGTGTGAAGAGACGAGAGAGAGAGAGAGAGAGAGAGAGAGAGACTATAGGATGTTTCATCCACCATCCATGGAACTCTCTTTCTACAGTGCCAAAACTTGTACTAGAGGCCTTGCCCATGGTAAAGTATGTGTGCTCTATTAGGTGAGTGGTATTAGAACCTTTTATTTTTTAATTGTTTATGTTTATTTGTTTGTTTATTTTCCCTTTTGTTGCCTTTGTTGTTTTTTATTGTTGTTGTAGTTATTATTGTTGTTATTGATGTCATTGTTATTAGATAGGACAGAGAGAAATGTACACAGGAGGGGAATACAGAGAGAGGGAAAGAAATAGACACCTGCAGACCTGCTTCACCGCCTGTGAAGTGACTCCCCTGCAGGTGGGGAGCCAGGGCTCAAACCCCGATCCTTAGCCAGTCCTTGCTTGTGTTTTGCACCACATGTGCTTAACCCGCTGTACTACCGCCTGACTCCCAACCTTTTCTTTTATTACAATGTGTATTTGAGGAACTGAGGCATAATCTCAGCAGTACTTTTCCTGCCTTTCATGGTTAAAGCCCTAGGTTTTATCTCTCACAAAGCATGAGAGCAACAAAGACAAAATAAATTGAATTCCATGGATGGTAGAGATGGGTTTTGCATGCTTTCTCTCTTCATAAAATAAAATGGAGAGACTGAGGGGGCACTGTGATAGAGTTCATGCATGAGACTCTGATTTCAATCTTCAGTTTCCCATAAAAAGACCCTGATTTTTCTGATGTTATTTTCATTGGATATAAAAATGTGGGCGGCATTTTTCTCCTTCCATTTTAAAAACATACAACTGTCTTAGGACTTCCACTATTTTTTATGGGAATTCAGATGATATTCATACCATTGTTCCTCCATATGTAAATTGCCATTTTTTCCCTCTGGCTGCTTTGAAAATATCCTGCTTACCATTCATGCTACACAGTTTAATAGTGATGTACCTGAGTGCTATTTTCTTGCTATTTATCTAGCTTGCATTCACAACATTTCTTATATAAGTATTTCAAAGCACTTCAATGAACATATGGAAGTGTTAATCATTGATTTTTTTTCGAAATAATTTCCTGACTGTCTTCCCCCTTGGGATTCACATTATATGCATATAATTATATATAGCCACCTATTAAAAATTATGCTGCCATGAAAATAGATTTATAGGGATCTCTTTATTTGGTTAGGTCTATTTGCCCATAATCTTTTTTTTTTCTTTTGCCTCCAGGGTTACTGATGGGTCTCAGTGCTTGCACTAGGAATCCACTGCTACTGGAGGCCAGTTTTCCACCATTTTGTTGCCCTTGTTGTTGCTATTGCTATCTCTGTTGAATAGGACAAAGAGAAATCTTTAAAGGAGGGGAAGATAGAGAAGAGGAGAGATAGATAGACACCTACAGACCTGTTTCACTGCTTGTGAAGCAACCCCCCTGCAGGTGAGGATCAGGGGGGCTTGTACCAGGATCTTTACTCTGGTCCTTTCTTGTGCCAGTCCTTGAGCTTGGCTCAATGTACACTTAACCAACTACACTACCACTTGACCCCTCCCTTAATCCTTTTATATATATTTATTAATTTTCTGTTGAGATTCCCTGTGGACTGTCTAATTATGATCCAGTTTCCCTTAGTCAATTGAATATATTCATAGTAGGTATTTAAATCTCTTTGTCTTCTAATTTCTTCTAATTCTCAGCTACCTCAGAGAGTGTTTTAATTCACTGTACTCCTACCCTCATAATGGGTCTCAGCACATTGCCTTTGCTGTTAGTCTATTTTCCATGTCTTTGTTTCAATAAAATGCATATAACATACTTTTTTTTTACTTTAAACATTTGAAGACTACACTAAATGCCATCTGGTCAATTTATAATGTTGACTTTTCCCACCTTCTATTCAGAATTGTGTGTTTGTTTCTGTTGTGGCCAGATTCATTCTGGCTTCTCCACCTGCCATCTGCCATCTGTTAGAGAAATATGTCTGCTTTTAAGAGCACAGGTTATTAGATCTGGCCCACTGAGGTAATCACTGTATTTGCAGATTTTCTGTGTTATGCAACCTGACACAATAATGACAAGAATAACTCATCATACTCACATGTTACAGAATTACTGTGGAATATTTTTGGAAGGCCATTTTTGAAATCCTGTCTACAACATTGTCTATTCGCAATCTATTGTGCACTTGATAATTTAAGCATTAAATTTGAATTTTTAACAATACCAGTGATACAGATATAATTCCCAAATAATATGCAATGAAGATGAGGCGTGAAGATTTAAAGTACTTCTTTTTAATTACCATGTGTTAGAGCTATGTTTCATTTCCAGTCTGATAGACTCCAAAGCACATGCCATTAATTAACATAGTGTATGTTTCACAAAAAAATTCAAATTCTGACACATCAGGAGCAAATTCTAGGTAATCGGATGTAGCACTTTGTAGAGGATGAAATCTGTAAGGATTAACAAAGTTAATATTTTACTGAGCAAAAATAAACAACTACAAAAATATAAGCAACACTTAAACTATTCATTTTGTTTTATTTATTATTTTATTTTAATAAGGGATACAGAAACGGAACAGAGCACTGCTCAGCTCTGGTTTATGGTGGTGCCTGGGATTGAACTTGGGGCCTCAGAGCCTCAGGCATGAAAGTCTTTTGCAAAAAGTTATGCTGTCTCCCCAGTCCCACTTTGTTATTTTCAAGTGAATTGTTCTTTCCATCTCTCTCTCTCTCATATATATATATAAAGTCTGCCTGGAGCAGTGAAAGCCTGGTAAAGACAAAAATATATAAAGTGAATTTGTTGCTTTTAAAGAAGATTTATTTGTTTATCTATCTATCAGAGAGATAAAAAGAGACCCAAAGCATCACTTTGGCACATGTGATATCAGGGACTGAACTTGGTACCTCATGACTGAGAGTCCAGGTCTCTACCCTTTCTGCTACCGCCTTGACCACACTTTAGTTCCTATTTTAACTGAAATGTCAGTGTATTTTGCACAGTATAATAGTCTTATGATCAATAATACTTATACCAATAGTGGTTTTAAAAATATTTTATTTTTTTTATTTATTATCACTGCCAGGATTATTGTTGGGACTCAGTGCTGGCACCTAAATCCACTGCTTCCAAGTGACATTTTTGCATTTATTTATTATATTATTAATTATTTTTATTGGGTAAGTCAGAGAGACATTGAGTTGGGAGAGATAGGGAGAGAAAGAAACACACTTGCAGAACATCTTCCTTGCTTGTCTATCTCATCCCCTGAAGGTGGGGAGCAGGGGGAGATCAGACGTGGGCCCTTGTGCTTAGTACTATGTGCCCATAATGGTGTGTGCCAATACCCAGGCCCCTCATTAGTGGCTTCTAAAGAAGTTATACTAGAAATAAGATAAAGAAATGATGAAAGACTTGATAGGGGTAAAACTTTGGCTTAAACTTCTAAAAATCTAGGATATCATAGCATTAGGTCAGATATCTCTCTGGGTCAAGTACATGTTTTGTCATGTTCACAGCACAGACTGGAACCTTAGCACCACATAGTACACTAGAATAAGAGTGGCTCCTGGGGTTTACAATCTAAAGGGATGTCTTTATGCTTATTCCAACACGTTCTGAGGATGAAGATTTGAGAAAGAGCTCTTACTGACTCTGGCTTGGAGAAAGGAAGTGCAATCTTGATGAGGTATGATTTCGTAACTTCAACAACTCTGTGTGAAAATTCACTGCCAGAGTTGTATCCCGGATGAAGAAAATAATTTCTCTCACTCTAGTTTCTGTCTATCTCCCTATATCACTTAAGGGAGAAAAAAACAATCAGTAAGTGTTAAGATTTGAAGGAGACTATTATGGATGTCTGAAGTACCAGTTGCCATTCAACATTGTTCTAGAAGAATTAGACTGTTCAAGTGTGTGTCAATTAAATAAAAGGAATAAGCATAAGACATGGTTAACTTTTGTATCAATATATATTTATTGTATCTTGTTATAATGGCTCATTATTCAGTTTTAAAGACCAGAGATAAAAATGTAATAGGTAGCATATATACATTTGGTATTTCCAATTAATTTCAGCTCAAACTAGGATAAAAATCTGAATTATTTTATCTGTTCTCTTTCAATTTTTTTCCATAAGTAAAGCATTGCAAGTTTCTTTATAATGATTAATTTTGGGGGGTTCTTCCTTGAATATGTGTGCGTGCCAATAAATTTCTGTTTGTATAGAATATTCAGGAAAAAAAGAACTGAAGAGACAATTTCAGTATTAACAATATTTAATAACAATATGATTTTTCAACTCAAAAACACTGAAGGATCAATAGAATAGTCATTAGAAAATTGACCTAATTATAAACATAATATGCATAACTAAAGCCCTGCATATAATAAATATGAAATAAAATGACAGAATACATTATTTACAATAGTAGCAAGAGTGCAGAGTAAACAAAGAGATTAACATTGAATGTGTAGAAACTTAGAGACTTAGGTAGTCTCTAAGACTCCACGACTTTGTTATTGAATTTTCTTCCCATAAAATATTCTGTAACTGACATGGTATTTTTCATGGTGGCTAAAATACAACTGTATAAATTTATTTTGCTTCACTGAGAGTAGGCTACTTAGGGAAGATAAGACACTGCTTTCCCCCTCCCCCCTACCCCAGACAGTAGAGGTATGGAGTGAAAGACAGTTGAATATTAAGGGACTACTCCTAGAACCATCAAGACACAGAAGCCAAGGCAGGAATTTGTTTGGCTTTGTTAACTCTCTTTTCTGCCACCAGGTTCCAGATGCTACCATGATGCCAACCAGACATCCCTGGACAGACAACCCCACCAATGTGTCCTGGAGCTCTGATTCCCCAGAACCACCCCCCCCACACACACACACACACACTAGGGAAAGAGAGAGACAGGCTGGAAGTATGGATCGACCAGTCAACGCCCATGTTCAGCGGGGAAGCAATTACAGAAGACCTTCCACCTTCTGCAACCCACAATGACCCTGTGCCCATAGTCCCAGAGGGATAAAGAATAGGAAAGCTATCAGGGGAGGGGAGAGGATAAGGAGTTCTGGTGGTGGGAACTGTATGGAGTTGTACCCATCTTATCTTATGGTAATGTCAATGTTTCCTTTTAATAAAGCAAAAAAAAAAAAAAAAGAAAGAAAGAAAGAGAAAAAAAATCAGACAAGTTCAAAATTCCTCTCACCAAATTCATCGTCCCTCCACCATTAACTATTTTTCTCTGGTTTTGATTGGTCATATATCTCAGACTGACCTGGATTAAAACTGTTCCTTTCAGGCATTACTGTTAACACTGCCTACCTCAGCACTCAGACATATCCTAGAGTGGGTAGTAAATTATTTAACAACACTAGGATGATCTGTAACACCAACTTTTAGCTGCACAGAAACCTGGGTATCATAGGGATCTAGGACAATTCTTTACTCTGACAAAACTCATCACCCACTTTGTCATGGTCTCATAAAGACTACATTATCAGTCTCTTTGGTGTCTGTCTCATCATCTTCCTATCTATCATTGCCCATAATCAAGCAATTTTCAGGGGGAAAAAATCCCTGAGGAGAATCCGAGAGTGGATAAGGGCAATAGGATCCTTGATGGTAATGACACTCAATAGCACTTTGGAAAGTGTTTGGGAAGCGGCTTCCACTCAGTAGAAAAACAGGGTTGTAAAATGTTGACTCTATGCTTCTTATATAGAGTGCTATATAATCTGTAGTAACAGAAAGAAACCTGGAAAGCAATTCAGGTAGCAGGTTGGTCACAGTTGCTTGGAACCTAAGCCCAATCACAAAAACATTGACAAAAGTACTGTTGACTCTCAAGTGCCCAAATCCTTCAGTTCAGTAATGACAAGTAGGACAGAGAGGACAACTTTAAAGCAGCTCTATTTATACTCACGGTGACCATGATAGCAAAGGAAACAAAAGCAGGTAAATATCATGTTCCAAATGTTCTAGGAAAAGTGCTTCTCAAGTATGTGTCATGTGGCTTATTCTTTTTAACATGCAGCTCCTGAATCAGTACATCTGGTCTGCAAGTGGACCCCTAGTTTTGGATTCCTAATGCATTCTCCTATGATGAGGATTCTTCTACTAGTCCAAGGACAACACTTCGAATGATGATGAGCTCCAGTACACAGGCTCCGTGTATCACATTGAATTATACTCAAGATTTTCCATTTATGACTTTAAGTTCCAGCATCCTTCTTAACTGTCACAAACCATCTTAATTGTCTTTGAAAGCTGGTGCTTACCAAAGCACAGACACTTCTACCCAGGATTACTAATGACCTCATTTGCATGTGTTTTCCTCTTCTTCTCCTCCTCCTCCTCCTCCTCCTCCTCCTCCTCCTCCTCCTTCTTCTTCTTCTCTTTTTACTTTATAAAAAACCTTATTTATTTGTTGGATTAAAACAGTCAGAAATTGAGAGTGGGAGCTAGAGAGGGAGAGAGACAGAGACACCTGTAGCACTGCTTCACCACTCAGAAAGCTTTCCCCTCTGCAGGTGTGGACCAGAGGCTAGAACCTGGGCCCTTATGAGTTGTAATATGTGCACTCAATCAGATGCGCCACTACTGGACCCCATATTTTCTTCTAATTATAATATCATTATCACTTAGGGTTCCTAAAATAAGTTGGACATGGGAGTGATTATACGAACAATTACTATTATCTGGGTTATCTATTCAATTCTGTACAAATTTAGTTTTCTTCTCACCGCATTCTTTTGATCCCCAAAACTTAAAGATTTCCTTTTCCTTCATCTCTCATGCCCTTCATTTGACCTATATTTTCATTAGTGTGATGGACCAAGGTAAATACTCCCAACCCACCAACTTAATGCATTCTATTTAATTGAATGGAACATACAAAATATTTGTGAGCTGCATGATTGTATATATTACCATCACCTTTAACCATATGCATTCTATGCACTTGTTATATAAACTAATAGATCTCATTTCTCCTATGCAATCTTTTGCTTTTATAGAGAGGAGATAATTGTCCCTGCATGAGTATAAGATATACCTTAGGAGTGTTTACATTAGCTGTGGTTACATAGCAATCTGGTTTACAAATCAGCTACATGAAACAAAACTATTATATTTGGTAGCTGCAGAGTTTAACAGGCTTGGCTAAGTGAGTCTCACTGGATTATCTTATAAGGTTGCTTCTCCACTCTTATTTTTTGGTGACATGGATTTGGATGATTGGCAGTTCTGGAAGCTGATTTCTTCCTCCATGATACCAGTCCATACAGCTAACATGAGTTTCCTCCTAGCATGCTCATCTCAGGAAAATCAGATGTTTACATTGCTGCTGGATTCTTTCAGGTTCATGATTTCAAAAGGCCTGGCATATCTGCTGTGGCTATTTATGACTTAGACTCAGAAGGTATATAGCATGGTTTTGCTCTTTTTTTATTTTTGAGTTTTTTTTTTAATTTTTATTTTGGTGGTGGGAATGGTGTTTACGTACACTCCTATTAACTTGTAGTCATCTAAATCACTATTTAATTAATATGAGAGGGAAAACTGATTGAATGTCTTAAGCTTTTTAAGGCTTTGCTCTTATCCTCTTGATCACAACAGTCACTGGTTAACAATATTCAAGAAGTTAGAAGAACATAATACACTTCGGTAGGCATCTACCCATATAGAGTGGGACAGAAGTGATAGCAGTCATTTTTTTTAGATAACTATCACAAGAGCAATGTGGCAAAAATGAAAGAAGTATGCTATTATTGCCCCAGCTGATTTCTCTAGGGGTAAAAAACAATATATTAAGGTTCAAGAATGAGCAAAAAGACATCTAGAAGGTTTATGAAAAGAGGGAGTATGAGAAAGGAAATAGGTTTCCCTACTGGACAGGAAAAAAAGGAATATTTAAGAAAGACAGTTAACAAGGATGACATTCTAAGAATATTAGAGGTCACAGTTTGTACTGTAATTGATTATTACTATTGTCTTTTTATTTCACATATTTTCCCATCTTTATGTCTCTGTTATTTGCTTCCAGAATGCTAAATTCATTATTACAGATTTTCTCATAAACAGTGTATTATTGTGATTAGCATTATAAACTATATTTTGTGTTTGTTTTGTAGTAACACAAAGTAAGTAAATACGATAATGGGGAAAATTGACTTGAATGAAGGGTGAGTTGTAGGTATGGAGATTATATTTTTCATAATTGTTTAAGTCCCAGAGTGTCCTAGGTATATCATAAAACACATTTATGTTTATGTGAGTGTCGCCCTGATGCCTTCTACACACATGATTTTTACCATTCCCAAGTAATTTTTTACTCATACAGAGAGAGAAGGAGACACACCCTGACACCAGAAGGTATGCTGATGTCAGTAGCACCTCCCATGTGAAGCTAGGCACCAAACTCTGGCTGTCCATATGGCAAGAAGTACACAATATTTGTGAATCATCTCTCTGACACTTATGATTAATTTTAAACAGCTAACTGGGGGCATGGAGGAATAGTTCACTATTTCTAATTGTATGTAGGGTGACTGCCTTACCAAGAGTGGGAGCCAACCTAGTACCATATGGGATTATCAAGGCCCCAGGGGCACCTCTGGTACTGTATTGTCTCCCTCTCCTGGAAGTGGGGAAATTGTGGCTTGACTTATCAAAAATGTAACATAACATAATATAACAAAACCAAGCAAAGGCAAACATTTTGGGGTGGTGGAGGAAATGACCCAACAGTTGAGTACATGTGTCTTATGTATAAATTCCAAAGTTCAGTCCCTGGCACCACACAACATGCAGAGGCAGCACTCTAGTTTCTCTTTCAGTGAAATTCTCTCTAGAGTCTGGCTTGCAGTATACCTGCCTGAGCACATATATTACAATGTGTAAGGACACAGGTTCAAATCCCTGGTCCCCACCTGCAAGGAGAATGCTTCATGAGTGGTGAAGCTGGGCTGCAGATGTCTCTCTTTCTCCTCCTTCTATCTCTCCCCTCTTCCCTCCCTATTTGTCTCTGCCTCCATCTAAAATAAACATATAAATAAATAAAATTTATCTAGAAAATAAAATATGAACAAAATAAAAATCAGTTCCCTCAATACAGGAGGGTAGAGAGAAAAGAAGTGCAAACTTTCCGTGAAGAATATAATTGAACTAATACAAATTAATACATATATTTTATTTTTAATATAACATTGTATTTATTTATTACCTATATTGGGAGGTTAATAGTTTATAGTAAGGTTGTTGACATATGGTACAATTTCTAAGCTCCCCTTGATAGGTGTCTGCAAAACACTCTCTCATCCAACTGAGCTCAGTTTCCATCACCATGTACTAGGAACTGAAACCCCACCTCCCCCATCCCTCTCTCTGCCCTCCTTTCCCAAAGTTATTTGCTTTGAGTAATACACCACCAGTCCAAGTTTTACTTTGTGTTGCTCCTTTCTATTCTTATTTCTTAAGATGTCCTCGTATGTGAGATCATCCCATATTTATCTTATTTTTTTCAGGATTATCTCACTTAACATGAATTCTTCAAGCTCCATTCATGATGTAGTGAAGGAGGTGAATTTGCCATTTTTAATAGCTGAGTGCAACGGACTGCTCAGGCGGAGGAGCATCAGGAAGGATCAGGGAACTCAGAAGGCAACCATCTGGTGGGTCAGGAATGGGCACAGGGGAGAACAGAATATACCACACTCTGTTGGAGGGGGAATCTGAGCTCAATTTTTATTCAGCCAGTGAGAACTTATATATCTTTCAGCCTGACATAAACAATATCTGAAACAGAAAGTAAAGCTCATTTCTTGATTAGATGGCCTTGCAGTTTTATACAGTAATGTCGTACTTAATGGGGTAATGCATTTCTGAGTAATAGGCTTAACAGATAGTATTTTTAAGTAGAGTTTTAACATATTTCATAAGAGGAGGTGAGTAAGTATTATTAAGAATTTTTCCTAAGACTTCATGTATTTGATGACCCTTTGTCTACCTCATTTACTGTTCATCTGTATTTAATCTGGGAACAGGGGATGTTTGTCCCCGATTACAAGGCATCATTACCATGTACATAATGAAAACAATAATCAGAGTTTCCAGTTTAGATCTGCTCAGGATGCCAAGACCCACTCCCAGAATTCCTTGAAGAGAGTTTTCTAGGATGCTGACCCTGTCAGACCCATCATTCTGGAGTTTAGTGGGGCATGGCAGCTGAGTAGTAGTATTTCATTGTGTATATACATCACAACTTTCTTAGCCACTCACCTGTTTCAGTACACCTTGGTTCCTTCCACGTTTGGGCTAACCCTACATTTTTTAATGTGGTATCTTGGAGTGAAATGAGGGTTTGACCCATTGAAATATTAGAGCAATATTCCCAATATTTTTATTCTATAGTCCTAAATAGATAGGTCGGCAGATAGATGATAGATTGATTTATTGATTGATTGATAGATGATAGATATGGTATAAATGATAGGTTGATAGATGGATAGACTAGATAGATAGATAGATAGACAGACAGACAGACAGACAGACAGACAGACAGATAGATAGATAGATAGATAGATAGAGGAAGGAAAAATAGGAATAGAGGGAAAGAAACCAAAGAAATACTTCATCATCCGTGGAGTTCCCCTGGTACTTCCATGGGGTGTCACAGATCAAACCTAAGGCCTCATACATGATAAATTATGCACTCTATCAGTCTCTAGTTCTCTTTTCTTTAATAGTATTAATCATGTTAAGAATTATTTATTATGAGTATTCTATTATTACAACTTCTGAGGGAAGTGGAATCTGCTCTTCTCCAGTCCACTCAGTGACCATAGTTGCTTTAGGTATTCAAGAATAAGGAACCTGAAAAATACCCAGAGAGCAGAAACTGTCTGCCTCTAATAGCTACCAGTTTACTTCTAGGCCTATGCCTTCATTTCTAAAATTATTTTTTAAATATTCTATTTCTTTTTATTTTAATGAGACAGATAGAAAAACACAGGGAGAGGGGCCAGGAGGTGGCACACCTGGTTGAGCACACATGTTACAATGTGCAAGGACCCAAGTTTGAGCTCCCAGCTCCCATCTGCAGGGTTTGAAAGCTTTGAGAGTGGGGAAGCAGGGCTGCAGGTGTCTCTCTCTTTCACTCTTATTTCCCCCTTCCCTCTAAATTTCTGGCTGTCTCTATCTAATACATAAATAAAGATAATTTAAAAAAAAGAAAGAAAAACAGGGAGAAAAAACAGAGCACTACTTAGCTCTGGCTTATGGTTTTGCTGGGGTTTGAAGCTTTGGAAACTCAGGCATGAACATCTTCTGCAGAACCATTATGCTGTCTCTCAGCACTATCTCTGTAACATTGAAAGCTTTTGGTTCTTACACTGCAATTACCAGTTCAGGATCAGGGCATTGATATTTTGAGAATTTACTTCTCTGGCTTTGTTAATTTGAGCAAAACTTCTTGGCCTCTAAACTAGCTTCTCCACTCTATTTGGGATCATGGATTGTTCTGAGAGAAAAAACCTCCCCCAGTCTCTTAGCTTCAAGAAATTCATAGCAGCTGACTCATCCTGTTAGCTGATTCAGCAGAGGAGAATAATGTAGACAGATTTATTGCTGTTTTGAAAATAATGAGACTAAGTTGTAACAAGGTTAAGCAAATGTTTTAATGGTGCAAAACCTCATGTAATGAAATTTTAAAAAGATGCATGAGGTTACATAACTTGACGGTGATTCTGAGAAAGAGTAGACAAATCTGGTAGTGCAAAGTCTCCGAAGTACCATTGAAACAGTCAAAAAACATGGGCCCCGTAGATATCAACCAAAATTCATGTTGTTCATGGATATTGGGCTTGCATGTTTTGGAGAAAGGGTTTCCAGCACCATTACCTCTACACTTTGTTTCCCAAGGTTGTTTTGCTTTAGCTCTACCAGGTTGGTGAGAAGTCAGCATAGCTTAGTCAAGTAGGACTAGATACAGAGAAGATCTCCAAATTTGCAGACATACCCACAAATGTAAAACAAAATAAATTCTACTGACCTCAAAACTATTCTTTCTTTCTTTTTTTCCTCCAGGGTGCTTGTTGATGGCACTACAAATCCATTGCTCCTGGAAGCCCCCCCCCTTTTTTTCTATTTTAATGGATAGGACAGAGAGAAATTGGGAGGGGAGGGGAGATAGAAAGAGAGAAAGATGGAATTTACAGGCCTATAGACCTGTTTCATTGCTCATGAAGCATCATCCCTGAAGGTGGGGATCCTTGGGCTCCAACCTGGGTCCTTTCAGAGGTCTTTGTGCTTAGTACGATGTGTGCTTAACCTACTCTATCACTGCCAGGCCCTTAATACTAATTTATATATCCATGCTATTCTTCCTAAAGATTTGGAAGCATATGCTACTTAGTATTAAATTGCTTCCTGATTAAATAGCTAGAGTACTTTTGGTTTTACTGACAAAATGAATGCTAGTACAAAGACTCTACAAAGGTTTGTGTACCTTCTCTCTTGTCACCATTTCATTGGCATTATTATTTTCATTTAAGAGACAAGCCATTGGAACTCAAAAAAAATGACGCAAGTTTCATCCAAGTCACTTAGCATAAAGAATTCTCAGCTCTGATTCCAAAATGGAGAGTATACCCTTCACTCATGAACAATTCGGCTCCTTAAACAGATAATATGGATGTGAGTAATACACAGGAGAGATCTTGAGGGAGCTCTGAAGCAATCCTCATGCTGTGCAATTGTTCTGAAGGAGCTGAGGGGCAAAGAGTGTCTTAAGCAACTAAAGAACATTTAATATTTTGTTCTTTAAGAATTCGCTGTCAAGGCATTTGCTTCCAGCTGGACTAAGTGAGAGCGGCCTCCTAAGTTGGAAGGACACACCCTTCGGTAGTTGTACATTTTGCAAGATCAGAATCATGGCCGGTCCAGAATCTGATGCCCAATTCCTGTTCACTGGTATTAAAATGTATTTCGGGAGTCGGGCAGTAGTGCAATGGGTTAAGTTCACGTGATACGAAGCACAAGGACCAGCATAAGGATCCCAGTTCAAGCCCCTGGCTCCCCACCTGCAGGGGAATCACTTCACAAGCAGTGAAGCAGGTCTGCAGATGTCTATCTTTCTCTCCCCGTCTCTGTCTTCCCCTTTTCTCTCCATTTCTCTCGGTCCTATCCAACAACAACAACATCAATGACAACAACAATAATAAATACAACAATAATAACTACAACAACAATAAAATACAATAAGGGCAATAAAAGAGAAAATAAATAAATAATTCACTAAATTTTTTTTTTAAGTATTTCAACTCTTACACTCACAGGTAGAATGAATCATGTGCTGACCACATATGGAGAAATTGTGTTGCTGGTCTTGTACTTCAAATCAAAATTAAAGAAAACTCCCACTGTGAAAGCAGTATAAATGGATTCTAAACTGTGCCTCACCTGCTCCGTTCCCATTGGTGGAGTAGTGGTGTGCAGGACTTGCACATATGTGAGGACTTGGGTTCCATCTTATGCACCAAGAATGCCAGAACTGAGATGCTCTCTCTCAATAAACAAATAAATAGATCTTTTAAATTATTTCATATTCTCTTCCACATACACATAATAGACTCTTCCCCTGGGAAGTGATATAAGTGGATAGAAATCAGAGACACATTTTAGTGAATTATGAGTTCAATGTTCTGCACACCACTGCTCTGTTTGAAAGACAAAACTCTGGTGAAAGACAGGCTATCTATCTTCCAATTAGCACTTTTTATACTGACTAGAATAATTCACCACTAACCCAAATGCCCTGGTGCCACTTGCTAAGCTCTGTTAAAATCTGATTCAGGCACTGGGCAACATTAAATTCCAAGTGAAAAAGAGCCAGTAACCTGATTTGAATAAGACTGATGGAAAAGGATTCCTACACAGAGGATCTTCTGTTAATTGCCGCTGACATTGTCCTTACTCTGGAAACACTTTCTGAGAAGCTTTACCCCTGTTTTCTTGCCAGTAAGCACCAATCCAGTCTGAGAGTGTAGTAACTGTCATTATAACATTGCAGTTCTAAGGAATGAGTAGGGAAATTTCAGGTACATTTCAGTCCACTGAAAAGGAGGCCTGGAACTTTAATCAAATACTTCTCAGGCCCTTTTCAGAGATGCTAGTTTAATGGGTCAAGTGGCTCTCTAGAGTCTCTGCCTGCATTTCCAGAGTATGTGGAACAATTACATTTGCAACCTGTCTTCACTGTGGTGTCTGGCATATTTCTGATTCCTTATTAGCACCCTGCTTTGTAGTCACAAAGCTCAGGGGATTGCCAAAGAACCACTCTTTGGTTTACTAATTCTGTCTTTATATATTGCTTTAGACAATGGTATTGCCTCTGATTTTTAAATTTTTTTTTTGCTGGTTCATTTTTTTCAACAAGTATTTTCTAATTTTTTTAAATATTTATTTATTTACCCTTTTGTTGCTGCTGTGCAGATGTCCACCAAGACTCTGCCACTCTACACAGAGTTATATGGTACCCTTAAGTGCTCTCCCCAAGGCTCTGCCACTTCCCACAGAGATATATGGTACTTTCAGGTGCTTTCCCCAACCAATCCTGTCCTGATAGGTCACTCCTGGGTGTTGACCTATAAAGGCCTCCTACTCTCTCTCTCCCTCTCTCTCTCTTGCCTGGTGGTGCAGTAGCAGGGGATGGCCATTTTTGGCTGGCTCCAGGTGGCCTGAACTACCCATCTGACCCAACAATAAAGGATTGTTCTTTCTTTCTGTTTCCTACCTCTGCATCCGGCCGCCACCAAGGGACATGTTGCCCTTGCTGTTTTTAAGTGTTGTTGTAGTTATTATTGTTGTTGTTATTGATGTTGTTGTTACATAGGACAGAGAAAAATGGAGAGAGGAGGGGAAGACAAAGAGGGGGAAGATAGACACCTGCAGACCTGCTTCACCGCCTGTGAAGCCACTCTTCTACAGGTGGGGATCTGGGAGCTCTACCTGGGATCCTTCAGCTGGTCTTTGTGCTTCGTGCCAGGTGCATTTAACCTGCTGCGCTACAGCCTGACTCCCGTATTTTCTAAATTTTATCTAGCCTGTAGTATGTCGTGTACAGTGTTAGGATTCAAGGATATACCAACCACACAAAGAAATTTGGCCCTCAGGAAGCTTGATTTACCATGTATTTGTGGTGAGGGCTATACATTGGAGAAAGCAAAACTTGAAACCTCACAATATCTGTAGAGCTATGTAATATATAGTCACCTGAATATGTCATATACTCTCTGCTCACTCTGCTATCACAGCAACAAACAGCTTTAGACAAATAATTAAATGCATACATATATACATGAATTGATGTGCTTATTTTTTCATAAAATTGTATTCACAAAAGCAATTCTGCATGTTTGAATATGTCAAGTGGCCATAATTTGTTGATCCCTGACATTGTAAACAAGATACAAAACAGAGGAAATAGAATTTAGAGTGAGAAATTTTAATTCCAAAACTATAATTTGCTAGTTCTCTCATCATTACCAATTCATCAAATAGCCTTTATCGCTTTGTTTCTTTGAGTATAAATGATAATACTACCAACTTCATGCCATTTTAATAGAGTTTATAGAGAATATTGAAAGAAGTTATTGATATCTGATAACATCTGTGTATTATTTTGGAAGGAGATGCTTTGCATTTATTAGTTCTTCCTCACCATTTCTTTTTCTTGCTTTCCTTTATCACTCCCACACCTTGATAGTTACTAACCTATGCAATTTATCTCTCCATAGCAGCCAATGTTAGTGGAGTCTACCTAACGTCCCTTTCTGCTCTATACATGTAAGTTTAACCACACTTTTTTTCTAGAAATTATAACGCCAGAATGAGCACTGTATGCATCACCTTGATATATGGATGAATACAATAAAGTAGAATGTATCACTTATGATTTTGAATATAATCTACTTGATTCAAGAAAAACAAAGAGTAACAAATCTTGGAATGAATCTTTCTGTTTGCATAATGTTGTCCAGATCAACTACTGATCTAGATTTCTTTGGATGAGTTGAACATGCAAATATCAGATTATAAATTAAGTGTGAAATGATTCAGTAGAAAGACCAGAAAGGAATATTAATCTCTTTAATTCAGTTATGTCTATGCCTCACTCTCAGCTTCTGTCTCTATAAATAATTAAAATCTCAGATTAAAAAATATAGATACTGATATATCTCTAAATTCCAGCTGATAATCAACTGTGTAGTAGCAGTTAGATATAAGGATTTTTAGAGTTACTAAGAGTTAATGAATATGTTTCACACATAGGTATTCAGATCACTGTCCCTTAATGTTAAGGGATCTTATTATGTCACCCTCTACTGACTTTTCACTTAACTATGTGTCAAAAAGTCTCTAATTCTTAATATGCCCAGCAGGCCTAACATGACTCAAGATCCTCCTATATACTATAGTTTCATTATATGATATTTTCTTTTTTTAATAACTTTTTAATTTTTTAAATCTTTATTAATCTTTGGATAGAGGTAGCCAGAAATTGAAGGGAAGGGGGAGATAGGGAGACATAGAGACACCTGCAGCTCTGCTTCACCACTTGTGAAGCTTTCCCCCTGCAGGTGGGGACCGGGGTCTTCAATCTGGGTCTGTGCACACTGTAACATGTGCACTCAACCAGGTGCGCCGCCACCCAGCCCCTATCATATGATATTTTCAGTGGTTCTTCTGTAATTTTCCAGATTGAGTATCTAGATGGTACTGGAAATATACCTTGCTATTTGTCACATATAGGATTTTAAATACCTTTCCTTTCTTCTTAGAATTATCAACACACTAAAGTTAAATTATTCCTTATTTATATTTCACGGTGTATGCATTTGCTTATCTAATACTTCTGATCAAGTCAGATAGAAAGCAAGCAAGCTACTCTCTCACACAATGTCTTTCAGAATACTTAGCACAATTCATAGTAACTAAATAAGTCTTTAACGGTGAATAGTATTTTCTGACAAATCATCATGCATCAGACACTATGATAACTGCTTAATGAATGCCTATTGAAATGGTACTTGAGTGAATGACCGAATAAATGATTCAAAGGATGTAGCAAAGACATATAAATTAATAGCTTATATTTTATCAAGTTGTAAGTTCCCACATTATTTTAATTCCCAAATTACAATATTATTTCTGTGTGTAACTACTCAAAGTTATAGTTTAGTCACAGTACATATGGGATCTTTAGGAAATTCCATAAATCATCCCAGGGTATTATCCAGGGGAAAAATTGTATGCCCTGTGGCATTTGGATAGTAATGACTACATTTTACTGAGGAATTACTATGTTCCAGAGACCTTTAAAATGTATTGTATATATTCTGATATGGGAACTATGCAACTCTATATGCAGTGTGTGTATTTTAATGTGTAAATATTCATTTCTGTACAGTATCCCTATGTGTTTGATTTAGTGTCATCAATATGTTTCAAAAAGAATGGGGGGATGCCGGGATAGCCTGAGGGTGCTTCTTCCCAAGCAAGTGCTCTCTGGGTTGGAGAGAACTCAACTGGAGCCAACCTAGGCTGCTGACTGGGAGAGGGATCAGGAACTCGTGCCTGGCTAGCATTGCATGAGACTCTGGGACTCTCGGATTTGGAAGGCAATCCCAAGTGTGTTTAATCATAAGAGCAGTTGTATTTATACTCGCCAAGTAGGGTGGAAACAGGATGTGACGTAGAGAGGGTGGAGCGAAAAGAGACTGGTGGAAATCAGGGTGTGACTAGGAGAGGGGGCGGAGCAAAAAGAGAGTATGAACCAGTGGGAATTAAACCAATGCCCTGCAGGCAGGACGGTTCTTAGGTAACAGTGTTTATGTAAATAGACCACAGAGTTAAGCAGGGAGAAGCTGGTGTACTGCCCAACAGGGGTAGATAGCATAATGGTTATGCAAAACGACTCTCATGGTTGAGGCTCTGACATCCCAGGTTTAGTCCCCCCACACTACCACAAGCCAGAACTAATCAGTATTCTAATTAGAAGAAAAAAACAGAAAAAAAACCTTATATAGGGGCTGTGTGGTGGCATTCCTGGTAGAGTGCACATGTTATAATATGCAAGGACCCAAGTTAGAGCCTTTGTTCCCTACCTGCAGGGGGAAAACTTTGTGAGTGGCGAAGCAGTGCAGCTGGTCTTTCTCTCTCTTTCTCTCTCTCTTTCTTTCTACCACCCCTTTCCCTCAGTATTTCTGGCTGTCTTTATCCAATAACTAAATAGAGGTAATATAAACAAACAAACAAAAATCAAAGAGAAAGCAAAAGCTCAGTCAACTAAATATCATCTCCAAAGTCTTTATATAGTAGAACTTATAACAAGAGAATAAAGACAGTGAATCTTAACTTGTTCTAGACATAGGCTTCTCCTTTGTGGTTTCCTACTATACTTCTTTCTGTGAATTTCACCTTCACCCCTCTCCTCCCACATTACTATACTGTTAGACCACTTCGCCTGCTCCCAGTAGAAGTGCTCTTAGTAACTTCGCTCTTGAAAAATACAAGGTACCCAATTAAGCTTGAATTTCAGTCAAATGGCAAATAATTGTTGATCATACTCAATAAATATGTTCCAAATGCCAGAAAGAAGATAAACTCAGAGTGCACTAGGTTTTTATAGTAAAGTCCAATTTAACTGAACACAAAGCTATTTTTGTTGCTAAATCTGGCAATTGCACTAAACATATACTCCATTCGCACACCTCCCCAAAATTCAGATTTAAAGGCAACTTTCCAGTGTCAGAGGCCTGATTCTTAGCTCATTTCCTCCCTGCACCCCACCTCCTGCAAGCTGTGAAAAATTATTTTTGTCCCCAGTTTCTGCTTTGCTCGTACTTTTCAAGTGGGCCTTTTAGCCCATTTCTCTGAGCACAGCGTGCTTGTCTTTTACTCCCAGCTCATTTTAGTGTCTCATACTCACATATGCCTTCTCACCTCCTTCATGCCCTCCTTTTTCTTTCCTCATCCCATTTCACTCATTAATCTCTCAGAAAGCTATCATTTCTGGGGATTAAAAGAAAACTGGCAACTTCTCAGCTTTGTGAAATGTCACATTTAAAGAATAAGATTCTTAATTTTCTTTTTTTATTTTTATTTTTTATTTAAGAAAGGATTACTTAATAAAACCATAGGGTAGGAGGGGTGCAACTCCACACAATTCCCACCACCCAATCCCCATATCCTACCCAAGATTCTTAATTTTCAACCCTTGTTTTTTTTCCCCTACCTCAAATATGAGTAGTTGAATCACTAGGTACCTGATACTCTGCAAAGATCTCATTGCTAAGTTTTATATATTTATTCAGAATATTATCATTGGGTATGTGTTTAAGTAACACATAGCTCATTTGGAAGACTAGCAGAGTACCGCTCAGCTCTGGCATATACAGCATTAAAGATTGAACCTGGGGCTTTATATATACCAGTCCTATACTGTTGACTCTAACTATGGTCCTGTTGGAAGAGAAGGAGGGAACAAGTCATGTTTGTTTCTAAAACCTGGTTAAGTCCCCAGAGATGAAGAGTGTGTATATGGTGAAGATAGACCTGCAGCCCATCAGAGCTGGAAGGTTCCTCAGAGTCTGCTAAAACACTCCTTATCATATTCATGCAAAATATGACAGAGGTACAAAAGGAAAAAAAAGTTACTGGAGTAAACTTAAAGAAAAATATTTGGCAATGATATTAGATTATTGTGATTGTATTATCATCAGAAAAACTGCAATGGTAGAGTTACAGTTTGTATCTAGGTTTCAACACTCAATAGTTGGATGATACTTGAAATTTTATTTATATTTATCAATACCCTGACATTTTTGGTTTTTTACTCAGAAATGGAGACAGCAATACAGAATACTCTACAGACTTGTGTCAAGGATCCAACGAAATAAAGGGGCAGTCTTCAGTAAACTGTAAAGTGTTATATGATTGTAAGGAAGTACACAACATAACCACTCCAACTACAGCAAGTTTGGAGTTGGGGAATTTGAGGTGGCCATTTTTTCTGCAGGTTAATGCAGAGTCAGTGACTCAGTCCTTTGTTGGAAGCCTCACTTCCTGCTATGGTTTCTCTTGAACAAATATTTAACACAAGCTGCTCTGATCTTCCACAGTCATTAAAAAGATTAAAGGTCTTTTATTTTCTTTCCTAATAATAATGATTTAGACCAAATTCCTATCACCATAATTGTCCATCCTCCTTACATTCCTTAATGAGGTTCAAGAGGTTAATTAGTTGTTTGCAAAATGCTAAAGTACTTAATAGAAGTAATCTACCAGGACAATATCTTAAAGTAGACATTTTGTGAATGACAAGGCTGGAGATTTACTATTAAGAACTAAAAATCTGACAATACGCTATCAATTTAAAAATGCTATTTAAAAACAAAGATATATTTAGTATAATCATTTATACAGCAAACTTTCAGATTGAGAAGCACCAGAACTCCATATCCCATCTCCTCCCCTAATAGCTTTCTCACTCCTTAACCCTCTGGGAGTATGAACCCAAGGTCATTGTTGGTTGCAGAAGATGGAAGGTCTGGCTTCTGTAACTGCTTCCCCACTGAACATGGGCATTGAAAGATTGATTCATACTCCCAGCCTGTCTATCTCTTTCCCTAGTGTGGAAGGGCTCTGAGGAAGCAGAGCTCCATTCCCTAGTGTGGAAGGGCTCTGAGGAAGCAGAGCTCCAGTACATGTTGGTGGGTTTATCTGTCCAGGGAGGTCTGGTCGGCATTATGGTAGCCTCTGGAACCTCGTAATTGATAAGAGAGTTAACATACAAAGCCAAACAGATTTTTGACCAGTCATGGAGCTAAGGGCTGGAATTGTGCAGATGAAGTGTTGTGAGGAGGACCTCCATTTTGTAGATAGCTAGTAGGCATATTTTAGTTAAATTCCAAAGGGCCTGTGGATATACTAGTTTTTTGCTGTGTTTTTTTTTTTTTTTTTTTTTTGACCCTGAGCCTGAAATCTCATATGCCAGTGGATCCAAGTCTGGGGAAATGATGTCATGGCTGGAGAAAGACCAGAAAGCTGAATCAGGGAAGACAGTAGCTCTCTAATATGGGAAAAGGGTATAAATATTGTTGACTGTAAACCCAATTGATTTGATGTGATCTGGGGCCCATAATTAGCTTAGGAGCCTATGTGACCTCTGCATCCCTCTAGATCTGAGCTCACATTCTGTGGTAATGAGTAGGAACATTCCATGCTGCCCCAGTATTGACCCATCTCCTTAGGTGTAGCATAGATTATGTTGTCCATCCTCCCTTCAGAGGATGGAACATTCTCTACCACTGTTGGTCCAAGTTGAGGGCAGGGTCCTATGGGGGCCCACAAAGGGATCTATTTTGTTGTTCCTGACAGAAATGACGAGTAACAATGGAGAGTGGGATTTATTCAAGTTCTAGGCCCATGAACTCTGTTTGGGAATCTCAAGGCTCCCAGATTAGGGCTCCAGCTGATGGAATGGCCTAATAGTGACTAGAGAGTCATCGTTAAAGTATGCCGGTCTCTTGCCCTTATTCAGCTTTTGCAGTCTTTTCTTTGCTAAGGTTAGCTTTGGAGTGAGTGAGAGAACTGTAATAGGAAGAGGGTGAGGAGTGTATCTAAGTCTAAGTAGACACTATTTCATTATGAACTTGATACTGACTCACTACAGACTATTGTGTAATTTTGCTTTCAGGTATATATTTTGCCCAAGTTTATGGATACATGTGAACATATGCTCTATCTTACGGGACCTGGTCTATATCTAGGTTTGGGGACTTTGCTAGGAAGTGAACATGCTCGAATGGAATTAGAGAATACCATGGAAATAAAGGTATCACCGGAGTAATGAAGATGAAGGGTTAGCATAACATGCCTGAAGTCTCTGGACACAGTCTGAAGTGAAGCATGCTAAGGGGGTACTCATTGCATGGATTAGGTTGGAATCAGCGGATGCAATAACATTTGGTATGACTTGAGAGAACCATGCAGGAAAGTAGGCCACACCCCAGATTTTCCAGGACTGGGGGAAATATAGGCTTTATAGAGGAAGTGGGAGATACCTGCTGTCTTAGGGTTTAAAAGGACAACAGATAGTTATTGCTAGAATCACATTGTTTGCCAATTGGGTTAACTTGAAAAATCTGTTTGTTATAATTTTCTGTATCATACACACCATCACCATACTTTGACGTTATTTGTATATAGCTATGCCACTGGTTGCTTCTGTTCTCCCTGGACCAAGCTTTTAAAAGAGTCCACATAGCAAAGACTCAGCCTATGTATTAAAAAGACTCAGTTTGTGCTTTAAAGAGTTTGAGACATTCAACCAGTTTTTCCCCTCTCATATTACTTAAATAGTGATTTATATGACTACAAATTAATAAAGTAATAATTAATAATTATAATAATTATTAAACACCATTCCCACCACCAAAAGACTGTGTCCCATCCCATCCCCTGTGCCAACCCCCCCTCCCCTGTCCCATGAAGCCGAATATCCACCCTCACCTTCAATCCATGGTTTTTACTTTGGTGTCCTGTCGGGCTGCGCCGTGGGGGAGAGAGAAGAGACCAGAATGGAGAGGGAACACAAATCTTTATTCACATGGACACTTCAGTGTTAGGTGAGCTTACAGCGGTTCTGGCCAGGTGGAGCTAGCATAATGGCTACCTCCTGCTATGCACAGAAACCCTTCTCTGTGTCAGGTCGTTGAGGTGAAAAGGGGAAAAGAGAGCTAACCCAGGAGAGCATCGCGCTTTATAGGATAAAAACCTGAAGTAGCAAGTCAGGACAGATTGGCTAGGAAACAAGGCACTCAGGGATAAGGTTACAGCTCTTGTGGGAATAGGTAGGGGGAGGAGGAACCAAGGCAATCTGGGAAGCTTGGGTTTCAGAACTCGCAGGAAAGGGTGATGCCCTGAGGGTATCTGCACAATAACCCAACAGTGCCCTACTCCAAATTTAGTGAGGTCCTGCTTTCAGTTTCCATTTCTGTTATTTTTTCCTCAATTTCTGTTTATGAGTGGGATCATACCATACTCATCTTTATCTTTCTGACTTAGCTCACTTAACATAATTCCTTCTAGCTCTGTCCAAGATAGGTCAGAGAAGGTGGGTTCATTGTTCTTAATAGCTGCATAGTATCCCATTGTGTATATATACCACAGCTTTCTCAGCAACTCATCTGTTGTTGGACACCTGGGTTGCTTCTAGGTTTTAGCTATTACAAATTGTGATGCTGTGAACATAGGCGTACAAATATCTTTTTGGTTGGGTGTTGTAGAGTCCTTGGGGTATATCTCCAGGAGAGGAATTACTGGGTCATATGGAAGGTCCATGTCTAGCCTTGTGAGAGTTCTTCAGACTGTTCTCCGCAGAGGCTGGACCAATTTACATTTCCACCAGCAGCTAAGAAGGGTTCCTCTGTCCCCCACAGCCTCTCCAGCATTTGTTACTTCTGCCCTTTTTGATGTATGGCATTCTTACAGGAGTGAGGTGGTAACTCAGTGTTGTCTTTATTTGCATTTCTCTGACAATCAGCGACCTGGAGCAATTTTTCATGTGTTTGTTAGAATTTTGTATCTCTTCTGTAGTGAATATTCTGTTCATATCCTTTGCCCATTTTTGTATGGGGTCATTTGCTTTTTTTGTGCTATGTTTTCTTAGCTCTTTGTATAATTTGGTTATTAGTCTCTTGTCTGATGTATGGCATGTGAAGATCTTCTCCCATTCTGCGAGGGGTCTCTTTGTGTGCTGGTTTCTTTGGTTTTTTGGCTGTGCAGAAGCTTTTCAATTTGATGTAGACTCACTTGTTTGTTTCTTCTTTAGTCTTTCTTGCAGTTGTGTTTGTTTCATCAAAGATGTCCTTGAGGTTTAGGTGGGAAAGTGTTCCACCAATGTTTTCCTCTTGATATTTGGTAGTTTCTGGTGTAACATCCATGTCCTTGATCCATTCCCCTGCATGTTTCAACCAAGTTTTCCCAGCACCATTGATTGAAGAGAGCCTCCTTCCTCTATTTAATACTTTGGACACCATAATCAAAGATTAGATGTCTACAGGTGTGGGGATTTATTTCTGGGCTTTCAATTCTGTTCAACTTTTCTTTATGCCTATTTTTGTTCCATTACTAGGCTGTTTGATGATGATGGCCTTATAATATAGTTTGAGATCTGGGAGTGTGATGCTTCTATTTCTGTTTCTTTTCCTCAAGATGGTTTTGGCAATTCTAGGTGTTTTCTGGTTCCAGATAAATGACTGTAGTTTGTCTTCTATTCTCTTAGAGAAGCTTGGTGGAACTTTGATGGATATCATGTTAAATTTGTATGTGGCACTAGGGAGAATATTCATTTTGATGATATTTATTCTTCCATCCATGTGCAGGGGATGTCTTTCCATTTCTTGGTATCATTTTCTATTTCCTTGAATAGTTACTTATAGTTTATAGCATACAAGTCCTTCATTTATTTGGTCATATTTATTCCTAGGTATTTTATTAATTTTGCTGCAAAAATGAATGGGAGTGATTTCTGGATGTCTTCTTCAGATTTGGTGTTTGTGTAAAGGAATGGCGCTGATTTTTGTACATTGATTTTGTAGCCTGACACTTTGCTATATTGCCTAATAACTTCCAGTAGTTTTCTGCTGGATTCTTTAGGTTTTTCTATGTATACTATCATATCTTCTGCAAATAGTGAGAGCTTGGCTTCTTCCCTTCCCATATGTATTCCTTTGATTCCTTTCTCTTGCCTGATTGTTATGGCAAATACTTCCAATACTATGTTGAA
Source organism: Erinaceus europaeus (assembly GCF_950295315.1). NCBI lineage: Eukaryota > Metazoa > Chordata > Mammalia > Eulipotyphla > Erinaceidae > Erinaceus > Erinaceus europaeus. The sequence continues at coordinate 14,374,790 of NC_080185.1, forward strand.
GAATAATGGTGATTATGAACAGCCTTGTCTAGTCCCCGATCTGAGGGGGGATGCTTTCAACTTCTGTCCATTGAGTATGATATTGGCTGTAGGTTTGCTATATATGGACTCCACTATCCTGAGGAATTTCCCATCTATTCCCATTTTTTGTAGATTTCTGAGGATGAATGTGTGTTAGGTTTTGTCAAAGGCTTTCTCTGAATCTATTGAGATAATCATGTGGTTTTGGTTTTGCTTTCTTTATGTGGTGAATTGCATTGATTGACTTACGTATGTTGAACCAGCCTTATATTCCTGGGATAAATCCCACTTGGTCGTGATGACCAACTTTTTGATATACTGCTGTAACCAGTTGCCCAGGATCTTATTTAATATTTTGGCATCTATGTTCATCAGAGATATTGGCCTGTAGTTTTTTTCTTTTTTGTTGTGTCCCTATCTGCTTTCAGTATCAGGGTGATATTGGCTTCATAAAAGGTAGAATGGAGTGTTCCTGTTTCTTCCATCTTGGGGAAAAGGTTTAGAAGTATAGCTATTAATTGTTTCCTGAAGGTTTTTTAGATTTTGTTTGTGAAGCCATCTGGTCCAGAACTTTTGTTGTTGGAAAGATTCTTAAGAACTGTTTAAATTTCTTTGTTTGTGATTGGTGCATTTAGGTCTTGTAGTTGTTCCTGGTTCAGTTTTGGAAGGGCATATGTTTTCAGAAATTCTTCCATATATTCCCAATTCTATAGCTTGATGGAGTATATTTCTTCTTAGGAGTTTCACATTATTTTCTGGATTTCTGTGGTGTCATTGTAATATCTCCTCTATCATTGACAATTCTATTTATTTGCGACATCTCGCTTTGTGTGTGTGTGTGTGTGAGTCTGACTAGAGGTAGGTCAATTTATTTAATTTTTCAAAAAACCAATATTTGGCTTCATTGATCTTTTGTATGGTTCTCTTGTTTTTGATGTTGTTTATTTATGCTCTAATTTTAGTGATTCCTGTCCTTCTGGTTGCTTTGAGGTTCTTTGTTCCTCTTCCTCTAAGTCCTTGCATTGTCCAGTAAGGTCATTTGTTTGAGATTTTCTTGTTCTTTAATATATGACTGTATGGCTATGAGTTTCCCTATTAGTACTGATTTAGCTGTGATCCAGATATTTTGATAGATTGTGTCTTCATTTTCATTTATTTCCAGGAACATTTGAATTTCTTGAGTGAGTGTCTCTCTGACCCAATGGTTCTTAAGCAGTATTTTGTTTAGTTTTCAAATTCTGTGTCTTTTAGTAATTTTCTGTTTGTTGTTAAATATTAGTTTTACTCCACTGTGGTCTGAGAAGATACTTGGGATGATGTCAGTGCTCTTGAAGTTATTGATGCTGTCTTTGTGGCCTAACATGTGGTCTATCCTTGAGCATGTGCTGTGTGGATTTGAAAAGAGTGTGTATTGCTGTTTTTTGGGGTGAAGAAATCTGAAAATCTCCAGGAGGTCTAGTGTGTCCATCTATTCATTTAATTCTCTTGTTTCTTTTTTGATTCTCTGCTTTGTTGATCTGTCTAAGTGTGAGAATGAGGTTTTAAAGTCTCCTACTATTATTGTATTTCTATTGATGTATTTTTGTAGTTCTTACAGTAGGTGTGTGAAGTATTTAGATAGTCCCTCATTGGGTGCAAAGATGTTAATAATGGTTAAATATTCTTGGTTGATTGATCCTCTAATCATTATGTAATGGCCTTGCCTATATTTTATTAATTTATTTAATTTGAAGTCTATGGTGTTAGAAATGAAAATGGCTGTTCTTGCCTTTTTTTGTGGTCCATTAGCATGTATGATAGTTTTCCATCCTTTCACTTTAAGTCTGTGTTTTACTTGTTGTGTCTTATGGGATTCTTGCAAGCAACATATGGTTGGGTTGTGTTTTCTGATTCATCCTCCCACTCTATGACCTTTAATGGGTAAGTTTAAGCCATTGACATTCATTGATATTATGGATTTCATGTATTGTAGTGCCATTATTCAACCATTTTTTTTATTTGCTCTGATATGTGGCAAGGATTATGGTTATGTTCTTGTTTAAAAGAGGTCTTTTAGAAGCTCTTTCAGGGCAGGCATGGTGATGGTTGCCTCATTTAACTGTTGCCTATCTGAGTAGGTTTGATCCCTCCATCTTGTTTGAATGAAAGTCTAGCAGAATATATTATCCTTGATTGAAATCCTTTTTCATTCAGGGCTCCATAGATATCTTACCTTTCAATTCTGGCTTTTAGAGTTTGAACGGAGAAGTCTGATGATAATCTTATGGGTTTTACCCTGTATGTGACTTTTTGTTTTTCTCTTGCAGCCTTTAGGACCCTTTCTTTTTCCTTACTTCTTCTCATTGTGACTATGATGTGTCTTGGTGTCTTCAGGTCTGGGTTGATTCTGTTTGGGACTCTTTGGGCCTCTTGAATCTTAATGACCTTTCTGTTGTTTAGGTCTGGGAAGTTTTCTTTTATTATTTCCTCTAGAATGTTTCCTTCCCCTTCCTCTCTTTCTTCCTCTGGCAGGCCAATTATAAGAATGTTACTTTTATTGAGATCATCCCATATGTCTGTTTTTGTATTCAGTGTCTCTCGAACTATTTGAGCTCTTTTACATCTTTCTTAGTTTTTTATAGCTCATCTTTTGTCTGACTAATTCTGTTTTCTGCTTCTGTTAGCCTGATTTCCCTTCCCTCATCTTCTTTCTTCATTTCAGTTATAGTATTAGCTTTTTCTGCTAACTGACGTTTTAGTTCAGCTATTTCAGCTTCCAGTTCTCTAATTACCTCGAGGTAGTTTGTATTTTCCTTGAGGGTTTCATCTGTTGTTTCCCTAATTCTGATAGCCCTTTCCTCAATAGTTGTCTTCGTATCTGTGATTATTAGGTTTATTATTGCTTGCATAATTTTCTTATCTATGGTTACTTCTGACTGATTTGGAGTTTCTTCTGGGCTTTTGTCCTGATTAACTTTTTTAGCAGTTTTATTTGCTCTTGGTTTAGCCATATTTTTTATTGATGTGGTTTTTTTTTTTATTTTTCTGTTCTGTAATTTTCAGCTGTTGTGTTTTGAGTACAAGCCACGCTATACTAAATACCTTTATGACAATTGGGGTCACCAACCTCAGAAATTGCAACTATAGTAACTGAAGCAAGGATTGATGTAGTTTAACCAATATCAGTTAGACAAACAACACCTCCAGTCCAAGAAAAAATAGCAACCAAATCCAAAGAAAAAAGAAAAAGTAAAAAAGGAATAGCAAGATTAGACAATTATGCAAATATACTGTCCACTGTAAATTCTAGGGATAGCAAGAGTAGAAAGGAAAGTAGAGAATAGAGACACACACAGAGAGTCCACTATGAGTCAGATTTCTTCCCTGAAATAATTCACAAATATCATTGAATTCAGAAAGCAGAAGAAGGAGGAAGGAAGAAAAGAAGACAAGAACAAGAAAATAAAAAAGAGCAGTGAAAGGAAAGTTTTTTTTTTTTAATTACCTAGGAGGAGGGAAAAGGGGGAGAGTGGAGGGAAGAGGTTGAGTGAAATAAGTTCCTTTCACAAAGGATAAGACACCTAGTCACCTAGCAATGGAAAAAGCACTAAGAGTTAAGTTTGGTCAACCTGAAGAAAGGGAAAGAAAGGGACACACACACATATATAATAGTAATAATAAAATAGAATAGAGTAAAAAACCCTAACAATCAGTCTGAAGCTTGGATAATTTCGGATTGGCTGAGGCAGCCTGAGGAAAAACAGCCTAAGTAAAAAGTATGCAAAAACAAATCAAAAAAACCTCCAGGTTTTCTTTCCTAGGCAGGGGTCAGGCTTTAATTGGTCGGATAATTTGTCATTCAGATAGAGCTCCAGCCAGTTAGAAAAGAAAGAGAAGGAAATCAAAAAAGAAAGGGATTAGAATGACACACCTGGTGAGCCTGGAATCTTGGTAAAAAACAAAGCTCAGTGGGAAGCCTGCTAGGAGTGGCTGTCTAGTCCCTGAGGTCTGGTTCTGGGGTGGGAGGGAGGGGTGAGTTTCAGAAATAATCAGAATATTTCCTTTCTATTTCCTCCATTTTCTAACCCAGTGGGACCTATAGGACCCCTCCTTGGTGTCACACATAGGACCCCTTATTCACCCAACTGCCGATGGCCCAGTATTCTACCCTATCCAGTGAATCTTAGATCACAAGCTGCTTATTATTGTAGCTCATGCCAGCAGCTGCCTCTGAGTTGCCATCTTGGCTCCGCCCCAGAAGTCAGTTTATTTTATACATGCACAAAATCATATTCTAATATGTATATCCATTAAGATGCATCATATGCTTCTGTTTTTCTGTTTGGTTTTTATTTGACTATTGTCTAAATACATTTATAATAGCACAAAGTGGAGATCGTACTCAAAGAAGTTATCTGACTCCTAGTGTTCTGCCTGTGATTCAGTCCACAACAATAGCAAGTGTTTGACACCAAATAGAATAACATTCATTATGGTAACAAACATTTGGCATTGTTTGAGCACCACACACACACACACACACACACACACACACACAAACACACACACACACACACCAATGAATGACATCTGTTATGGTTATACAATCAACTTGTCATGTATCATTCCTGCTACTGAGGCTCTGTCAAATTTATTTGAGACGAAGGAAAGAGATGGTTGATTGAGTAACACTGAAATAAAAGTCTATTACCTTAGAAGAGATCTAAAGGGCTAACAGACATATATAAAATGCTCCAAGTCACCAATTATAAAAGAATTGTGAATAAGTAGATAACACTTCACTGCACTAAGAATGTCATACATCAGAAAGGATAGTAACAACAAACATTGGAGAGGTGACATAGTTAAAAGAGTCCTCCAGCACTGCTGGTGGGAATGTCAATTGTTTTAATCCCTGTGAAGAACAGTCTGGACATCTCTCATAAGGCTAGAAATGGACCTACCATATGATGTGGAACGTCCTCTCCTGAGTATAAATTTTAAGGAAACAAACCTACCCAAAGAGACTTGTGCATACTTATGTTCATAGCAGCACACTTTTATAACTCAAAGTAAGAAGCAGCCCAGGTGTCCAAAAACAGATGAGTGGCTAATAAAGTTCTAGTATATATACACAATAGAATACTACTCAGCTTCTAAGAATGATGAAATCATTTTCTTCACCTCATCTTGGTGAAGATGAGCTTGAAGGAATAATGTTAAGTGAGATAAGATAAGAGAAAAGGATGAATGCAGGATGATCTCACTCATTGGCCCAACTAAAGAAACAAGAACAGAAAGGAGAAACACAGTTAAAACATGGACTGCTTGTATATTGCACCCAAACAAATAACTCTGTAGAAAGAGGGCAGTGAAAGAGTTAAGAAAGGGTGTCTTTCAGTTTCTGGTACACAATTATGATCCTAATTTAAGAGTGAGAATGTTTTGCAGACACCTATCTCAATGAGATGAGAAACTGTATCCATGTGCCAAGAACCATGATGTAAACCATTAACTTCTCAATGAAAAAAAAAAAAATGAAGTCCATTCTATCATTCACTTCCATGGATATGTTAGGCAAATTTCATAAAAACAAAATCTTCAAAAAGATAGGAATAGAGAAACAGAAATCTGTAAATAAAGATATGCTGACCACAAGCTTCATCTTGTTTCCTTACAGGAAGGAGAAAGCAGACACAGCTGGATTCAAAATTTCCTCTTAAATAAAAGAAATGTTAACATCACACCAGAGATTCATTTTCCACCCAGCACTAAATTATCAAAGAAATGGCTTATGCATTGTTTGATGTAGGAGACACCTAGTAGTACAAAATAAATTGCCCTCAACAATGATAACACAGGAGGAAAGAAGAGAGAATTCACAGAGCTGTTGCTCTGAACTGCTATTATCAACACAGAGGGAATAAAAAGCCTTGCAGCTTTGACAAAGGACTGTCCCCATCATGGATCTTTCTGGCAATTTCCTTTTTTTCCAGCACAGAGTTTTAGCTTTTAAGTGGCATAGATGGGAAATACATGATCCTTAAAATACTTCCTCTAAATATTATATACTCTATCATAACTTTAAATTAAAATATGACATTCTTAAGGGAACTATGTAAACTGTAGTTAGAATATATAATATACATAGAAATAACTCATAATCACTTTAAAGCTCACAAAATGAAGCATGTCTCCCCTTATCTTGTGAAATCACTTTCAGAACAAAAGCAATCACAAGATGACATTTTTCCAGGACCCAAAGGAACCATCAAGCCACTTAGAACAGGTGTCCATTAAGCAAGTGGATCACAGCCAAACTCCATGAAATAGCAATCAGTCTTCTCCATCTTCCCTTTCTCCCACCTGCTTCTGGTCTCAAGACAAAATGGTTCAGTCCCTCCACTACTTCACAGCAATTGGTTAAGACAAATGTACTGGTGACCTCTGTGTTGTTAAATTCAGTCACCAATGTGTCCTATAACCTCACCTCCCCAGAGCCCTACTGTTGTTTTCGATGGGATAGGTTGTTTTCGCCGGGCTGGCTTCACGGGCAGGTAACAGACAACCAGGGACTCATAGTTGAGCTGTAGGCAGTATCTCTTTATTCATGCAGGACGCAGCACAATCTAAGACGAGCTAAGCTAAACTCAAGGTAAAGTACTCTAAAACTCACAATGCTGTCTTTATATATACTTGCCAAGTAGGGTGGAAACAGGGTGTGACATAGAGAGAGTGGAGAGAAAAGTGACTGGTGACAATCAGAGTGTGACAAGGAGAGGATCAGGGTGTGACAAGGAGGGGGGGTGGAGCAAAAACATATCATGAAACAGTGGGGATTGAACCAATGCCCTGGAGGGAGGTGCTTGTTAACAGCGGTTATATAAATAGAATGAAGTGGTTATGTAAATAGAATAGTGTTAAGCAGGGGGGATTTAAACCAAATGAAACAGAAGGGGTCTCATGCATACCAACAATTCCCCCTTTCTTTTTAACTAATGGCCATTGTGGGGTGAACAGAAACGTATATCGTACAGGCGTTTTCAAAAGAACTGGCATAAGACATGGAAAACAAAATAGGCGAACAGCAATAACCAGTGTGATGCCAAGGGGAGCTTTTCTTGCCTCAAAGGGCAAGGCTTAGCAGGCGAAAGGGCATTTCTTGCCTCTGGGAACGCTTCATGCCTCTGGGGGCATCTCTTGCCTCAAAGGGCGTTTCCTGCCTCTGTGGGCATCTCTTGCCTCTTGGGGCGCTTCATGCCTCTGTGGGCATAACCTAATAAGGAGGGGGAGTTTTCTGCCTCTGGGACAGAGCCTGCAGGCGAGGGAACATGGTCTATAAAGTCTCAAGGCAATTGGCTGAAGTTAGTCTTTGAGAAACACAGCAGCGTGTACCAGTAAGTCCGATGGAGGTGTCAGTCCAAAGTAGCTGACCACAGAAGAAAATGTCAGAGGATGAAATGCTGTACGTCTGTCTCGATGGGGAATGTCGGCCACCTGAATTCTGCTTTTCTGTAGAGAGTGATCTTTGGAGTCTGTGAATCTGTTTCTTCAGGTCGTGCCAGGTCTCATCATTGGTTTCCGGGGGAGATGTCAGAGAACAGGATCCAAATGGATTTCCAGGAATTCTATTTGAGTAGATGCTTTTTCATGTGAAGACTTTGACAGCTGAAATTCACTTACTTGTCAAACAAAACTTGTAGCAGATTAGAAGTTTACTATAATTGATAACTCCATTATAATTGGAAGTCCTTTCTAGTATGATTTTAAGGTTGTTTAAACAGTTTAAACTCAATAAAATGTGGAAAGGTAAACAGAAGAACCACGGTTAAAAGCCTCAGGCATGAGAATAATTAACATAATCATTGCACTATCTGCCCCACCCATAACTCATACAGTTTTCAGGATTAAACGTTTCAGATTCATGTCAAGATGTAAAAGAGAAATCAAAGGAGGAAAAAAACAATTTTTTGGATTGTTTCTGGATGTCTCTAGAAATCATGGCTGTGTCCAGCATTTTTTTTTTTAAGTCAATGTCAAACAAAAATTCAGTCATTCAAATCATTCTCTTATGAAACACAACTTGAACCAGATTATCAAGATCTCACCATGTAGGATTAAGAATCCCCGGAGGGCGACCTAGTCCAAAAAGGTCCTCAAAATTCCATTTAGGGTGTTTCTGACTGTTCCTGCTGGATTGCTTCAGGCACCCATTTTTAAAAGCGTCTTCCCATTGAAGAAAGAATCCAATCAGGAGAGTAGAACTAACCACATGTCTCCATACTTGGGAACTCCCAGGGTACTCAAGAATGTTCTTCAAATTAGAGTAGTCCTTCTCCATGGGAAACATTCGAGAAGAAGTCCAGAAAGTTCCAGGGGAAATCCCCATGCATATCCCAAGGTCTACGATCACGGTCATAAAGAACCAAACTGTGGCCCGGAGCAAAATGTAGTCCTTTTCCTCAGGAAACATGGGAGAGGGAATCCAGAAAGTCCAAGGAGAAATCTCCGTGCATCTCCCAAGCTCTATGATCCCGGTCATAAGAAAACAAAGTTCCCGGTCAGGGAAACAAAGTTTGGCCCAGAGCAAAATGTTCCAGAGACAGAGTAACTGTCTCATGATGAAACAGTAGAGGCTTTGGCAAACCTCTTCGTAAGTAGAAAGGCAACCCATGGTGGATGGGTAGCCAAGTTTACTTATCTGGACGATGGGGGGGGGTAGGGTCCCACGTTGATGCCGGTCCATGTTTCAGGGCTTATTTCAGTCCCTGTTCAGGCGCCATATGTTGTTTTCGATGGGATAGGTTGTTTTCGCCGGGCTGGCTTCACGGGCAGGTAACAGACGACCAGGGACTCATAGTCGAGCTGTAGGCAGTATCTCTTTATTCATGCAGGACGCAGCACAATCTAAGACGAGCTAAGCTAAACTCAAGGTAAAGTACTCTAAAACTCACAATGCTGTCTTTATATATACTTGCCAAGTAGGGTGGAAACAGGGTGTGACATAGAGAGGGTGGAGAGAAAAGTGACTGGTGACAATCAGAGTGTGACAAGGAGAGGATCAGGGTGTGACAAGGAGGGGGGGTGGAGCAAAAACATATCATGAAACAGTGGGGATTGAACCAATGCCCTGGAGGGAGGTGCTTGTTAACAGCGGTTATATAAATAGAATGAAGTGGTTATGTAAATAGAATAGTGTTAAGCAGGGGGGATTTAAACCAAATGAAACAGAAGGGGTCTCATGCATACCAACACCCTACCCCACTAGGGGAAGATAGAAACAGACTTGGAGTATTAATTGTCCTGACAACACCAATGTCCAGCAGAGAAGATATTGCATAAGCCAGACCTTCCATCTTTTGCACCCCATAAAGATCTTTGGTCTATATTCCCTGAGGGATAAAGAATAGGGAAACTTCCAATGGAGGGGATGGGATATGGAACTCTGGTGGTGGGAACTGTATGTAATTGTACCCTGTTATCTTACAATCTTGTTAATCATAATTAAATCACTAATGATTTTTTAATTCAGTTTCATCCTTCTTCCTTCACTCAAGAAATAGTTGTTACTTCCTAACAGCTATTAGCTATGGTTAGCTATGGGGTTAGCTATGGCCTCCTTGGACAGAAAAACATATCGGGGGGCAGTCAGTGGCACTCCTGTTTAAGCAAGTATGGTAATATTTGCAAGGACCTGGATTCAAGCACCCACTTCCCACCTGTTGGGGGGCATGCTTCACAGTGGTGAAGTAGGCTTGTCGGTGTCTTTCTCTCTACCTCTCTGCCTTTCCCTCCCCTCTCAATTTTTTTTAGTCCTAGCTAATAAAAAAAAAAGGAAGGGAAAATTGGCTCGTGGGAGCAGTGGATTAATAGAGCTGTCACCAAGCCCCAGAGATAATCCTGGGTGAAAAAATAAAGAAAGAAAGAAAAATGAATCAGTTAACTCATATAATGCCCTGATAATCATTGCAATAAAGACTTTCAAGTAATGGTGGAGCATATAACAAAGCATTTTATAAAACTATAGAAAATTGAGGGGTGAAGCCAAGATGGCGGACTGAGAAGTAGCTTCTGGTCTGAGTTCCGACAACAGGTGGAAACGGTAGGATTTTTTGCCTTCAGGACAGTGAATTCAGGGTCCTACTTGTGACACCAAGGGGGTGAATATATCCCAGTTTGAGTCAGAATATAGAGGAAAAAAGAAAGGAAATTTTTTTTTATTATTCCCGAAGAGCACATCCCCCCCCCCCCGTCATAACCAGACCCTGGGTGCCAGAGAGCTGCTCCTAGAAGGCTTCCCTGCTGAGCTTCTTTCTTTAACAAGATTCCTGGCCCAACAGGGGTTCCATTCCAAGTCTATTCCTTTCTGAAACCCTTGGCCCTCTTTCTTTCTAAGTGGCCAATTGGATCTACAAAGGGAAAGGCTGCCTTGAGGTGTTTTTTTTTTTTTTTTTTGGTTTTTGGTTTTTTTTTGTTGTTGTTGTTTGTTTGTTTGTTTTACTTTCTTAACAATCAGATGCCTCTGCTCAGGCAGCTTGAGGCAATCTGGGACAGGCATTTTACCCTACTCTATTTTATTATTAATATTATATAAAGGTGTATAAGACTATCAGCAGACTTCTCCACTTAAACTCTAAAAGCCAGAAGAGAATGGCAATATATCTATTGAGCCCTGAATGAAAAAGGGTTTCAACCAAAGATAATATATCCTTCTAGACTTTCATTCAAATTAGATTGAGGGATCAAAACCTTCTTATACAAACAACAGTTAAAGGAAGCAACCATCACCAAACTGGCCCTGAAAGAGGTTCTAAAAAACCTCTTATAAACATGAACTTCAATCAAATACTTGCCATATATCAGAACAAATAAAAATTGGTTGAACAATGGCACTACAATACATTAAATCCATAATATCAATAAATATCAATGGCTTAAACTCTCCCATCAAAATGGCAGAGTGGGAGGATGGATCAGAAAATATAACCCAACCATATGCTGCTTGCAAGAATCCCATTTGACACAACAAGATAAACACAGACTTAAAGTAAAAGGATGGAAAACTATCATACAGGCTAATAGACCACAACAAAAGCTAGAACAGCCATTCTCATCTCTTACACAATAGATTTTAAATTAAATAAAGTAATAAAAGATAAGTAAGGACATTACATAATGATTAGAGGGTCAATAAGCCAAGAAGACTTAACAATTATTAACATCTATGCACCCAACGAGGGACCATATACTACATCAAACACCTACTGAAAGAACATCAAAAATACATCAATAGTAATACAATAATAGTGGGAGATTTTAACACCCAACTCTCACACTCTTACACACAGACAGATCAACAAAGCAGAGAATCAACAAAGAAACAAGAGAATTAAATGAAGAGATGGTCAGACTAGACCTCCTGGACATCTTCAGATTTCTTCACCCCCCAAAACAGCAATACACACAAGACATACCCAAGGATAGATCACATGTTAGGTCACAAATACAGCATCAATAAATTCAAGAGCATCGAAATCATCCCAAGTATCTTCTCAACACAGTGGAGTAAAATTAACATTTAACAACAAAAAGAAAATTATTAAAAGACACAGAATTTGGAAACTAATAAACATACTGCTTAAGAACCACTGGGTCAGAGAGTCACTCAAGCAAGAAATTCAAATGTTCCTAGAAACAAATGAAAATGAAGACACAACCTATCAAAATATTTGGGACACAGCTAAAGCAGTATTGAGAGGGAAACTCATAGCCATACAATCACATATTAAAAAACAAGAAAAAGCTCAAATAAACGACCTAAATGCACACCTCAAGGACTTAGAGTAAGAGGAACAAAGAACCCTAAAGCAACCAGAAGGACAGAAATCACTAAAATTAGAGTAGAAATAAACAACATGGAAAATAAGAGAACCATACAGAAGATCAATGAAGCCAAATGTTGGTTCTTTGAAAGATTAAACAAAATTGACAAAGCCCTAGCCAGACTAACTAAACAAAAAAGGGAGAATACTCAAATTCATAGAATCATAAATGATAGAGGAGATATCACAACCGACACCACAGAAATCAAGAAAATCTTGTGAAACTTCTATGAAGAACTATACGCCACCAAGATAGACAATCTGGAAGAATTCCTAGAAGCATATGCCGTTCCAAAACTGAACCAAGAAGAACTACAAAACCTAAATACACCAATCATAGACAAAGAAATCAAAACTGTTATTAAGAATCTCCCCAACAACAAAAGTCCTGGACCAGATGGCTTCACAAACAACTTCTCCAAAACCTTCAGGAAACAGTTAGTACCCATACTTCTAAAGCTTTTCCATAAGATCGAAGAAACAGGAACACTCCATTCCACCTTCTATGAAGCCAACATCACCCTGATACCAAAAGCAGATAGGGACACAGCAAAAAAGGAAAACTACAGACCAATATATATGATGAACATAGATGCCAAAATATTAAACAAGATCTTGGCCAACCGGATACAGCAGCATATCAAAAAGATTGTTCATCATGACCAAGTGGGATTCATCCCAGGAATGCAAGGTTGGTTCAACATACGTAAGTCAATCAATGTCATTCACCAGATCAATAAAAGCAAAGCCAAAAACCACATGATTATCTCAATATATGCAGAGAAAGCCTTTGACAAAATCCAACACCCATTCATGCTCAAAAGCCTACAAAAAATGGGAATAGATGGGAAATTCCTCAAGATAGTGGAGTCTATATATAGCAAACCTACAGTCAACATCAGACTCAATGGACAGAAGGTGAAAGCATTCCCCCTTAGATTGGTGACTAGACAGGATTGTCCACTATCACCATTACTCTTCAACATAATGTTGGAAGTTCTTGCCATAGCAATCAGGCAAGAGAAAGAAATCAAAGGCGTATAGACTGGAAGGGAAGAAGGCAAGCTCTCACTATTTGCAGAAGATATGATAGTATACATAGAAAAACCTAAAGAATCCAGCAGAAAACTACTGGAAGATATTAGGCAATATAGAGAATAGAACAAAAACTACAATCATTTATCTGGAACCAGAAAACACCTAGAATTGCCAAAACCATCTTGAGGAAAAGAAACAGAAATGGAGGCATCACACTCCCAGATCTCAAACTTTATTATAAAGCCATCATAATCAAAACAGCATGGTACTGAAACAAAAATAGGCACACAGACCAGTGGAACAGAATTGAAAGTGCAGAACTAACCCCCCACACCTATGGACATCTAATCTTTTATAAGGGGGGCCAAACCATTAAATGGAAAAAGGAGGCTCTCTTCAATAAATGGTGCTGGGAAAACTGGGTTGTAACATGCAGAAGAATGAAACTGAACTACTTTACCTCACGAGAAACAAAAATCACCTCCAAATGGATTAAAGTCATGGATATTAGACCAGAAACAATCAAATATTAAGAGGAAAACATTGGTAAAACACTTTCCCACCTAAACATCAAGGACATCTTTGATGAAACAAATCCATTTGCAAGAAAGACTAAAGCAGAAACAAACCAATGAAACTACATTAAATTGAAAAGCTTCTGTGCAGCCAAAGAAACTATCACACAAACAAAGAGACCCCTCACAGAATGGGAGAAGGTCTTCACATGCCATACATAAGACAAGAGACTAATCCCCAAAATATACAAAGAGCTCAACTAACTTAGCACCAGAAAAGCAAATGACCCCATCCGTAAATGGGCAGGGGATATGAACAGAACATTGACTCCAGAGGAAATCCAAAAGGCTAACAAACATATGAAAAACTGCTCCAGGTCTCTGATTGCCAGATAAATGCAAATAAAGACAACATTAAGATACCACCTCACTCCTGTAAGAATGGCATAAATCAAAAAGGAGAGGAGCAACAAATTCTAGAGAGGATCTGGGGGACAGAGGAACCCTTCTTAGCTGCTGGTGGGAATGTAAATTGGTCCAGCCTCTGTGGAGAGCAGTCTGAAGAACTCTCACAAGGCTAGATACAGACCTTCCATATGACACAGTAATTCCTCTCCAGGGGATATACCCCAAGGACTCCATAACACCCAACCAATAAGAGGTGTGTACTCCTATGTTCATAGCAGCACAATTCATAATAGCTAAAACCTGGAAGCAACCCAGGTGCCCAACAACAGATGACTGGGTGAGAAAGCTGTGGTATATATACATAATGGAATACTATGCAGCTACTAAGAACAACGAACTCAACTTCTCTGACCCATCTTGAATGGAGCTAGAAGGAATTATGTTAAGTGGTCTAAGTCAGAAAGATAAAGATGAGTATGTCATGATCCCACTCATCAACAGAAGTTAAGAAAGAACATCAGAAAGGGAAACTAAAAGCAGGATCTGACTAAATTGAAAGTAGGGCACCAAAGTAAAAACCCTGTGGTGAGGGGGCTGGTGGACATGCAGCTTCCTGGGCCGGCAGCGGGGGTGGGAGTGGGAGTGGGTGGGTGAGATGGGACACAGTCTTTTAGTGACAGGAATGGTGTTTATGTACACACCTATTAAATTGTAGTCATATAAAACACTATTTAATTAATATGAGAGAGGGAAAAATGGATTGTATGTCTAACAAAGGGACTTTTCAAAGTTAACCCAATTACCAAATAATGTGATGATATCAGTAACTATCCATTGTCTTCTTGAACCCTAAGACAGCAGGAACCTCACATTTTCACTATAGAGCCTAAACTTCCCCCAGTCCTGGGACCCTAGGGTAGGGCCTACTTTCCCGTATGCTTCTCCCAATTCTTATCAAATAGTATTGCATCTGCTGATTGCAACCTAATCAACACAAATAGTGTCACCCCAGCTTGATTCACTTCAGACTGTGTCCAGAGACTTCAGGTGTAGAACGACAATCCTTCAGCTTCATCACTCTAATGAGACCTTTCCTTTCATAGTATTCTCTAATTCCATCCCAGGTGGTTCACTTCCTAACAAAGTCCCAAAACCTAGATATAGACCAGGTTACAGGAGATAGAGTATATGTTCACATGTATCCATAAACTAGGGCAAATATATGTCTGAAAGCAGTAGTACACTAGTGTTTGCAGTGAGTACCCCCCAGCACTTCACCTCCACTATTCCAACCTTTGGGTCCATGATTCTTCAACAATTTGTTTGGCTTTGTATATTAACTCTCTTTTCAGCCACCAGGTTCCAGAGGCCATCAGGATGCTGGCCAGGCTTCCCTGAACTGAAGACCCCACCAAAATGTCCTGGAGCTCCACTTCCCAAGGGTCTCACCCTACGAGGGAAAAAGAGAGGCAGACTGGGAGTATGGATGGACCAGTCAAAGCCCATGTTCAGTGGGGAAGCAATTACAGAAGCCAGACCTCCCACCTTCTGCAACCCACAATGACCCTGGGTCCATTCTCCCAGAGGGATAGAGAATGGGAAAGTTATTGTGGAGGGGATGGGATATGGATACTGGGTGGCTGGAATTGTGTGGAGTTGTACCTCTCCATTATATGATTTTGTTAATTTCTCCTTTCTTAAATAAATAAAATGATAATAATAAAAAGAAAAAGAGCTATAGAAAATCACTTGACCCTTCAGTCAAATATGGTCTATCTGGCACTGTACCTCCCTTAAATTCTTTTTTCTGTGTCCCTTTTAACATCATGTTCTGTTTGACTTGCAAGTATTTGTCAAAGTCATTCATGGTTTATACAGGAAAGTACTGTTTTCTTCTTATAAATCTGGAATAATGAACCATAGTAGCCTCTGAAATTCTTCCGAGCCTAGACAGTAAAAGATATGGGCAGGCCTGCAAGATAGTTCACCAGGATAATCCATTCGTTTTGCTATACATAGCCTGTACTCAATGTAGGAATCTTCACTGATGTGGTGTCTTTCCCATGCTCTCTCTATCTCTGTCTCCTTCTATCTTAAAATTTCAACTCACAGTACTGAAGACCCTGCAATGACAAAAATAAATCAATATACATTTACCATATTTCTCTTTTATTCAGATCCTTTTATTGGCAGGGGTAATGGCTTACATTACAACTGTTGACACATGGAGACAATTTCTTGTTTCCCTGTGGTAGGTATTTGCAAAATATTCTCATCTATAACATAGATTATCTTCTGTTGTCATGTGACAGGAACCCAACCCTGCTCCAATACTCCTTTCCCCTCCTAACTGAAATTCTTCTGCTTTGATACAATACACCTTATCTAGTCCAGGTTTATCTTGTGTTTTCTCTTTCTGCCCTTGTGCCAGGCTAGCTTCGCTGGAGAGTTAGAGAGGAGGAATTCATGGTCGCTTGGTAATAAATTCTTTATTGATGCAGACCCCCCAGAGTTATGTGTGATCACAGCGGGTTTAGTCCACATGTAGCTAGCAGAATGTCCACCTCTGGCTATGCACACCAGCCCTTCTCCAGGTCGGTACATGGAAGAGAAGGAGAGCAAAACCAGAACAGCAGCAGGCTTTATAGGGTAAAAGCCAGAAGTGCCAAGTCAGAAAAGGAAATGGCTAGGAAAGGGTATGGAGAGAGGCGAAAGGCATGCTGGGAAGGTGGAAGTGTCCTTAACAACTGTTGAGATGGTTTTAACTGAATTAGCAACACCCAAGGGGATAACCTGGTGGGAATCTTTCAGACAAAACAATGATTATGTAAATAGACCATTGTATCAGCAATGGAGCATGGAGCAGAGTGGGGGGGGGAGGGGCTTGCTTTAAGTTCTGACACCCTTACTTCAGATATCTGTGAGATCATCCAATATCCAGTATTTGTGCTTCTCTTTTTGGCAATCTCACTTAACATGATTTGAGATCCAACCAAGATGAAGTAAAGGCGATGATTTTGTCTTTTTTAACAGGAGAATAGTTTGTCACCCTGTATGTATATCACTTACCTGAAAGCCACTCATCTGTTGTTGAACATCTGGGTTGCTTCCAAGTTTGAGCTATTACAAATGGTGCTGCTACAAACAGAAATATACATAGCAATGGTGGGTGTATTGTTTTACATGCACCAAGCATTTTTTTTAATACTCCTGAAATCTGATAGTTTCATGAAGACTGTGAAGTCACACATGCTAAATCGCTAATAAAATACATGAAAATAAAAAATAATTTTCTATCCTTATACTGTCTTTGCTGTTGAATTCCAAAACAAGAAATACAACTTCAAACTTTCCCTCTCTGAATATCCATGTTGTTTATTGTAAGATTTGCTTATTTCTTAATATGAGAGAAAGAACTAGAGTATCACTGTAGTACAAGGGACACTGGGGACCAAACTTAGGTCCTCATGCTCTAAATTCAGTGTTATAACTATGATATCACCTCCTGGGCTACTGGGACTTTCTTACTGTTAAACAACCATCAAAAGCTCTATACCAATTCAAATATGCCTTATGTTGTACTGTACAGTCCACGTTGAGCCAACAAATGCCTCTTCCCATGTTTACCTCAGCTGTGTCCTGCTCTCCAGTTCCCCTCCTATACCATCTTCTCTTTTAAACCAGTTTCAGTCTTCAGTTTGACATAGAAGACTTCTTTTTTAAATGACAGCCAGAAAGATCTTTCTGAATTTGTTGAGATCATCACAGGGTAGAGGAAAAAAATGTTAATTGCATCCCTACATTTATTTCTAGTCTCCTCTTGTCCTCTATTCTACCTTTACTTACTGAACTTCAGATATACCACACAGCACATATCATTTACAATTCTATCAAAATATCAATTCTCTGAAGAAAGTACTGTGTTCTCTTATAAATGTCAACATTTTTCAATTTTTTCACATAATCACTAGCCATTTCTCTATTTTGGAAATGATTTATTTTAATGCCTTTTTTCTAGACAATAAACTCAATCAGGTTAGTCATTTTTGGTTGTTGAAAGCTTTTATCCCCAGCTCCTAATATAATGCCTGGATTATTTCAAAACCTCAATAAATTTATCCTAGAACAAGAAAAGAAAGAAGGAGAGAAAGAAAGAGACAGTGACTAGATTGGAAAGCGTATCTTTAGATACTTGATTCCACATGGCTAGGGAAGACCTACAGATTCAAGATAATTAGAGTTATAATAAAAGTGCTCTAGATTGAAGGATTGAAGGTAGAAGTCAGGGACACTGAAATATTGCCTACAGCATAACTTTGTGTCAGTCAGGAATACTCCTCTTTCTTCCTACATGAACAAGAAATTCCTGTTCTGTTAAACTACAATGTATTTGCTCTTTCTTCAACAGCATGTTACCTTAAATATGTTTTTCTTAATATCTCAGGATAAATTTTAGCTCTACTTGACAAATGAGATTATCAGTGATTATAGATATATGCCAATTATTTTCAGAAATTTGAACTGTTTTTAATGGAATATGATGATCAGAGTTCTAAGACCAACAGCCGCACACAAAATATACTTTGATAAGCATGAGATTTTTGTAGATACTACTTTATCTTGTGAATTTATAAGCAAAGTTCATTATTAATTTTTTTCTTAACTGAGCTAGACCCAGTTAATTAAAGAGCAAAAATGTACACTAAATCATTTACTATACCACCACATGTTGTTTGAGTGCAATTGATAGAGGGGAAAAAAAAGATTTTTGTGTAGAATAGGCTAACAGAAGGAAAAAATGTAAAATGCGCAGTCTCGTAAGGCATTCAGATGTTGCTCAGTCCCCTCACCTACTCATAACACCTAGTATTAGGAATACCAGCTATTTCTGTATATATTATATGAGAAAACATAATGTTTTGGATTAAGATTGAGTAAGAATGCAAGCAAGTTTGAAAGGAAAGTTAGGCAAAAGCAAAGCTTGCTGCAGGTTCTTAGACATAAGGTATTGATTATATCTGTGTTTTCCTGCCTCTGCTTGGGATTTAGAATGCTCTGGCACCTTAAAGAACTAGAAATAAATATATTTACATATTTAGCCTGAGCATTGATTTTCCTCACATTTGGTTATGGTT
This sequence comes from Erinaceus europaeus, assembly GCF_950295315.1. Taxonomy (NCBI): domain Eukaryota; kingdom Metazoa; phylum Chordata; class Mammalia; order Eulipotyphla; family Erinaceidae; genus Erinaceus; species Erinaceus europaeus. The sequence continues at coordinate 14,393,768 of NC_080185.1, forward strand.
GATGTGTGATTTCTCCAAGTGGAACCAATCACAGCAGGGATACATAAAAGGAAGGCACAACAACAGAGAAAAATCCACTGATATTTCACAAGCACACAGTAGTTATAGCACAACAACTACTTTTTGTGTACATATGATGTATTATTCCTTCAGTATTTCCAAAAGAACACTAAAAGACAAAACTTCATAACTCTTAGACTCAGTGAAAATTCTAGTGTTGTTGGAAGGATTTGCAATTATGTTCTTTTGGTATCCTGTATATAAAAACGTTCCTGAGTTTAAGATGATTAGAATTCAGGAATGCTGGGCTAGCGTGGGGGTGCTTTTTCCCGGGTGGGTACTCTCTGGGTTGGAGAGAACTCGACAGGACTCAGCCTGGGCTGCTACTCACTCAGAGACACAGGAGATAGATGACTCAGGAACTCATGGCAGAGTGGTAATGTAAAAGGATCTATTCATCAGGGAGCCAATGCTTTTATAGTACAAAACTGAAAGTGGCAAGTCGGAAACAGAAATGGCTAGTAAAGGGGGTGGAGAAAGGCAAATGCACACTGGGAAGGTAGAAGTTTCCTTAGCAACTGTTGAGAGGGTTTTAACCAGTGGGATTAATGTTACCCTGCAGGCAGGGGAGGTCTGGAGGTAGAAAGAAGATAAAACAATGGGATGGGTGGGGATCTTTCAGGCAAAACAATTATTATGTAAATAGGCTATAGTGTAAGAAATGCAGGATGGAGCAAGGTGGGGGGGGTGTGCTGGCTTAATGCCCGACATAGGAATCTAACAAAATATAACCTTATGAAGTCAGAGAATTTCATCACTTTATTTTTATTCATATATCCTTTACACATATATACTAGATAGTCCATACGTGTTCATAAATTATTTCTGAATGAACTTGTAAATGTAGCAAGGCTTTTGGTTTAAGAAAAGGATAGAGATATATCCTAAGGAAAAAAAAATCCGAAGAGATAAATGTACACTTGTGTTCATAGCCACAAAATTTGCAATAGCCCAAACATGGAAGCAACTTAGCTGTCCAACAACAGAGGAGTGGCTAAGAAAGCAGTGGTCTATATACATAATGGAATATTACTCAACTATTAAGAATTATCAAGTTACTTTCTTCACCTCATCTTGGATGGAGCTTGAAGAAATTGTGTTAAGTGAGATAAGCCAAAAAGTGAAGGATGAATATAAGAGAATCTCACTTGTTGATGGAATTTAAGAAACAAGAACAAGTAAAACTTGGACTGGGTTTGGTGCATTGCACCAAAAAAAAAAAAAAGCTCTCAGGGAAAGAAAGAAGGCAGGGATGGCACTTTGTGGTCCTGGCGATGGAAAGGGGCCTAATTTGGGGGTAAGAGTGTTTTGCAGACATTTATCATGATGAAATGATAAATTGTACCCATGTCTCAACAACTGCAGTATAAAGAATTACCCACACACACACACCCAATAAAACAGAAAAAAAAAAAAAAGAAAAAGGTTTGAAATCACAGTAGTAAATGAAAAGAGCATTTTCATTAGTGAGGGAAAAAAATGGAACAACCTTTCAAATTGCTTTACAAAGTGTTGAGATCAAATTTCATCATTGGATTAGCACTGTCTGAATTAGGAAGAATCACATTGATCCATGGGTCTGAGACTTAACACAAGCATTATAGAAACTGTGAGGAAATTACCATATGAGGAAATATGAAGAACATTCAGTTTCATTTGCATCAGTGTCATGCCGTCTTACTAACATTTGAAGAGTGTCTATTGTCTACTTTTCCCAGTCAATCTGAGGTGAAAGACAGTAGTTTTGACCTCAGGGAGATGCCAGTCTAGAAGATATCACTGTCTCTCATCTTCTCATCTGCTTATAGATTGATTTTAGAGGAGAAATTATGAGGTTTGAAAATGTCCCCAGTAAATCTTTATCCTCTGAAGGTATAACATTATTTTACATCGTTATAGAATGTTGTTGAGAGAACAGAAAAGGGCAGAGTTGAGGTTATTCTCTATGTGATTATCTTTGGCCAAGCAGTTCCCTACAGAATTACAATTCAAATAAACCACAATGATTTTTTTCAGCCTAGCAAAATAACTCAGTTGAATAGTGTGATACTTTACCATGTGCGCAACCCAGGTTCAAGTCCATGCCCTCACTACATTGAAGAAAGTATATCTTTCAACTCTCTTTCTATCTCTGTCTTGTTGTCTCTTTCTCTCTCTCTCCACATCTCCCTCTCACCACATATATAATTTTCTAAAGATGAAAAATTCAGTGGGTCCAGCACTCAAAGCTCCAATCTAAGGTATCTTTTCAGCTTCATCTATTTCGTTTTTAAGTATTAATTGTGCAGCTTGAATCAATCTATAGCATCTCACCTCTAGACTGCATTGTAAATACAAACTGTACACTGCTTTATTGTGTGATTACAAAGTATATACTGCTTCATAGAATTCATGAGAAAGATATATCAGTGAGATTTATGGTTAGACTAGAGTAACTAGAGTTACTATCATATGCAATAGATAATACATGAAATCAACCAAAACGTCTATCAAAAGTTGACTGGATACAGAAATTGCAAGACATATACACAATGGAATACTACTCTGTCATTCAAAAGGTGATATTGTGCCTTTTGGGATAAGATAATTGGGATGCAAGGTAATTAAGGGAAATACCAAAGTGAAAGAAAATTCTGAATGAATTCATTCAGATGGTTATTATAAATAACAAAAGTGAAATATTTGACACAAACAAACAAACAAAAACCTCAACCAACTTTGAGATTCTCTGAAAACCTTGATTACTACTGAGGGTCAGGAAAGAAGGATGGGAGGAAATCGTCAAGGGGTCACTTTGAACACTAGAACTGTGCTGGTGAGTACAGTGAGTCTTATACATATATAGACTTATAAAGATGTAGACCTGACATTTTGTAGTAATGTAAGCAATTGAGGAATCAAGAAAAGCAGTAACATTTTAACCAGTGCAACCCACATTTTAATTGGTTAAAATAAGTGTCTTCTAGTAGAGACAGGTTGCAAAATCTAAGATAAGTGGATTTTTCTACTATTATCACTATGGATTTAATGAAAATTTAACTGAGAAAAACAAAACCTCCAGATAATGTAATTACTTAATTATGCATGTCACCCATGTGAAAGTGAGTGAAAATGACTTACTTATATTTCAAAAGGTATGTTAGAGAAAGCATTCAGGTAGTAGTGGGTCCAGTATAGCACACTCATTACCACTCATGATGACCAGGGTTCATTCCCCCTAGTCCTCACCTTTCGGGGTGGGGAGCCCACGAGCAGTGGACTAATGGTGCAAGTATATTTCATTCTCTCTGTATATCTCTCCCTCTTCTTTTCTATTTCTGCTTCTCATGTTCTACTCTATCAAAGAAAGAGGAATGTAGGGAAACCAATGTCCCTGAGAAATGGAGAATTGTGCATGTATAGAAAGCCAACAATAACTCTGATATCTTCTGAGGCTACCCTTTGTAGGTGAGGTTGGGGAGCTTGAATGAACCAGGCCCTCACTCACTGTCAGGTGTGCTTTATGGGGCTGCATCCACCATCTGGACCAATAATTTCATTTTGTAGAGGGTTGATCCTTCCTGCCTAAATGCTAATTCCTCAATGAGAAAGTCATAAATTATTAGATATATTCTATGTCTTTGGTTCTTGACAACACTTAATCACTAGCATATATTCACATGTTGCTTATTTAGTGAAAATTTGATTCTTTTAAAAAAATCAAGAAAATTTTAAATAATAGCCTCCTCCTAAACTCGTCTATCTCTGGAGGACAGGGCTTAAGTGGGGTTAGTATAAAAGACTTGGGATATCACCAACTAAGTCATCTATAAATAAACAGGTATGAATGGAGAAGAAATGAAAGTTGACCATTGTGCCATAAAGTAGAGTGGAGTAGACAACCATCAGTACCCAAGATATCATGGTAAATTAGGTCTCAATCCAAGCAAATGTTGCCATCCAAGCAGATGCTAGCTAGTGTCAAACAACAAAAGTCACATTTCCTTCTAGCCTGCGTCATCAGTTTTAGGCTGCCAGTCTGATGTAAGTGAGACCCAAGTTCTAGATGACAGATAACAGGGGCATTGCAAATACATTTTTTAAAGATTTTATTTATTTATTAATGAGAAACATAGGAGGAGACAGAAAGAGCCAGACATCACTCTGCTACATGTGCTGCCAGGGATTGAACTCAGGACCTCATGCTTGAGAGTCTGATGCTTTATCCACTGGGCCACCTCCAGGAGCACTGCAGATACATTTTATGTATGTGTTCACTGAAATTGATTGCCAGGTTCCCTTTGAGATGATCATAAAACCACATTTGACCTCAAAGAAAGGAAGAACTGTTAACTGACTGTCAAGTTTGACCCAAGTATATAGGGCAAGAAATAAGCCTGGACAAGCTCCTTCACAAAGTATTGGGCAGCACAGAGAGGAAAGAAAGAAAAAAAAAAGCCTGATTAATATGCCAGACTTAAAACTGGAAGCTAACAAGACCAATTTTTGAAGCAGGCCCAACTTTTGCAGGTTGTGCTCCTGTTATTCTGGTTATCTTGGCCAGGATTTGTTTATAAACTGCGTGGGGCTTGGCACATTTTTCTAGTCATTTTCAGGAGCTCAGTGGGACTGGGGGAGGTGGAGGCTGATGAATAAGCACACTAAAGCTTAGTTAAATATGAATTCATTTTTGACATTTAGTAGCAGCTCAAACATGTTAAAAGAGATAAAAGTTCTCTGTACTTCTTCCTGCATGACCCCCAAGGTTGTTGCCCTTGTTGTTGTAGCCTCATTGTGGCTATTATTATTGCCACTATTGATGTTGTTCATTGTTGGACAGGACAGAGAGAAATGGAGAGAGGAGGGGAAGACAGAGAAGGGGAGAGAAAGATAGACACCTACAGACCCACCTCACCACCTGTGAAGCGACTCTCCTGCAGGTGGGGAGCCGGGGGCTCAAACCCGGATCCTTACGCCCGTCCCTTCGCTTTGCACCACATGCGCTCAACCCACTGTGCCACCACCAGACCCCCTCTAAATTTCTTAAATGTGTTTATCTTATATATTATACTTATTATGAGAAGAAATAGACATTATTAGTGTTCTTAGTTCAGACCTTTAAGTTGAGAAAATCAACAGCAAGCAATATATTTGGACAACTTTTAAATATATGTGACAAAACAGTTAATAATCTAATATATCATGAAATGTTTTAACTCAGTAAGCAAGTTAAAGAAGTTCAATAGAAAAGGAGTGCAAGATATGAGAAGACAATTCAAATGAGAAGGCAAATAGAGTTTTTGTTCACTGCAAAGCACAAGTTGGAGGGAAAAGCATCCAGTAGTAGCTTAGTTAATCAGATATATAATTTATCCAGTATACGTCTCATTTGATTTGCTTGCTCTCTCTCTGAATGTCTTCAAATATCTGAGGTCCTATGGAACATTTCCAGAAATATTATATATTTTATTAGATTTCATTAGAGAATATAAAAACACACTTTGTTTTATTTTAATGAGAAATTTACACAGAGAGAGAGAGAGATTCAGACAGACAACAGAGCACTGCTTAGCTCTGACTTACAGAGATGCAGGGAATAGAACCTGTGAATTTGGAGCCTCAAGAATTGTAACATGTGGGGGTAGATAGCATAATGGTTATGCAAACAGACTCTCATGCCTGAGACTCTGTCAAGTCCCAGGTTCAGTCCTCCTCATCACCATAAGCCAGAGCTGAGCAGTGGTCTGGTTAAAAAAAAAAAAAAAAAAAGAAGAATTGCATCGTGTACACTCAACCAGGTGTGTGCCAGTCTACCCCAGAGCTTCAAGAATTGAATGGAAGGAATGGAATGGGCCAAAATGACTATCCCCATTGTAGCTAGTTTGTTATAATTAAACTCCACAGGAAACTGAGGAGAAAAGCATGACTTTACAAGAATTGTAAACTCTTCTGGAAAGGTGAGAGCACATGCACTAGAGTACATGTGGGCAATAAGATTCAGAGAGAGGAACTTCGATGTTGAAGCACTAAGGTCAGCAATCCACACAAGGCCACATTCACAATATCCGATTTTCTAAGACTATGCCTTCACTGCCTTACTAAGCCATGCCTACACCTGTTGCCACTTCTAGGTATGTTTTCCTAAGCATCCCAGTAACAGAATGAAAATCTTTTTGCATAGCAATTACACTATTTTCCCCATCTGCATTAGATAAGATATGATGTGAACTCTGTCAATTTGATATAATGCTTTCTTCCTCAATGATTTAGGTCTTTTTAGCCAGTTATGCAAGACCTTTGCAATTTACTGTTGTTTGACTCACAGTGTCATTTACATGCAATTACCTGGTGCAGGGAACCTCAAGGCAAAACCTTTGGTAGATGTCATTTTTCCCCAGCTACCCTGTCTTAATGGCTGCGTCCAATCAGATTGGCTCTTTGCATAATGGTTTACAATCTATAGGTTAGGTGATGTATTCAGTCATATCCTGGCTTCAAAAGATGATTTGACTCAGGGAAATTTCATAGAGATTCACCTCACAAACATCTTTTTTTTTCTCCTTAGAAAACTAAAAGGGACAATTCCATTTGCAAAAAAGTCTTGGTATACTAGGAGTACTGTAGCTCCAAGTAGAGCCGTAAAGGCAACAGTGAAGACCATTTATATGGAATGCCTTTACAATTTCAAATTAGCTGCTGTAAGGGAGACACTGATGAATGAGATTGGGTGGGCCAGCTGCCAAGTGAAGTTATACAGTAGACAGCAGAACAGAAGACAAGCCAGAGGCAGGTCAGCTAGACAACTGAGGAATATACAAGGACCATGTTACTCAACATTTATTTATTTATTTATTTATTTATTTATTTATTTATTTATTTTGTGTTTTTTTTTATTTATTTAAGAAAGGATTAATTAACAAAACCATAGGGTAGGAGGGGTACAACTCCACACAATTCCCACCGCCCAATCTCCATATCCCACCCCTCCCCCGATAGCTTTCCCATTCTCTATCCCTCTGGGAGCATAGACCCAGGGTCATTGTGGGTTGCAGAAGATAGAAGGTCTGACTTCTGTAATTGCTTCCCCGCTGAACATGGGCGTTGACTGGTCGGTCCATACTCCCAGTCTGCCTCTCTCTTTCCCTAGTAGGGTGGGTCTCTGGGGAAGCTGAGCTCCAGGACATATTGGTGGGGTCTTCAATCCAGGGAAATCTGGCCGGCATCCTGATGACACCTGGAACCTGGTGACTGAAAAGAGAGTTAACATACAAAGCCAAACAAATTGTTGAGCAATCATGGACCCAAAGCTTGGAAAAGTGGAGAGGAAGTATTAGGGAGGTACTCACTGCAAACTCTAGTGTACTTCTGCTTTCTTACTTTGGTGCCATACTCCAAACTCAGTCAATTTCTGCTTTGCGTTTCTACTTCTTTTTTTTTTTTTTACATGCATAACATTCCCCAGATTCCCATTTAACAATATAACCCCCACTATTTCATTCATCATTTTTCATGGACCTGTATTCTCCCCACACACCCACCCACCCCAGAGTCTTTTACTTTTGTGTAATACTCCAATTCCATTTAAGGTTCGACTTGTGTTTTCTTTTCTAATCTTGTTTTTCAACTTCGGCCTGAGAGTGAGATCATCCCGTATTCATCCTTCTGTTTCTGACTTATTTCACTCAACATGATTTTTTCAAGGTCCATCCAAGATCGGCTGAAAACGGTGAAGTCACCATTTTTTACAGCGGAGTAGTATTCCATTGTGTATATATACCACAACTTGCTCAGCCACTCATCTGTTGTTGGACACCTGGGTTGCTTCCAGGTTTTGGCTATTACAAATTGTGCTGCCAAGAACATATGTGTACACAGATCTTTTTGGATGGGTGTGTTGGTTTCCTTAGGATATATCCCCAGGAGGGGAATTGCAGGGTCATAGGGTAGGTCCATTTCTAGCCTTCTGAGAGTTCTCCAGACCGTTCTCCACAGAGGTTGGACCAATTGACATTCCCACCAGCAGTGCAGGAGGGTTCCTTTGACCCCACACCCTCTCCAGCATTTGCTGCTGTTACCTTTTCTGATGTGTGACATTCTCACAGGAGTGAAGTGATATCTCATTGTTGTCCTGATTTGCATTTCTCTGACAATCAGAGACTTGGAACATTTTTTCATGTGTTTCTCGGCCTTTAGGATCTCTTCTGTGGTGAATATTCTGTCCAAGTCCTCCCCTCACTTTTGGATGGGGTTATTGGTTGTCTTGTTGTTGAGTCTGGCAAGCTCTTTATATATGTTGGTTATTAAACTCTTATCTGATGTATGGCATGTAAAGATCTTCTCCCACTCTGTAAGGGGTCTCTTGATTTGGGTAGTGGTTTCTTTTGCTGTGAAGAAGCTTTTTAATTTGATGTAGTCCCATAGGTTTATACTTGCCTTAGTCTTCCTTGTAATTGGATTCGTTTCATTGAAAATGTCTTTAAAATTTATGCGGAAAAAAGTTCTTCCAATATTTTCCTCTAAGTATCTGATAGTTTCTGGTCTAACATCCAAGTCCTTGATCCACTTGGAATTTACTTTTGTATTTGGTGAAATACAGTCATTCAGTTTCATTCTTCTGCATGTTTCAACCCATTGTTTCCAACACCATTTGTTGAAGAGACTCTGCTTCCCCCATATAATAGTCTGGGCCCCTTTGTCAAAGATTAGATGTCCATACGTGTGGGGCCTCATTTCTGGGCTCTCAATTCTATTCCACTGGTCAGTGTGTCTGTTCATGTTCCAGTACCAAGTAGTTTTGATGACAATGGCCCTATAATACAGTTTGAGATCTGGGAGTGTGATGCCTCCAGTTCTGTTCTTTTTTCTCAAGATTGTTTTGGCAATTCTAGGTCTTTTCTGGTTCCAGATAAACATTTGTAGCATTTTTTCTATTCTCCTAAAAAATGTGCTTGGGATCTTGATGGGGATAGCATTAAATTTGTAGATGGCTCTGGGTAGTATATTCATTTTGATGATGTTAATTCTTCCAGCCCATGAACATTGAATATCTTTCTACTTCTTTGTGTCTTTTTCAATTTCTTTGAGTAGTGACTCATAATTTTCAGTATACAAGTCTTTCACTTCTTTGGTTAGGTTTATTCCTAGATATTTTATTGTTTTTGTTGCTATAGAAAAAGGAACTGATTTCTGGATTTCAATTTCTTCTAACTTAGTGTTTGCATAGAGGAATGCCTTTGACTTTTGAATGTTAAATTTTATAGCCTGACACATTACTGTATTGCCTGATGATTTCCAAAAGCTTCTTGCAGGATTCCTTAGGTTTTTCCATGTATACTATCATGTCATCTGCAAATAAGGAGAGTTTGACTTCTTCTCTTCCAATCTGTATGCCTTTAATTCCTTGCTCCTGCCTGATTGCTATGGCAAGAACTTCCAACACTATGTTGAATAGTAATGGTGATAGTGGGCAGCCCTGTCTAGTACCTGATCTGAGGGGAAATGCTTCCAGTTTTTCACCATTGAGTATGATGTTGGCTGTAGGTTTGCTATATATAGACTCCACTATCTTCAGGAATTTTCCATCTATTCCTATTTTTTGTAGTGTTTTGATCATAAAGGGATGTTGTATTTTGTGAAAGGCTTTCTCTGCATCTATTGATATGACAATGTGATTTTTGGTCTTGCTTTTGTTGATGTGGTGGATCACATTGATTGATTTATGTATATTAAACAACCTTGCATGCCTGGGATAAACCCCACTTGGTCATGATGAACAATATTTTTGATATACTGCTGTATCCGGTTGGCTAGAATTTTGTTCAATATTTTTGCATCTATGTTCATCAGAGATATTGGTCTGTAGTTTTCTTTTTTGGTTGTGTCCCTGTCTGCTTTTGGTATCAGGGTGATGTTGGCTTCATAGAAGCTGGCAGGGAGTATTCCAGTGTCTTCAATCTTCTGGAAGACTTTTAAAAGTAGAGGTATTAGTTCTTCTTTGAAAGTTTTGTAGAATTCATTTGTAAAACCATCTGGTCCAGGACTTTTATTTTTGGGAAGATTTTTGATAACTGTTTCAATTTCATTAGCTGTGATGGGCCTGTTCATGTTATCCACTTCCTCTTTACTTAGTTTTGGAAGTTGGTAGGTATCTAGGAAATCATTCATTTCTTCCAGGTTCTCTAGCTTGGTGGCATATAGTTGTTCATAGAAGCCTCACATGATATGTTGAATTTCTGCAGTGTCTATTGTGATTTCTCCTCTTTCATTTACTATCCGATTTATTTGGGTCTTCTCCCTTTTTTGTTTTGTGAGTCTGGCTAAAGTTTTGTCGATTTTGTTTACTCTTTCGAAGAACCAACATTTACTTTCATTGATCTTTTGTATGGTTTTCCTATTCTCAATGTTATTTATTTCTGCCCTAACTTTAGTAATTTCTGTCCTTCTGGTTGCTTTAGGATTCCTTTGTTGTTCTTCTTCTAGGTCTTTAAGATGTGCAATCAGGCTGTTTATTTGTGCCTTTTCTTGTTTCCTAATGTGTGCTTGTATAGCTATGAACTTCCCTCTTAGGACTGCTTTAGCTGTGTCCCAAATATTTTGATAGCTTATGTCTTCATTTTCATTGAACTCTCGAAACATTTTGATTTCTTCCTTGATTTCCTCTTTGACCCAGAAGTTGTTAAGAAGTGTACTGTTGAGCTTCCACATTTTGGGACTGTTACTAATCTTTTGTTGATTGTTAAGTGTTAGTTTAATTCCACTGTGGTCTGAGAAGATGCTTGGGATGATTTCAGTGCTCTTGAATAGGCTGATGCTGTCTTTGTGGCCTAACATATGGTCTATCCTTGAGAATGATCCATGTGGATTTGAGTAAAATGTGTATTCCAGTTTCTTGGGATGAATGACTCTGAAGATGTCCAATGGTTCTAGTTTATCTAATTTTTCATTTAGCTCCCTTATGTCTTTACTGATTTTCTTCCTGGATGATCTGTCAAGTTGAGATAGTGGGGTGTTGAAGTCCCCTACTATGATTGTGTTACTGTTAATATATTGCTGTAGCTCTTTCAGTAGAAGTTTGATGTATTTAGATGGCTTCTCATTGGGTGCATAGATATTAATAATTGTTAAGTCCTCTTGATTGACTGATACTCTGAGCATTAAGTAGTGTCCATTCCTATCTTTTTTAATCTTATCTATTTTAAAGTCTATCATGTCAGATATGAGAATAGCTGTTCCTGCCCTTTTTTGTGGGCCATTGGCTTGAATGATAGTTTTCCATCCTTTCACTTTAAGTCTGTGTTTGTCTTGTTGCGTTAGGTGAGTTTCCTGTAGACAACCTATTGTTGGGTTGTGTTTTCTGATCCATCTTCCTACTCTGTGTCTTTTAATAGGTGAATTCAGGCCATTGACATTTCTTGATATCAAAGATTGAAGATATTTTAACGCCATTCTTGTAGAGTTTTAGAGTGTTTTGATATATGTCCTATTTGTGGTGGTCTGGTTGTTTATAGGAGACCTTCCAGAACTTCTTTCAGGGCAGGCTTGGTGATGGTTGCTTCCTTCAACTGTTGCTTGTCTGAGAAGGTTTTGATGCTTCCATCTAGTCTGAATGACAATCTAGCAGGATATAGTATTCTTGGCTGAAAGCCTTTCTCATTGAGCACTCGATAGATATCTTGCCATTCTCTTCTGGCCTGTAGTGTTTGTATGGAGAAGTCTGCTGCTAATCTTATGGGTTTTCCTTTGTAGGTGACTCTTTGTTTTTCTCTTGCAGCCTTGAGGATCCTTTCTTTATCCTTATTCCTTTCCAATCTAAGTATGACATGTCTTGGTGTCTTTAGGTCTGGGTTAATTCTGTTTGGGACCCTCTGGGCTTCTTGAATCTTTATGTCTTTGGTGTTGTCTAGACTAGAGAAATTTTCAGCTATTATGGCCTGGAGAACGCTTTCTTCCTCCCCTTCTCTTTCTTCCTCTGGTAAGCCAATAATGCGTATATTGTTTCTTTTGAAGTCATCCCATAGGACTCTGTTGTTGTTTTCAGTATCTCTTAATCTCTTTTTGAGATCTCTTACTTCTTTTTTAGTTGTCTCTAATTCATCCTCAATCTTGCTAATTCTGTCTTCATCCTCATTGATTCTATTCTCTCTGCCCTCTACTGCTTTCTGGAGTTCATCTATTTTGTTGCCCTGCTCTGATACTGTTTTAGCTTGTTCAGCTAGTTGCCTTCTTAGCTCAGTGATTTTAGCTTTCAGCTCTCTAATAACCATGAGATAATTAGAATTTTCTTCCATATTCTCATTTGTTGTTCCTGCATTTCTGATTACAATTTTTTCAAATTCTTTACTCACTCCTGTTATTATTTCCTTAGTTTGGATGTTGAACTCGTTGTTTTGTGCTTCACCCTCTGGAGGACTTTTAACTGGACTCTTGTCCTGGTTCGAGTCTCCAATATTTTTTCTTGTTGTTTTAACCATTTTATATAAGTTAACAGTTTTTTCAATCCCTGAGTTGGAGTTCAGTGGTGTAAAAGCCCTTTTTTTTTTCCCTGTAGGCTATGGGAGCCTGAGGGCTTTTAAACTATCAATAGGCTTCTTAGCTTAATCACTGACTCCTGACCAAGAGATAAAGCAGGGTGTGGCAGAGATAATCCAGTGGTTATGCAAAGAGACTTTCACAGCCCCTCAGCTATGCCACCGAGGTATAGGTCTTCTCCTGAGTTTCCCGGTTAGATCTCTGTACCCTGGTGTCCCTCCCTGTTGCTGCTCCAGATTCTGAGGGTAGTAGCAATGGAGACTCAGAGTTGCACTTGGTGAGTCTCTGGGGAGTTCTTTCCTCCCTTCAGCTGTCCCCTTGTTGGTGGAGCAGACTGGAGGTGGTGTCTCCACTGACAAACTGTCGAACTGTTAGCAGTCACTTAATCTCTCCTTAGCCCCTCTCTCCTCTCTGTCACCAGCCATGCGTGTTTGTACTCACGGGTGATTTACTGGGTTTCTGTGGTCATTCTAGTCCTGTCTTCTTTCGGTCCGGGTGGTCTCCTTTGGTATTCCTAGTTGATCCGGGAGAGGAGAGGCGAGGAGAGGAGAGAAAGCGATCTGCTGCTCATAGCTCCGCCTCCGGAAACCAGAAGCCACTACTCAACATTTATAAAAGAGAATTTTTTTGTTTATTTTACTTATTAGAGAAATTAATTGTTTACATTAAATACAGTTGTTGGTAAGTGTGTAAAATCTCTCTCTCTCTCTCTCTCTCTCTCTTTTACAAAGCATTCTCACCTATCCTAAGAGGAGGACAGAACAGTTAACTGTAATAAAAATCCTGTAATACAGCTCAAAAGTAACCAAAGAATGAGACCTGAGGCCACATGGAGTGTTGGTATGCATGAGACCCTTTCTGTTTCATTTGGTTTAAATCCCCCCTGTTTAACACTATTCTATTTACATAACCACTTCATTCTATTTACATAACCACTATTAACAAGTTCCACCCTCCCTCCAGGGCATTTGTGGTTCAGTGATAGGATTCTCGCCTAATCTGCCTCCTCTTTGTCACACTCTGATTTTCACCAGTTACTTTTCTCTCCACCCTCTCTATGTCACATCCTGTTTCCACCTTACTTGGCAAGTATATATAAAGACAGCATTGTGAGTTTTACAGTACAGTACTTGAGTTTAGCTTAGCTCGTCTTAGATTGTGCTGCGTCCTGCATGAATAAAGAGATACTGCCTACAGCTCAACCATGAGTCCCTGGTCGTCTGTTACCCGCCCATGAAGCCAGCCCAGCAAAAACAACATAACCTGTCAAAAACAACATATGGCGCCACAACGTGGGACCAGACCTGCGCAACTCCCAGATAAGTGAAGACTTTGCCTACCTATGCACTATGGTCTTCTCTTCTACTTACGAAGAGGTTTGCCAAAGCCTCTACTGTTTCATTATGAGACAGTTTCTCTGTCTCTGGAACATTTTACTCTGGGCCACACTTCGGTTCCCTCACCGGGAACTTTGACTTCTTATGACCAGGATCATAGAGCTTGGGAGATGCACGGAGATTTCTCCTTGGACTTTCCGGATTCCCTCTGCCATGTTTCCTGAGGAAAAGGACTACATTTTGCTCCGGGCCACAATTTGGTTCTTTATGACGGTGATCGTAGACCTTGGGATATGCATGGGGATTTCCCCTGGAACTTTCTGGACTTCTTCTCAAATATTTCCCATGGAAAGGACTACTCTAGTTTGAGGAGCATTCTCCAGTACCCTGGCAGTTCCCAAGTTTGGAGAAACGTGGTTAGTTCTACTCTCCTGATTGGATTCTTTCTTCGATGGGAAGACACTTTTAAAAATGGGTGCCTGAAGCAATCCAGCCGGAACAGTCAGAAGCACCCTAAATGGAATTTCGAGGACCTTTTTGGACTAGGACGTCCTCCGGGGACTCTTAATCCTACATGGTGAGATCTAGATAATCTGGTTCAAGTTGCGTTTCATAAGAGAATGATTTGAATGACTGAATTTTTGTTTGACATTGACTTAAAAAAAATGCTGGATGCAGCCATGATTTCTAGAGACATCCAGAAACAATCCAAAAAGTTTTTTTCCTCCTTTGATTTCTCTTTTACATCTTGATATGAATCTGAAACGTTTAATCCTGGAAACCGTATGAGTTATGGGTGGGGCAGATAGTGCAATGATTATGTTAATTATTCGCATGCCTGAGGCTTTTAACCGTGGTTCTTCTGTTTACGTTTCCACATTTTATTGAGTTTAAACTGTTTAAACAACCTTAAAATCATACTAGAAAGGACTTCCAATTATAATGGAGTTATCAATTATAGTAAACTTCTAATCTGCTACAAGTTTTGTTTGACAAATAAGTGAATTTCAGCTGTCAAAGTCTTCATATGAAAAAGCATCTACTCAAATGGAATTCCTGGAAATCCATTTGGATCCTGTTCTCTGACATCGCCCCCGGAAACCAATGAGGTGACCTGGCACGACCTGAAGAAACAGATTCACAGACTCCAAAGATCACTCTCTACAGAAAAGCAGAATTCTGGTGGCCGACATTCCCCATCGAGACAGACTTGCCGCGTTTCATCCTCCGACATTTTCTTCTGTGGTCAGCTACTTTGGACTGACACCTCCATGGGACTTACTGGTACACACTGCTGTGTTTCTCAAAGACTAACTTCAGCCAATTGCCTTGAGACTTTATAGACCATGTCCCCTCGCCTGCAGGCTCTGCCCCAGAGGTAGAAAACTCCCCCTCCTTATTAGGTTATGCCCACAGAGGCATGAAGTGCCCCAAGAGGCAAGAGATGCCCACAGAGGCAGGAAACGTCCTTTGAGGCAAGAGATGCCCCCAGAGGCATGAAGCACTCCCAGAGGCAAAAAATGTCCTTTTGCCTGCTAGACCTTGCCCTTTGAGTCAAGAAAAGCTCCACTTGGCATCACACTGGTTATTGCTGCTCGCCTATTTTGTTTTCCATGTCATATGCCAGTTCTTTTGAAAACACCTGTACGATATAGGTTTCTGTTCACCCCACAATGGCCATTAGTTAAAAAGAAAGGGGGAATTGTTGGTATGCATGAGACGCTTTCTGTTTCATTTGGTTTAAATCCCCCCTGCTTAACACTATTCTATTTACATAACCACTTCATTCTATTTACATAACCACTGTTAACAAGTTCCACCCTCCCTCCAGGGCATTTGTGGTTCAGTGATAGGATTCTCGCCTAATCTGCCCCCTCTTTGTCACACTCTGATTTTCACCAGTCACTTTTCTCTCCACCCTCTCTATGTCACATCCTGTTTCCACCTTACTTGGCAAGTATATGTAAAGACAGCATTGTGAGTTTTAGAGTACAGTACTTGAGTTTAGCTTAGCTCGTCTTAGATTGTGCTGCGTCCTGCATGAATAAAGAGATACTGCCTACAGCTCAACCATGAGTCCCTGGTCGTCTGTTACCCCCCCATGAAGCCAGCCCGGCGAAAACAACATAATCCGTCAAAAACAACAATGGAGGGCAGGGAGTTACCTTTATTTTACATTAACACGTTACAGGCTGATTTCTACCTGACCTGCACAGGCTTGTCTGGCAGCATGTAGCGTTTATCAGTTTCAAACTGGGCATGGCACAAGTTGATTGGTTACAAACAGCCTATCAAGGTGCTGACAACAAAGGTGAGAGCAAGTTGGCTACAATCAGAGCCTGACACTCAGATGCTAGAATGGATACTAGAATGCAGAAGTGGGCATCCACCAGTAGCCTATGGATTTTTCATTTCAAATGATTTCCCTCCTGTGAGGTTCTAGTCTGAGTCCTACATGGAAAAATCACAATGAAAGCCAGTCATGTTTCAGGAAGAAGGTGAGCATTTATTGGGAGAATGAAAGGACAGAAAAGTAGAAGAAAGTATAAAAGTATAAACCATATAGGCATGTAGACCCTAGAGATAAGAGGGGAAAGAGAGAGAGAGAGAGAGAGAGAGACTCTTAAGCCTCTTGGTCTTTTCCAGCTTTCTAGTCCCTTCAGAGGAAGGGTGGGACCCTCAGAGGGTTTGCTTTAGCTTTAGTCTTCAGGTACTCACATCCACTTCTATCTGCATTTTTTTTCTTTTCACATTTTTTTATTTATAAAAAGAAAACACTAAAAAAAAAACATAAGATAAGAGGGGTACAAGTCCACATAATTCCCACCACCAGAACTCCATATCCCATCCGCTCCCTTGATACCTTTCCTATTCTTTAACTCTCTGGGAGTATGGACCCAAGGTCATTGTAGGATGCAGAAGGTGGAATGTCTGGCTTCTGTAATTGCTTCCCTGCTGAACATGGGCATTGACAGGTCAATCCATACTCCCAGCCTGCCTCTCTCTTTCCCTAGTGGGGTGGGACTCTGGGGAAGTGGAGCTCCAGGACACTTTGGTGGGGTTGTCTGTCCAGGGAAGCATGGTCAGCATCATGCTAGCATCTGGAACCTGTTGGCTGAAAAGAGAGCATACAAAGCCAAGCAAATTATTGACTAGTCATGAACCTAAACAATATTTATATACCTAAATAATATTTATACATCTTTCCCATATTTCGGAACTACTCTTTTCCCTGATCCAGCCATGACATCATCTCCCCAGACTATAACTTGGATCCACCTGCATATCAGACTTAAGGCTCAGGGAAAACAAAAAAAACAAAACAAACTAACTAACTAACTAACTAACTAACTAACAACAACAACAACAACAACAACTAGTATAGCCACAAGCCCTTTGGAATATAACTAAAATATGACTATTAGCTATCTACAAAACAGAAGCCCTGTCCCCCAACTCTTCATCTGCACTATTCAAGTCTATCTGCATTTTTAAGGCTTTTGCAATCTGGTGGGGAGGGAGTGTTGGGCAGGATATGTAGCCAAACTGGTGCTTCTAGCCCTGCCTCTGGCTACTTCTCCTGAGTACCTGCAGAGTACAGAGGGTGGGTGGGATGCTGTTTTCCCTAGGCTGACCTCTAACACTCCTCCTCTACCATGTACCAAATTCCTTAAAGGCAACAGTGAAGACCATTTATATGGAATGCCTTTATACTTTCAAATTAGCTGCTATGGGGGAGACAGTGATGAGAAGCTAACAGCAGGAGATAAGATTATTCATGGAGATTCATCTCACAAACATCTTGTTTTTCTTAGAAAAATAAAGGGACAATTACATTTGCAAAAAAAAAAAGTTTGTGCAACTTGGGAAACTAGGAATACTGTAGCTCCAAGTTGGTTTTTGCATATATATATATATATATATATATATATATATATATATATATATATGTGACAAACCTTTGTTAATATAATAGCCGGGGAAGAAGAATTTTCAAAGGAATTAAAAATCTTATCTAAGTCTCCACCTGACATGTGTGCCCAGTGCTGTTTCTTAAATTAGGGAACAGATGACTCACAGAAATTTTCTCTTTTAACATACCATTCCAATAAAGTAATTTTTTGTCTCACATTTATTCACTTGCATTGCAATTTTGAGGAATACGTGCAGCTAGCTGATTAGAAATCCTCAGAAAAGAAGGGGGACTTCTGAGTTGAAAATTATTTTTATAAATATAAATGTAAATAACATACATATTTGCCCTTTTCTTTCTATGGTCCTGTCTTCTCTTCCTTTCTAAGCCACACCTACACCTATTACTGTTAAAGGGAAAGGGGTGACACCATTTGTCCATCATTTTAAGGGTCTGTTGCACATCGCACATCATCTCAACAAAGAACTGAGGAAAGAACGTGATTTTCAGGTACTCTAAACTTTACAGAAAGGGTGAGGGAGAGGGAGACGGAGAGAGAGAGAGGGAGGGGGGAGAGGGAGAGAGAGAGAGGGAGAGAGGGAGAGGGAGAGAGAGGAATTTACAGCATTCTGTTGGGCACATGTTAACACCAGAAAGATATTTTGCCCTCCAAGGTTAAGCCTTTTAAAACCAAAGCCCTGCCTACACCTGTAACCACTCTTATTTCTGGGTGGTACCTTTGCCCTCAACATTACTACTTCTGAAAGTCCTTTTTAGTGAGCATTTTCTTCATGTTGATAGTTGGTTTGAACAGTTCAGTTTCTTGCAGTTGTATAATTCAGATTCTAATTTGTCTGCCAGCTTCTTGAAAGCCAGAAACCATTCGCCATCCAAAGAAAACTTATATCCCTTTGCTACATTCCTTTTTCTACTCTGTAACTCATTACAGTGTAGACTTGATTTTTCAAGACTACTGAGAATATACCTAGCTCTAGTCTATCAAGGTGGAGGCACAAATAGTGGAGGTACTCCACCATTTTTGACATTTTATATCTGTTAGTAACAAGTTGTAATGTATTGGGGGAGAGGGGGACAAGCACATGTTTCCCAACATTTAAAAAGGTCTCATTGGGGCCGGGTGGTGATGCACCTGGTTGAACGCATATGTTACAGTGTTCAAGGACCCAGGTTAGAGCGCCCAGTCCCCACCTGCAGGGGGAAAGCTTCACAAGGCATGAAGCAGGTCTGCAGATGTCTCTTTCTCTCTCCCTCTCTATCTCCCCTACCCTCTCAATTTCAAGCTATCTCTATCCAATAAATAAAGATAATACAAATAATTTTTTAAAAAGTTTGTCACACAGTTTCTCAATAAAGAATTGAGGAGAGAGCATGATTTTCAGGAATTTTAGATTTTATTCATTTCACATGTTAGGAGGAGAGAGAGAGAAAGAGAGAGAGAGAGAGACTATAACTCACATGATGACCTGGACAGACTGAGAGTGAGGGAAGCCCACAAGTCTAGTCTTTTAACACCCAACTCTGGTCTCTACCTTTCTAAACCACACCTGTCACCACTCTCATTTTCTGGCAGTACCCTCTAAGTACTTCCTGTCCCTCAACAGTAAATCCTGCATGCACTTAAGGGAGGATACTAATCCCAATGTCAACTGAAGGTGGAACCACCAAAGTGAATCTGTTTCATTCAGGTTAAGGTATTTATGCTACATGTGACCTCGCACTCTATTAATGAGGCAGAGCCTAAGAGTATATAATGACACATGATTTTTTAATCTATTTTTAAAAGTTCATTTCACTTCTGAGAGATAGAGAGAGGAAGAAGGAGGAGGAGGAGGAGGAAGAGGAGGAGGAGGAGAAAGAGCACTGCCTAGCTTTAGCTTGTGTTAGTGCCAGGGATCAAAACTTGGGACCTCAGGCACACTAGTGCTGTGCTTTAATGAGCTGAGTTATTTCACCCAACCCAATTTTCTACATTTTATCAATCAACATCTACCCATCTTGTAAAATATTATCTTTTAAATAAATACAGTTACTTACCTAGTGGAATGCTAGGTGAAGGAAAATATGCAGCTCTAAAGCTCAGGAAATTTGCAGAAACAACTGAAGATACTCTTTTCTTGTGAAGTGTTGTTTTTCTATTTGTCTGTATCATGAGAAACAGAGAGAGGAATTGAAAATGCTGCCTAATCAAAGGTCCATATTACTCAGCTCTAAGATGGTTAGTAGACCTAGAGACAAGGATAAGTGTGAAAAAACTATATATTTAGGTAGGTGCTAACAAAGCAGAGAACATGTCAAACTCAACTCAAAGAATCATCTTACTCTGTGACTGGGGTTTAGGGTTTATAAAGGGTAGTGAATCCAAAGAATTTTATCAAGAAGTTTATCTGGTTAGAGGGAGGGAGGGATCTTCTTGTCCAGCTGTGAGGGGGTCCTATCACAAGCCTGTATGTCTACTTGGAAGAGGTTCTGAATAAGTTATTGCTAAAACCTAATAATCTGCAAATCTTTGAGATAGAATCATTAAGCAATATCTTCTCCCTCAATATGCACAACAGGTTCATCTTTACCTGGAGGTCTACACAGCAGACTTCTGCTTCTAATTTCCTTTAAATGTATATATGTGCAGACAAAAAAGAGTAATTCTTGGTAAAAAACAAAGCACTGCTTCAGCATATGTGGCGCTGAGGACTGAATCTTATGTCTCACACATAGAACTTCTGTGCTCTATCTGTTGAACTATATCCCAAACTTCAGGTGATGTCCTGTGCTGTTTAACCACCAGTAATCAATTTAATTTTTTATTGTCCAAGCCAAGACCACTGCATTTTTACTTAGAAATTGAATATATGTCCCTAGAATCAGCAGTGTATATTCTCACATTCAGTCCTGTTGTGATTTATATTAAACTTGTAAAGAGGGAATAACTGGGATAAAAACATAGTTATTGGCAGAGACTGGTTGGTTTGAGATTCTAAAATATAAACAAACAGCTGTTACATAGAAGCTCATTTTAGTGTCTTTCAGAAATGATGCATTTCTTTTTAATATTTTAGACTAAATTAAAGATATGGTAACTAATTTCTAGAGCCTTTATTTTACTTTCAGGAACGGAACAAGCATTCTATAGACAATGAATATGAAACCAAATTACATAAGATGGTTATTTAAGCATACGTACTCAAAGGCAGAGGTCTCTTTATATTTTAAAGTTTGACTTGAATGTAACCTTAATATCTGAAGTTATTAATAAAATATGAAGCATTTATAAAATTTCAGTACTGTTAGGGGAAGTTGGAAGGTGATTTGTAAATATCTAATTAATGGGTTCTCTTTAGTTTTATACTTACTTATAGAGAAAAAACTCATAAAGTAAAAAAAAAAAACCACTTAGCTTCTCAGAAAGACAATTTTCCCCATTTAAACAAACTCAAGGAACATTTATTTAAACTGATACTCCCTGTGTAAGAAAATAATGAAAACAATCCCACCATGCAACTCCCATTCTAAAAAGTTACTGGCTATCTCCCAGAAAATATTAAATGAAAAGTAAACTGACAATCAATTTCAACATAGTAGGCATTCAATTTGTTGATACATCCTGAAGGACAGGGACAAGAAAAGAAGTTCATAATCTTAAGTAGTTTATAGCCAAGTTAACAAGCCATCAAAAAAGAAGATGGGACTACTAGAGTGAAGATGGAATAATGACTAACAATTTAAGGAGAGGAAAGAAGACAATGCATGATTGATGTAGTGAGTCAGGAAATAACCACAAGATGTCAGATGAAAAGTTGTTGGGAAGACTATGTTGTAGAATGATCCTTTACAGAGCACCAGTTAAGTAGTTAGAAGTTACTGATATCTAATTCTGTGACTAAATGGTTTATGACCTACAAAACTCTTTCTTCTCATCTTTATTTCAGTAACTTACTTTATGAGAAAAAATTATGAGTATCATGGATGGATGGTAGATGATATCCATTCTAACTTCAAAATTAGTCATTCTAACTTCAAAATTATTCAGTGGATATCCATTCTAACTTCAAAAGCTTGACAAAGGAATATGATGGGAAGGGGGTTTCTTTGTGTGTCCTTGAATGTGCTTTGGCCAGACAAAAGGAATCCCAAGTTTATTTCTTTGAAAGCCGGCTGCCTAAAACAAAATGTACAGGTAGGAACTATAGTGTGTAATCAAAGAGAATTCATCAGAATGTGGCTTTTCTGATTATGTAGACTCATTTTGGAGTATTTTTTCAGTTTCACTATAATAAAAGTCATTATGAGGCACCTAGACTTCATTTCCTCAACCAACAATCATTAAAAGTGGCACTGAATCAAGCCCATAAATAGCACTTCCTTCAAAATGGCAAACACACAGAGAAATGTTGCAGGAAATCTGTCTTCACAATGAATCTCAGATCAGATCTATTAATTTCTAGTTTCTCTATATAAAAGTTAAAATGAGGAGAAAAAATTCTAAAACAAACTGATCAGAATCTTTCTCTATTCAGGAGAGGTTCCGGGTCCAAGTCTTTATTAAATTTCTTGTCATTTGATGAATTAAATATAATTATATTAAACCTAGTTGGGATTTGATTATAATCTGTGGAGCTTTTTTTTCCCAATAATATAGCTTCTTCTTAACTCTTAAATGTAAATGTGTAACCTTTCTCTAAAAGACTGGAGTCTGATTCCTTTAAGCATTTGACAGAATTGCTACTTGAAAGGATCTTGAAGACTGCACAAAAACTTATTAAATCTGACAACAGTACTTGGAAGAAGCTAAGTGGCTCCAACTCTTCTCCTCCTCCTCCTTCTTTTTTGTCTTCTCCACAGGCTATCAGATTGAGAAGCAGACCCATTCTTAAAGACTCAAGTGATTGTCAAATGTTCTCTTAGCTTTTGTCCTCCGATGTTCCTGTTGGTCAAGTGCAAAATCGTGTTCATTTCCCATTTGTTAAAGCTCATTCTTTCATATTAATAGGAAAATTTGGTCTCTGAAGATAGGTGTAAGATTCAGTCTCTCTCAAATTATGATTTGTTAATCTTATGTCATTAGGAAAATAAAAACACAAAACCAAACACATGTATGAATGACCAAATGGATAAACAAACAGAATTGATATCAATCCTTCCGTGTTATAACATATTCAAGGGAGAAATGTTCTGTCTGTATGTTCACTTCTTGATAAGTTCATTCCTTTGAATTTTGACTTAGCAATCCAAACTGTTTGTATTGTATAGGTATCAAACCTGTGAAAATTGGGAATTGTATTCTCAGATAACTTTTAAAAACCTTTTTGCTTTTGTGAAACTTCTTTTTAATCATCCAGGCTCATGATAGGTCAAACTTTCTTCACTGTTTACATTTGAAATTAAATATTTATTTCTGCCTCACAACAATATGCCAAGCTTTGTTTAAGAAATATGAAAAGTGCAGTGTGGGGCAGAGAGATATTTCAGACTGTTGAGCACCAACATATGTGCTTGAATCCTCAGAGGTCACAAATCTAATCCCAGGTATCATCTTATGCTAGATCTAAGCAATCATACGGTCTACCTGCCCACCCCCATACTAGATTTTTTTTTTTAAATGCAACAAGCTGTGTACAGAAGCAGACCATTTTAAAACATAACAGGGCCAGGTAGTGGTGCACACATCACATTGCACGAAGACCCAAGTTCAAGCCCCTGGTCACCACCTACAGGGGGAAAGCTTCATGAGTGGTGAAGTAGGGCTGCAGTTGTCTCTCTGTCTCTTTGCCTTTCTATTTCCCCCTCCTTTTTCAATTTCTTTCTGTCTCTATCTAATAAACAAATGCATAAATAAATTTTAAAAATATATTCCATTTTAAAATTATGAATTTATTTATTTATTGGATAGAGACAGCCAGAAGTCGAGAAGAAGGGGGAGAGAGAAAGGAAGACAGAGAGGCACCTGCAGCACTGCTTCAAAGCTTTCCCCCTGCAGGCAGGTACTAGTGGCTCAAACCCAGATCCTTGAGCATTGCAACATGTGTGCTCAACTAGGTGTGTCACCACCTGGCCCCTTAAAAAATTATTTTAAAAGCATATAAAATACCATACAACAAATATCTGAAGTATATACATATTGTTCTCAGAACCTGGAGAATAGAGTATTCTTATATCAGTAAAGAATCTACCTCATAGTGGGGGTTGTATTGTTAAATGGGAATCTGGAGAATGTTATGCATGTACAAACTATTGTATTTACTGTTGAATGTAAAACATTAATTCCCCAATAAATAAATAAATAAAAATAAATAAAAAAATAAAATAAAATAATCTACCTCTTTATAACAATAATGGAGCCACAATTTATACTGTGGCACATGTGTTTATTTAGTGTTACAAAATGGTGATATTTGTTTTTATTTATTTATTTATTTTTATTTACACCATAGAGAGAGGGAGAGAACCAGAGCATCACTCTGGCACACGTGATTCTGGGTTTCAAACTCAAGGCCTCACGCTCCAGGCTATAGTGCTTTATGTACTGAACGAACTGCCAATCCATCTCAAGTGACAATATTTGAACAAAATACATAAAGCTGTTTTCATGAGAAGGTAGCATATAACTAGATCCTTGAAGAAGAAATCCATCAACCAGAGAATCTGAAGACAGACATTCCCAATCCTTTCCCAGTGAAAGGTTACAGTGCTCAAAGATGTCATGTGTGGAAAAAAAAAAAAGACATATCTGGTGAATGGTAACTCAGGTGTTTGACAACATCTTCAGAGACAAGAATAACAATGCTCCAAATAGAGAAAGTGGCAAAGAAACAGCATGACTAGCAAGATGCTGACATATCAGTGTGTCAAGAAATTTATGTGACTATAATGTTGTATGTAAAAGATGTGACAGAGCAGTCTTTCAGTCTTCAAAGGATTAATGATAGGAGGAAGAACCTTGTGTGTCATGCTAAAAATGTGGTTTCAAAGATTGTATTGTTGACAGAAACAGAACCATTACAGGACATTTTAGAAAGAAGAATGGTTTAGTCAAATGTGAGTATTAAATCACTCTAATGGTGGTGTCAAGAATAAATAGGTGGGACAAGGAAGAGCGATGACTATAGCAATTCATAGAGATCAGACGCATAAATGAGTATTAAAGTTCAATAAACCTAACCTAAAATTACAGCCTCTTTCCACTGCGATTTTGTGCAAGCTATTCTTTAGAAATGTGTTTTGTCATGCATACAGTGGCATATCTATTAATAATTATATTGCAAGGATAATGTGATAATTAAGTTTACTGATGTTTATTAACTTTAATATGAAGGATTCATGCTCACAATTCATCCACATGGACCTTTGGTTGCTTTTGGCCTAGATTCTGCCTAGTAGGTTTCAGAAATCTAACATTCTGCTGCTGGAATTGAAAATCTTCCAAAGTATGCAATTCCTGTATCAGTAGGCACTCTTAGTGTCATTGGAATTTCTGTCAGAAAGAATGCTAAGAAACAAACCCTTGCAGTTTGCAGACACTCCTGGTTATGTATACTGCTAAATTCATTCCTGAGTCTCCAATCCATCAGCCTGGGAAAATGGACATAGAGATAAGATCCAAAGTCAGAGTTAAGTTCCTCATCAACAAGCTTAGTGTTAAATGTTGCTCTCATAGAATACAGAAGCAGTGAAGCCTTTTATTAAGGCTATGGGTTTCTCTATCACTCTACACTAATGGCACTTCTGTCTACTCCAATACAAAACCATTTCCTTTTCTGTAACAGATGGAATATCTTCCTTTGCTATTAAGTCAAATCTTTGGAGCAGAACCTGTGTTACTTCGCTCCTATATACTTTATGAACAATGTACGAAAATCAACATTAACTTAAAAGTTTTAACACATACAAAATATTTTTGGGATCATAGCATACCTCCTAACTCTTTCTGAAGCTACGAGCCTGTAGACTTATTTATTTTTTGAATGAATATATCTCTTTTTAAATGTGCTAATGATTCACGGTATAGGCATTAACAGGCATAAAGTCTCAATTCCCCTTGATTGGTGACCAGGAGACACACCAGGATTTCAGTGTCCCTTCATCCTGTCCCTTCCTCTCCCTAACAAGAGCTCCTTGCTTTGGTGCAATATGCCACATCCAGTTCAATTTCCATCTTATGTCTTCCCTTGCCTTCTTTTAGTCTTAAATTCCACTGTAAGTGAGATCATTCACTGTTGATATTTCTCTTTCTGCCTTGTCTCACTCAGCACAATGCTATCAACTTCTGGCCATGATGTTGTGCCGCGATAGCCTGAGGGTACTTCTTCCCGAGCTAGTGCTCTCTGGCTTGGAGAGAACTCAACTGGAGCCGATCTAGGCTGCTGCGTGGGAGAGGGATCAGGAACTCGTGCCGCACTAACTTCCGCAGGAGATACACTCTGGAACTCTCAGAGCCGGAAAGCAATTTCCAGGTGTCTTTAATCAGAAGAGCAGCTGTTTTTATACTCTCCAAGTAGGGTGGAAACAGGATGTGATATAGAGAGGGTGGAGAGAAAAGTGACTGGTGAAAATCAGGGTGTGATAAAGAAGGGATCAGGGTGTGACAAGGAGGGGGGGTGGAGCAAAAACATATCATGAAACAGTGGGGATTGAACCAATGCCCTGGAGGGAGGTGCTTGTTAACAGAGGTTATGTAAATAGAATGAAGTGGTTATGTAAATAGAATAGTGTTAAGCAGGGGGGATTTAAACCAAATGAAACAGAAGGAGTCTCATGCATACCAACAATTCCCCCTTTCTTTTTAACTAATGGCCATTGTGGGGTGAACAGAAACGTATATCGTACAGGCGTTTTCAAAAGAACTGGCATAAGACATGGAAAACAAAATAGGCGAGCAGCAATAACCAATGTGATGTCAAGGGGAACTTTTCTTGCCTCAAAGGGCAAGGCCTAGCAGGCGAAATGGCATTTCTTGCCTCTGGGAATGCTTCATGCCTCTGGGGGCATCTCTTGCCTCAAAGGGCGTTTCCTGACTCTGTGGGCATCTCTTGCCTCAAAGGACATTTCCTGCCTCTGTGGGCATAACCTAATAAGGAGGGGGAGTTTTCTACCTCTGGGGAAGAGCCTGCAGGTGAGGGGACATGGTCTATAAAGTCTCAAGGCAATTGACTGAAGTTAGTCTTTGAGAAACACAGCAGCGTGTACCAGTAAGTCCGATGGAGGTGTCAGTCCAAAGTAGCTGACCACAGAAGAAAATGCCAGAGGATGAAATGCTGCAAGTCTGTCTCGATGGGGAATGTCGGCCACCAGAATTCTGCTTTTCTGTAGAGAGTGATCTTTGGAGTCTGTGAATCTGTTTCTTCAGGTCGTGCCAGGTCTCATCATTGGTTTCCGGGGGTGTGTTGTAATCATTCCATCTTGTGGGCAACGTCAGAGAACAGGGGTCCAAATGGATTTCCAGAAATTTTCATTTGAGTAGATGCTTTTTCATGTGAAGACTTGACAGCTGAAATTCACTTACTTGTCAAACAAAACTTGTAGCAGATTAGAAGTTTACTATAATTGATAACTCCATTATAATTGGAAGTCCTTTCTAGTATGATTTTAAGGTTGTTTAAACAGTTTAAACTCAATAAAATGTGGAAACGTAAACAGAAGAACCACGGTTAAAAGCCTCAGGCATGAGAATAATTAACATAATCATTGCACTATCTGCCCCACCCATAACTCATACAGTTTTCAGGATTAAACGCTTCAGATTCATGTCAAGACGTAAAAGAGAAATCAAAGGAGGGAAAAAACAACTTTTTGGATTGTTTCTGGATGTCTCTAGAAATCATGGCTGTGTCCAGCATTTTTTTTAAGTCAATGTCAAACAAAAATTCAGTCATTCAAATCATTCTCTTATGAAACGCAACTTGAACCAGATTATCACGATCTCACCATGTAGGGTTAAGAGTCCCCGGAGGGCGTCCTAGTTCAAAAAGCTCCTCGAAATTCCATTTAGGGTGCTTCGGACTGTTCCAGCTGGATTGCTTCAGGCACCCATTTTTAAAAGTGATTTCCCATCGAAGAAAGAATCCAATCAGGAGAGTAGAACTAACCACGTGTCTCCATACTTGGGAACTGCCAGGGTACTTGAGAATGTTCTTCAAATTAGAGTAGTCCTTCTCCATGGGAAACATTTGAGAAGAAGTCCAGAAAGTTCCAGGGGAAATCCCCATGCATATCCCAAGGTCTATGATCACAGTCATAAAGAACCAAACTGTGGCCCGGAGCAAAATGTAGTCCTTTTCCTTAGGAAACATGGGAGAGGGAATCCAGAAAGTCCAAGGAGAAATCTCCCTGCATCTCCCAAGCTCTATGATCCCCGTCATAAGAAACCAAAGTTCCCTGTCAGGGAACTGAAATGTGGCCCAGAGTAAAATGTTCCAGAGACAGACTAACTGTTTCATGATGAAACAGTAGAGGCTTTGGCAAACCTCTTCGTAAGTAGAAAGGCAACCCATGGTGGATGGGTAGCCAAGTTTACTTATCTGGACGATGGGTGGGTAGGGTCCCACGTTGATGCCAGTCCATGTTTCAGGGCTTATTTCAGTCCCTGTTCAGGCGCCAGATGCCGGGATAGCCTGAGGGCACTTCTTCCCGAGCTAGTGCTCTCTGGCTTGGAGAGAACTCAACTGGAGCCGATCTAGGCTGCTGCATGGGAGAGGGATCAGGAACTCATGCCGCACTAATTTCCACAGGAGATACACTCTGGAACTCTCGGAGCCGGAAAGCAATTTCCAGGTGTCTTTAATCAGAAGAGCAGCTGTTTTTATACTCTCCAAGTAGGGTGGAAACAGGATGTGATATAGAGAGGGTGGAGAGAAAAGTGACTGGTGAAAATCAGGGTGTGATAAAGAAGGGATCAGGGTGTGACAAGGAGGGGGGGTGGAGCAAAAACATATCATGAAACAGTGGGGATTGAACCAATGCCCTGGAGGGAGGTGCTTGTTAACAGAGGTTATGTAAATAGAATGAAGTGGTTATGTAAATAGAATAGTGTTAAGCAGGGGGGATTTAAACCAAATGAAACAGAAGGAGTCTCATGCATACCAACAATGTTGCAAAGATTTCCTCATCACTTATAACAGCTTCATAGTACGCCTCTGTGTATATGTAATACAACTTTATTTTTAACATTTTTTAATATTTATTTATTTATTCCCTTTTGTTGCCCTTGTTTTACTTGTTGTAGTTATTGTTGTTTTTGTTCTGTTGGATAGGACAGAGAGAAATGGAGAGAGGAGGGGAAGACAGAGAGGGGGAGAGAAAGATAGACACCTGCAGACCTGTTTCACTGCTTGTGAAGTGACTCTCGTGCAGGTGGGGAGCCAGGGGCTCGAACCAAGATGCTTACTCTAGTCCTTGTGCTTTGTGCCACATGCTTAACCCACTGCACTACCACCCGACTCCCATAATACAACTTTCTTTGTCATTCATGGCCATTGAGCATTTGGGTTGTTTCAAAGTTTGGGCTTTTACAAACTGTGCTGCTATAAGCATTGAGACACATCTAAAAAGACCTGTGTGCATCAGTGTTTATAGCAGTACAGTTTGTAATAGCCCAAACTTTGAAGCAAGCCAAATGCTCAATGGCCAAAAATGGCTAAGGAAGTGTGTTTTTGTTGGTCTGCTTCTAAATTCTGCTTCTAAGACCCCTTCTGTTTCATTGGTTTAATCCCCCCTGCTTAACACTATATTCTATGTAACATAACCACTGTTAACTAAGCACTGGCCTGCCTCCAGGGCATTGGTTTAATCCTCACTGTTTTGCAAGCTTTTTCCTTCTCCCCACCCCCTATCCTACGTACATCCTCTTCGGACCTGACACTTCTGCCTCAGGATATATAAGGACAAGACTGTGATTAGAGATAGCTTAGATTGCGCTGCATTCCACATGAATAAAGACTGAACTGCATACCACTCAGCCATGAGTCCCTGGTCATCTCTCTCCCGCCCACAAAGCTCTCCAGGCATGTTTTGGTTTCCCTGGATACATCTTTAATAGTGGGATCGCTGGGTCATAATGTAGGTTCATTTTCAACACATCTCCAGATTATTTTCCATAGGGGTTAGACCAGTTTACATTCCCACCAGCAATGTAGGAGAACCCTTTCCCCCCACAGCCCACTTTTCTATTTTATTTTAAAGTTGCTTTTATCCCCCCCCCAGAGACAGAAGGAAGTAAAGAAGAGAAAAGTTGTAGAACAAGAAAAAGAGAATCACCTGCAACACTTCTTCACCACTAGCGAAGCTTTCCCCCCTGCAGGTGAGAACTGTGGGCTTGAACCTATATCCTCAGTTGTGGTACTGTGTGTGCTCTACCTGATGCTTCACTACCTGTTGCCTGAATGGGGTTTCTTAGTTGCTGATGACTACCTTTTGGCTAAATATGGCACATAGTGTTACTGAAGTGATAGGAGAGAAACAGGAAAAATCTTGGAAGTATGTAGTTACTCCAAATGTCGGAACTGCCTTTTGCTTCATAGGTAATTATTTTTAGTTTCATGTCACCCGATATATGTTCACATAATTCACTCACTCAAACATTAAAAATCCATTTCTCTATGCTATACTACAAATTATATTTAGTGCAACATATATCAGGTTCCCAATAAATATCTAGTCAATAAAAGAAAATATAGTTACCTGACACTTTAGGTTTAATATATATTTAAAACTCTACACCAAACACTAAATATTATTTCCTTGGTCAGTCACATGAACTAGCTGATCTTGAACTTTACCTATGAAATGACATTGAATGTTATATGTGGAAAGGTTCATAGCTTTAGCTAATGTGCTTAGATACTCTGACACTACATATTTTTAGAAAATTTCCCCTCTTGAAAGAAATTTTCTGAAACTGTTAACTGCTGTGCAAAAGATACCTTCAATATACAGTATTTTATTGCTAATAACACTATGTACTTTGACGTTCTAGTCTCAGTTCCAAATCTTAGTCAATACACGTTGTGTTGTTGTTTTTTTTTTAAGAAGTGCCATTCATTTGGCAGTGAGAATAGATCTATGTAAATATGCAAAACTTGATTTCAGTGAATAGCCAGCATGTATACTGACAAAAGAGAATCTTGGAGTTTGCAAACTGCTGAGTAACAGCTTGAGTCAAATCAAAACAGAAGTCATAATGAAATCCCTTTCAACCTTCATTACTTTAGAATGGGCTAAGAGAAGGAGCTGCTGTTAGTTTTTGCTCTAATTTAAAAGAGAAATATGAGTACCACAACTGCAATATGGGAAATACATATTCAGAAATAGCTGTTTTATATTATTTTCTAAACTTTTATACATTGAATATCCTTTATTTCTTTGCATAAATGTCTAGGCAGGTGGGCACAGACATAGGTAGCACACCTATATTTTTCATAGAAAATAAAATGTTTAAAATGTTTGAACCCAGTGGGCCTTATACCAGTTGAGCCAAAGCATGTTTGAGCATCAGAGTCAATTGCAGAAGCAGAAGGGTCACTTTCAATAACAGCAGCTTGCTATCCCTAACAACCCATCTGATTAGCATAGTCTAACTGCAGTGTTTAATGAAAGGTAGCCCAGGTGTGAGAAAATAAAGCACAATCAAGCTTTGGACACTTTCTTCAACTGTTATAAAGTAATGATACTATCTAAATAAATAAAAGATGATTTCTTGTATACAAAGGTGACAAAAGCAGTGATTATCTATAGCAATCAAACATGAAAAACAAATTATGGCATCAGCTTCTGAAATATCTCACACGTTATCATCAGAGATGTCAATACTAGTAGGACGATTATATCTCTCTCTTATGAGTCTTCATTAAAGCCATTGAAGTGCTTCTAAAAGAATGTTATTTGAATCTTTTGTTTGTACTTATAAAGCAAATACCTAGTTACGGATACAGACTGGAAGATAGATACAAATTTAATATGTTATTCAAATCTGATTTTAAAAAAGATCATGGCAAAGTCACATTTTCGCCTTCAAAAATATTTAAAATTATAACTCAATCAATATATCACTTGTTACATAGACTGTAATTTATGTTGGACAAGTGCCACAATACAAACGCACCAGGCCATATCCATGAAAACTATCCAAAGGAAAGGGTTCAGTGTTACAATTCCTCTATTTGTACTGCTTGGCACTTTCTACAACTTCACTGTGAGTATGTATGACTATGAGACAAAGCAATTCTTTTTAGGATCTAGTAGAAAACTTCATACAACAGATCATCTGTATAAGTGATGAATGTGTGAAAGAAATCAAAATTCATTCCAGAGGTTAGAGCCTCATGTCATTAACAATTTGTGGGAGTCATTTACCGAGGCTCTGGAGCCTGACTAATGCAATTATCTCAGTCTTCATTTCATGGAAATGCTCTTACACTGGGCATCAGTTGTGTAGTGATCACTCATATTCCAGAAAATTATTAGCTGCTTGCATGGGAGAAGATGGAAACATTTTGACTCACGGAAATATGATATAGACAAATGGAAATACTTTAGCGAAGGTGCATCTAGAGTGAAATGTTTAAAGTATCATAGAAATACCCTCCATTAGAATTGAAATTCTTTTTTAATTGTCTTTAATCAGGTATTAATGATTTAGAGTCAACAGTAAAATATAATAGTTTCTATATGTGTAACATTTCTTAGTTTTGCAAATAATAATTCTACCCTCACTAGGTCCTCCTCTGCCATCATGTTCCAGGATCTGAACCCAACTTCTGATTCCAGAGTCGTGTACTTTGGTGCAGTAAGTACATAAACTCCAGTTCAAGTTCTTCTTTCTGTTTTCCCTTCTGTTCTTTTTTCAACTTCTGTCTATGAGTGAGATCATCTCATCTGCATCCTTCTCTTTCTGGCTGATCACACTTAGCATGATTCCTTCAAGCTCAATCCAAGATGAGGTGAAGAAGGTGATTTCACTATTATAAAAAATCTTTATTGGGGGATTAATGGTTTACAGTCAACAGTAAATTACAGTTTGTACATTTATAACATTTCTCAATTTTCCACATAACAATGCAGACCCCACTAGGTCCTTTTCTTTCATCATGATCCCAAACCCACCCTCCAACCCCAGAGTTCTTTACTTTGGTGCAATACACAACTCCAGTCCATGTTCTGCTTAGTGTTTTCCCTTCTGATCTTGTTTTTCAATTTCTGTCTATGAGTGAGATAATCCCATATTCATCCTTTTGTTTCTGACTTATCTCACTTAACATGATTTCTTCTAGCTCCATCTAAGATGGGGTAAAGAAGGTGAATTCACCATTTTTAATAGCTGAGTAGTATTCCACTGTGTATATAGACCACAGATTACTCAGCTACTCATCAGTTATTGGACACATGTGTTGCTTCCAGGTTTTGGCTATTACAAATTGTGCTGCTATGAACAGAGGTATACATGAATCATTTCGGATGGGTGTGTTTAGTTCCTTAGGATATTTCCCCAGGAGACAAATTGCAGGGTCAAAATGGAGGTCCACTTTGAGAATTCTCCAGACTGCTATCCACACGGGTTGGGCCACTTTACATTCCCACCAGTGCATCAGGGCTTTTTTGTCACCACAACCTCTCCAGCATTTGTTGATACTACATTTTCTGATGTATGACATTCTCCTATGAGAATGTTTTCTTTGTCTGCATTTCTCTTACAATCAATGACTTGGAGCATTTTTTCATGTTTGTTGGCCTTTTGGATAATTCAGTGGAGACTATTCTGTTTATATCCTCTCCTCGTTTTTAGATGGGGTCATTTGTTTTCTTGTTGCTGAGTTTGGCCGAGGTCTTTATACATACTTTTGGTTATTAACCAGCCTCTTGTCTCATGTATGGCATGTAAAGATCTCCCATTCTGTGAAGGGACTTTTTGTTTTGTCTCTTTGTCATAGTTTCTTTTGTTGTGCAGAAGCTTTTTATTTTAATTTAGTCCTACTGGCTTATTTTTTGTTTTAGTATTACTTCTAATTGGGTCTGTATCATCAAAGATATCCTTGAAATTTAGAAGGGAAAGCATTCCACCAATATTTTCCTCTAAATATTTGATATCTTCTGGTCTAACATCCAAGACCTTGATCCATTTGGAAAGTACTTTTGTGTTTAGTGAAATACAGTGATTCAACTTCATTCTTCTGCATGTTTCAACAAAATTTTCTAAATTTGTTGAAGAGACTCTCCTTTCCCCATTTAATAGTATGGACACTGTTGCCAAAGATTAGATATCCATAGGTGTGGGAGGTTGTTTCTAGGCTTTTATTTCTATTCCACTTGCCAGTATGTCTATTCATGTTCCAGTACCAAGCAGTTTTGATTACAGTGGCCTATAATATAGTTTGAAATCTTGGAGTGTGATGCCTCCAGTTCTGTTCTCTGTTTCCACAGTGTAAAAAAAACAACTTTGTCTAACTCTAAGGAGAGGTCCAGCTTAGTCTGAAATAATTGTTTAACAGAAACCATTGATCTCCCCTCATCATCAGATGGATAAAACCAGTTGGTTGTGTTATTAATGTCACAAGTAGTGAGTCAGGGATGCAGCTGTCTCTCTCCCCACCCCATTCCCTCTTAATTTCTGTTTCTATCACATCTATAAAAAATGTAAAATAAAAATGTGTTGGGCCACATGAATTTCATTCGTAAGTATATCAGAGCTCTAGCTGCAATTCAGACAGTCTCTTTCTCTGCTATAAGTAGAACAAAATGGCAATCCTATCTCTAGTTGTACCCACCAACTCTCAAGCCTAAGAACAACTAATTCATCTTGCAGAGTGTCCAGACACTTCTTTTCTAAAAATATTTTATTTTATTTATTTATTCCCTTTTGTTGTCCTTGTTGTTTTATTGTTGTAGTTATTATTGTTGTTGTCATCATTGTTGGATAGGACAGAGAGAAATGGAGAGAGGAGGGGAAGAAAGAGAGGGGGAGAGAAAGACAGACACCTGCAGACCTGCTTCACCACCTGTGAAGCAACTCCCCTGCAGGTGGGGAGCCGGGGTTCGAACCGGGATCCTTATGTCGGTCCATGTGCTTTGCGCCACCTGCGCTTAACCCACTGTGCTAAAGCCCGACTCCCCCAGACACTTCTTTTAAAGGTAATCTCCAAATGGTACACTATCTTCCAAGCAGAAGTGGTGGGAGAAGACTTTCAGGAAAAGGTAGACGCAGTCCTCACAAGCAAAGTAAGGTGAGATAAGTAAGCAACACAACAGTGACCTTCTCATCTTTGAAGAAAAAAAAAAAAAGGCCTTATAATTTCTAGGGCCTTCCTGCTAGAGTCTTTAGGTTTTCCTATGTATACTTACCATGTGATCTTCAGAGAGTGATAGTTTGACTTTTCTTTTCCAATCTGTATGCCTTTAATTCCTTGCTCCTGCCTTATTGTTATGGCAAAAACTTCCAACACTATGTTTAATAGTAATGGTGATAGTGGGCAACCCTGTCTAGTACCTGATCTGAGGGGGAATACTTCCAGTTTTCCACCATTAAGTATGATTTTGGCTATAGGTTTACTATATAAAGACTCCTCTATCTTGAGAAATGTTCCATCTATTCTCATTGTTGTAGTGTTTTGATCATGAAGGGATGCTGGATTTTGTCAAAACTTTTATCTGCATCTATTGATTTAATCATGTGGTTTTTGGTCTTTTTTCTATTGATGTGGTGGATCACATTTATTTATCTACATATATTAAGCCAACCTTGCATTCCTGGAAAAAAAACCCACTTGGTCATGATGAACAATCTATTTAATATACTGCTGTATCCTGTTGGCAAGTATTATGTTCAATATTTTAGCATCTATGTTCATCAGAGTTATTGGTCTGTAGTTTTTATTTTTTGTTGTGTCCCTATCTGCTTTTGGAAGCTGAAATAGAGTACACTTATGTCTTCAGTTGTTTGGAAGACCTTTAAAGTAGAGGGATCAACTAGTCCTTAAAGGTTTTGTAGAATTCATTTGTGAAACCAATTCATCCTCAAACTTGCTTATTCTGTTTTCTGCCTAATTTATTCTGCTCTCTCTCCCTTTTGCTATTTTCTGTAGCTCAATTATTTTGTTACCCCATTCTTATACTTGATCACCTAATTATGCTTTTAACTCAGCCATTTCATCTTTCAGCTCTTTAATTACTTCAAGATAGTGTTTTCTTTCAGAGGCTCATTTGTTGTTTCCCCATTTTTTGATGATGTTAATTTCCAAAGCTTTCCTCACTCCTGTAATTATTGCATTGATTAGTGTCTGATATTGTCCTCATACCTATGTGCTTCTACCTTTTTGGGACTTATATCTAGGCTTTTGTCCTGATTTATTTCTCTAATGTTTCTTCTCGCTTTAACCATTATATCTGGTATGCTATGAGATTCACCCTTACTACTTTTCAATCTACCAATCACACTTGCCCAGATTCACTTGTGTCCAACTAAGGTAATTGACAGTTCAAAGTTGTGAATCTTAAGTTATTTGAATGTTATCTCATTCCTTGAGGTGAAGCACAATGGCTGTTAAACCTTCTTTTGTTATTTATCTTCCCTGCACACTATAGGAGCCTGATGACTTTTAAACTATATTTTTTAGCTTAATTACTCACTGATGTCCAAGAGATAAAAGAGGGTGGAGTATAAATTGCACAGTGGTCATGCAAAGGGATTCCCATGCCTGCAAGTCCAAAGTCCTGGGCCCAATCCACAGCCGGTTATAGCTGAGCCAAGCAGTGTTCTTTGGCCCTGTGACTTTCTGAATAAATTTTGTTTGTATTTTCTGGGTTACGAGGAAATTATTCACTATGTGTACTAGTTTATCTGGAGAACACTGTGGAAAGGCCCATACTATACAGCCACACCAGCAGAGCACTGGGAGTGTAGATTCTTTTTTTTTATTTTTTGAGTCAACTGGCCAGTCCTTCTGTCTTCCCCATGTCAGTATAAGGTTTCCCTGCTCCTGTTCTAGCCTCTAAGGAGCATCAGTGATGGATACTCACAGTTGTAAATTGTTGAGGTGCAGGTCATTTTCTCCTCCTTTCAGCAGCCTTTTTGTTGATAAAATTCAGACCAGAGTTTGTTTGTCAATTAGCGGACTGCCAGACTGGTACCAGCTGCTCCTGAGTATCAGCTTTTCACCCCAGGTATCTCTCCTTAAGCACCTCTGTGTCCAAGAGCCACAGGTGTTTGCACTCATCCATGGCTTTGTGAGTTACCGAAGTAGTCCTAGTCTTCTCTTGTTGCATTTTCAGGTGATCCTCTTTGCTATTTCTTGTTAATTTTAGTACTGCACTTGTCTCTCTGTCTCTCTCCCTATCACTCTCCTCAACTTCTCTCCCTTCTATCATATAAAGAGAAAACAAAAGGGGAAAGCAGGCCTCCCCCACATTTGAATGGATAGTACCAACATCTTCCACCCTTCTAGCTATAAGGTTGCAGAATACTTCTTATTTTTACCATCAGTATTATTGCTGAGACTCAAGGCCTGTACAATGACTTCATTACTCTTACTGATCATTTCTCCTTTGTTTTAAAATTGTATTTATCTTTTGATAGTAAGATATAAAGAGGTAGAGAGGGGGCCAGATGGAAGCACAACTGGTTGAGTGCATATGCTACTAGGCACAAGGACCCAGGTTCATGGCTCTGGCCCCCATATTCAGGAGGAAATCTTCACAAGCAGTTAAGCAATGTTGCAGGTCTCTCTCTCTCTTCCCCTCTATATTCTCCACATCTTTCTTTATTTCTCTTTTTCTCTATCTAATAATCAATTAATTAATAAAATGTTAAAGAAAGAGAGGGGAGAAGCACTTGCACTCATGGATCAGCACTTTGAAGCATGGACCAAAGTTCAGGTCTAAGCACCTGATTCCCACCAGCAGGAGAGAAGCTTTAAAAATGGTGAACAGTACAGTTTCTCTCCCTCTTTCCTTTTCCCCTCTCAATTTCTTTAATTTTATCCAAATAAATAAATAAAAATTTTGTAAAAAAACTAATTTTAATAAATAAGAAATGATATATGCTGTAATAACATTGGTGAGTATAACATGATTATTACCTTGCAGAAACATTTATATTCTTAGAATAAATGCATTTTTATGAGCATTCTGCATTCATATATATTTTTAATGCAAAATACCATAAACATTCTACATGGATTATAAGTTTAGCAAGGGAGACACATAGCTGGTAAACTCTGCCATTAAAATTAACTGCCAAGACTTTTCCAAGGATGCTCTCAGTACCCTGTTTGATAGCTATAAGCACAGGTGCCTGGATATAGCAATAGTGAAGGGTACTAGAAATCTTCATAGTATATGACAGATGGAAAGTCATTCAGTATTATTTATTGGAGTGACTACTGTTGTGTTCATATGACTCTCTTCTTAAGCATTTTTCATGACTTATTTTAAATATTTCTTTGTTTTTTTAATTTTTTTTCCTTTTGTTGCCCTTGTTTGATCATTGTTGTGGCTATTATTATTGTTATTGATGTCGTTGTTGTTGGATAGGACAGAGAGATATGGAGAGAGGAGGGGAAGAGAGGGGGAGAGAAAGACACTTGCAGACCTGCTTCACCACCTGTGAAGTGACTCCCCTGCAGGTGAGGAGCCGGGGGCTCAAACCGGGATCCTTACGCCAGTCCTTGTGCTTTGCGCCACGTGTGCTTAACCCGCTGTGCCACCGCCGGACTCCCACATTTTTCATGACCTACATATCTTTTCACTAAAATTCTAGGTCATGGCCTTTGGCCAGGACTTCATAGCCAAATTGTGTGTATGTGACAGAAATTTACACATACACACTTTTCAGGATTTTAAGATCAATGATAGGCATTTGTCCTGACATAAGTAATTCATATTACAAGGGCAACACTAAGACATATGTTCAAAAAACCGACAAATTTCCAGAGGTAATAGTCACTTGATATAACTACCTTTTTTTTTAACCAGAGCATTTCCCAGCTCTGGTTTATGGGGTGGTGTGGGGGATTGAACCTAAGAGCTCAAAGCCTCAGGCTTTGCAATCATTTTCATTGAAAACTGAGTCAGAGACAAGATAAAGGAGATGATGGATTATACAACTCCATTTTCTGCAGCCCACCTATACTTTTTTTAATTATTATTTTATATTTATTTATTTTTCCCTTTTGTTGCCCTTGTTTAATATTGTTGTGGTTATTGATGTCGTTGTTGTTGGATAGAACAGAGAGAAATGGAGAGAAGAGCGGAAGACAGTGAGGGGGAGAAAAAGACAGACACCTGCAGACCCGCTTCACTGCCTGTGAAGCGACTCCCCTGCAGGTGGGGAGCAGGGACCTGGAACCAGGATCCTTATGTCAGTTCTTGCACTTTGCGCCATCTACACTTAACCTGCTGCACCACGCCCAACTCCCAACTCACCTATTCTTTAACCCTGTCCTCTAATTTCCTTTCCACTAACTGATGATACATACCACCTACTCTTGCGCACTTATTTTTTAAGAGTAAACTGATAAGCTCTCATTTATGGTAGTATTGGGCATTGAACCCAAAACCTCTGGTGTATACGGCATAAGTCTGTGCTATTTCCCCACCCCCACCCCAAACACCTACATTTTATAAAGTATAATTATTGCGATCTAAGTTCTCCTCAATTAACATAGATTCCAAAATAACTATAGAAGATCACTGAAACTTCTTCATTTGATAGTCAATGTCACAGATAGCACAATCTCAGTCTAAAAATTTTACCTTGTACGCAACCTCATCCAATTCAATATACACTCAAAGGTGAAATCCCCATACATATATTTAATGTGTGGTCATCTTTATCTGCTTGACTCAGGTATTTGTGCTTACTTACACTGAAAAAAAAATAGCACTGTGAATAAATTGCTTAAACTTTTTCTCA
The DNA here is from genome assembly GCF_950295315.1 of Erinaceus europaeus. Lineage (NCBI taxonomy): Eukaryota > Metazoa > Chordata > Mammalia > Eulipotyphla > Erinaceidae > Erinaceus > Erinaceus europaeus. The sequence continues at coordinate 14,433,492 of NC_080185.1, forward strand.
GTTTCCTCAGTCTCAGAATGGAAATACAACTGACACCAAGTTGATGTGAAATCTGTCGCAAGTAAAAGTAGATCCTTGCATGCAGTCAGTTTCCAATTAAATTGCTTCTATTTCCCCGATCAGAAGTAAAAGTCTGGTGGCAGATGCACCTGCTTTAAGGCTTTGGCTTTGTCACTTCTCAACGGTGTACCTTTGGAAGAGTTGCTTAGTTTTTTCTGTGTCTCATCTGTGAAAAATAAATAAATAAATAAATGAAGGGAAAGCAGCAGCATTTATCATTGGGATGCTGCAGTGAATTAGTCCTTTCAAGCACTGCATACCACACAAAAGTCATAATTTACTGAATACTCCTGATTGTCACTATCTTCCTCCAAATTCCTACTCAAATGTCCTCTAGAATGTTATTCATGTACTGATTTAAAAGTAAATGCTTTCTGCCTTGCAATCTAGAGATACTGTTCACATGCCTTTATAAAACCGCCTATAGATTAGCCCCACTAAGTCAAGGACAGCTGTTTCACTCACAGTATGTTCTACATATACCACAATAGCCAAATTCAGTGAAAAAATGAAAAGGAAACATTACTTACTAAGCATATAGAACAGCAGATTTATATTTATATCTATATCTACATCTACATCTACATCTACATCTATATCTATATCTATATTTATACTGTGGAATACCTAAAACCCATATCATCTTTGTTGCTTCAATAAAAAAGAAATGTGAATATATCTAGGTGTGTCTACCTATGAAATTCTAGAAGCTAGGGAAATCACACCAAACTTGGTATGGAGCTTAGACAGAAAATAACTTTATTTTTCTTTCTGTTATTTTTTTTTCAGTATTCAGCAGTTCAGTATTGTCTAGTTATTATTTTTAGGGGGCATGCATTAGCAGTTTAGAGTACAGCTGATCACACATATATCCAACCCCTCATCTTCCTGTGATAGGAGTCTGGGTATTTGCGAAATGCTTCACTAACCCTGAGACCCTGCTCCATCATATACTACAGCCTAAGAGCTCCTTTACACCATCCATTCCTCAGAATCATTTGCTCTGGTGGAATACACCATACTCAGCCCAATTCTCTTTTAGTTTCCCCTGATTGTGTGTTTTACTTTTTTCTTAAATTTCACCTATGAGTGAGATCATTTGTGTATTTGCCCTTATCTTTCTTCTTCATCTCAGTCAACACGCCATCACAGGGGTGATAGCATCATGGTTCTGTGAAAAGATTTCCATGCTTGAGGCTCTGAGGTCCCAGATTTAATCCTCTGCACCAACATAAGCCAGAGCTGAGCAGTTCTCTCTCTTTCCTTCTGTATGTCTCTCATTAAATAGATAAAAATATTTTATTAAAAGGCTTGATATCTTCAAGGTCTGACCAAGAAATTGCAAAGGAGATGACTTCATTATTTTAAAGAGCTGCATAATATCCCATTGTGTGTGTGTGTGTGTGTGTGTGTGAGTGTACCGCAACTTTCTTAGCTACACATCTGTCATTGGGCATTTGGGCTGCTTCCAGATTTGGGCTACTACAAACTGTGCTGCTATGAACCTAGGTGTACTTAGGTCTCTTCAGATAGGTCCCTTTGTTTTCTTGGGCACGTCTCCAGGAGGGGAATTTCCAGATAATATGGTAGGTCCATTTCTAGGATTCTGATGAAACTCTAGACTGTTTTCCACAAGGCCTGGATCAATTTAAATTCCCGCAATCATTGCAGGAGAACCCTTTTCTCCTTCAATCTCCATCCTGCTCCCCTCCCAATACAGCTTCTCCAGCAGTTGGTATTTCTATCTGTCCTAATGTATGATATTTTTCCAGGTGTAAAGTGATATTTTGTTGTTTTTACTTGAATTTTCCTGATCATCAGTGATATTGAGCATTTACAGTTCCTCCAGAAACAATCAAATACTTAGAGGAAAACATTGGTAAAACACTTTCCCACCTACACCTCAAGGACATCTTTAATGAATCAAACCCAATTGCAAGGAAGACTAAAGCAGAAACAAACCAATAGGACTACATCAAATTGAAAAGCTTCTGCACATCCAAAGATACTATTAAACAAACAAAGAGACCCCTCAAAGAATGGGAGAAGATCTTCACATGCCATACATCAGACAAGAAACTAATCACCAAAATATATAAAGAGCTCAGCAAACTTAGCCGCAAAAAAGCAAATGACCCCATCCAAAAATGGGCAGAGGATATGAACAAAACATTCACCTCAGAGGAGATCCAAAAGGCTAACAAACATATGAAAAACTGCTCTAGGTCATTGATTGTCAGAGAAATGCAAATTAAGACAACACTAAGATACCACCTCACTTCTGTAAGAATGGCAAACATCAAAAAGGACAGCAACAACAAATGCTGAAGAGGTTGTGGGGACAGAGGAAGCCTTTTACATTGCTGGTGGGAATGTAAATTGGTCCAGCCTCTGTGGAGAGCAGTCTGGAAAACTCTCAGAAGGCTAGACATGGACCTTCCATATGATCCAGTAATTCCTATCCTGGGCTTATACCCAAGGACTCCATAACACCCAACCAAAAAGAGGTGTGTACTCCTATGTTCATAGCAGCACAATTCATAATAGCTAAAACCTGGAAGCAACCCAGGTGCCCAACAACAGATGAGTGGCTGAGAAAGCTGTGGTATATATACATAATGGAATACTATGCAGCTATCAAGAACAATGAACCTACCTTCTCTGACCCATCTTGGACAGAGATAGAATGAATTATGTTAAGTGAGCTAAGTCAGAAAGATAAAGATGAGTATGGGATGATCCCACTCATCAACAGAAGTTGACTAAGAAGACCTGAAAGGGAAACTAAAAGCAGGACCTGACCAAATTGTAAGTAGGGCACCAAAGTAAAAACCCTGTGGTGAGGGGTAGACATGCTGCTTCCTGGGCCAGTGGGGGGTGGGAGTGGGTGGGAGGAATGGGTCAAAGTCTTTTGGTGGTGGGAATGGTGTTTATGTACACTCCTATTAAAATGCAGTCATATAAATCACTAGTTAATTAATACGAGAGGGGTAAAATTAATTGTCTCGAAGTTTTTCAAAGCACAAACTGAATCTTTTTAATATATAGGCTGTGTAATTGATATGCAGACTCTCTCAAAAGCCTAGACCAAGTAGATCAGAAGCAACCAATAGCACAGCTAGATACAAGATACTGGGTACTGTACAGCAAACCCTAACAAAAGGACTTTTCAAAGTTAACTCAATTACCAATTAATGTGATGCTAACATTAACTATCGATTGTCTTTTTGAACCCTAAGGCAGCAGGAACCTCACATCTCCACTATAGAGCCCCTACTTCCCCCAGTCCTGGAACCCTTGGATAGGGACCACTTTCCCATATGCCTCACCCAATCCATATCAAATAATATTGCATCTAACGATCACAACCTAACCAACACAACGATTGCCACCTCAACATGCTTCACTTCAGACTGTGTCCACAGACTTCACGTGTGGAATGACAACCCTTCAGCTTCATTACTCGGGTGAGACCTTTCCTTTCATACTATACTCTAATTCCATCTCAGGTAGTTCACTTTCTAACAAAGTCCCAAAACCTAGATATACACCAGTTTCTGTGAGAGAGAGCATATGTTCACACGTATCCATAAACTACCACAAAATATATACCTGAAAGCAGAAGTACACTAGAGTTTGTGGTGAGTATCCCCCTAACACTTCCTCTCCACTATTCCAAGCTTTGAGTCCATGATTGCTCAACAATTTGTTTGTGTTTGTATGTTAACTCTCTTTTCAGTCACCAGCTTCCAGATGTCATCAGGATGCTGGCCAGGCTTCCCTAGGCTGAAGACCCTACCAATGTGTCCTGGAGGTCCGCTTCCCCAGAGACCCATCCTACTAGGGAAAGAGAGAGGCAGACTGGGAGTATGGATGGACCAGTCAACGCCCATGTTCAGCGGGGAAGCAATTACAGAAGCCAGACCTTCTACCTTCTGCAACCCACAATGACCCTGGGTCCATGCTCCCAGAGGGACAGAGAATGGGAAAGCTATCAGGGGAGGGGGTGGGATATGGAGATTGGGTGGTGGGAATTATGTGGAGTTGTACCCCTCCTACTCTATGGTTTTGTTAATTAATCCTTTCTTAAATAAAAACGAAAAAAAAAAAAGAAAGAAATTTGGTCTCTGCCCCTCTGCCCCCCCAATGCTTCACGTACACTATTAGGTCCATAATTGTCCATCAGTTTGTTTGGCATTGTATATTAACTCTCTTTTCAGCCAACAGGTTCCAGATACTAGCATGATGCTTACCAGACTTCCCTGGACAGACAACCCCACCAATGTGCCTTGGAGCTCTGCTTCCCCAGAGTCCTTCCCCAATAGGGAAAGAGAGAGCCAGGCTGGGAGTATGGATCGACTTGTCAATGCCCATGTTTAGCAGGAAAACAATTACAGAAGCCAGGCCTTCAACCTTCTGCATCCCACAATGATCCTGAGTCCATACTCCCAGAGGGTTAAAGCTATCAGGGGAGGGGTTGGCATACGGAGGTCTGGTGGTGAGAATTGTGCGAAGCTGTACCCCTATTATTCTATGTTTTTGTCAATGTCTCCTTTTTATAAATAAAAAAAAGAAAAAGAAAAAAAGTATCTTTCAGTAAAGTAGACAATATCAGATGCTTTTATCACTCAATGATCAGAGTTAGAAATTGAGATTTTTTCCTACTTATGTTGTCATAGAAGAGACTTGGCAAAAATGGAATCTCACACTCAGTAGACACCTCAGAAGATTAATGCATAGACATCTATAAGAGCATATAAACTATAGTGATGACAGCAAAATTGACTGCCTAAGAAAATTGAGAGTACATGCATCTTCCTATGGCACTACCCATACTAATTTTTTTAAATTCAATAAATCAGTAAATTTGTAAGGACTAACAGGGACCTTGACATCACTTTATAGTCCTTCAGTTATAAGAACTTCATTACCCAATATTTTTTATAAAAGTGCCTGACCCATAACATTTTGCTAAAAGGATACAGAAAAGTATTGTTTTATATTTTATGATGGTTGTGAGCTAAAATTTACTTGGTACAGGGAGGTTTATTATGTTTAGATTCTTATTAAATTTTGTAATGAATTTGCTTTTCATTTCCTTTTGATCTACTGTAAACTCATTGTAAAATGACTATAAAATGCACAAAGAAATCAAATAGAAAGGGTCCCTTGGAAATAGCTGGTAAATGTCAAGGACCAATTTCTCCTTTACTAAGAGCCAGTCTAATCCCCATAGGGATAAAAAAATAGTATTTATATTAGTGTACTGCTGAGTTCCTAACACTGGATATCCAAAAGATATGTCATACAGTGGAGTGCTTGAGGGAAGTGTAATAGGAAGTAGTTGAGGTGGGTATCTAGGTCTAAATAGAAACTGTTTAAGTAGGTATTTTATGGTGTCTTTTTAGGTCTTTCTACTTGCTTGCTTCATTTATTGACTCACTGAAAATTATTATGCACTTTTGCTTTAAGGTATATACATTTTCCCTAACTTATGGATACACGTATACATGTGTCCTATCTTATGGGACCTGGTCTATATCTAGGTTTTGAGACTTTGTTTGGAAGTACACAATACGAAATGGAATTAAGGGGTCCTATGAGCTAGGAAAGGTCTCACCCGAGTAATGAAGCTGAAGGGTTGACATTCTATGCCTGATGTCTTTGGACACAGTCTGGAGTGAAGATTCCTACGATGATATTGGTTGTATTGATTAGGCTGTAATCAGCAGATGTAGTATCAGTTGGTATGCTTTGAAAGAAGCATTCAGGAAAGTATCCCCACCCTATGACTAGGAGAGATATGCACTTTATAGAAAAAACAGAAGATTACTGCTGCTTTAGGGTATGAGAAGGCAATAGATAGCTATTGCTATAATCAAATTATTTGGAAATTGGGTTAACTTTGAAAATCCCATTGTTAGGATTTGCTGTATCATACAAGACCTCACCATAGTTTATGTCCTTTAATGCTATTTATATATAGCTGTATCTTATAAAGTAACTCTACTGGTTGCTTCTGTTATCCCTGGTCTAAGCTTTTAGGAGATTTAATATTTCAAAGAACAAGTCATTATTAGAAATGTATTAACAATTGAGGCCACTGTTAAAATTTAATCTGATTACCAACTTGAAGTTTTAAGTGCTTAGATTGAAGAACATATACACAGAGCTATGGTTTATGCATCAAAAAGTTTGAGATGTTCCCTCAATTTTCCCCTCTCATATTAATTAAATAGTGACTTATGAGACTACAAGTTAATAGGAGTGTACATAAATACCATTCCCATCACCAAAAGTCTGTGCCCCTCCACCCTACCTCCAGTGAAACTGATCATCTACCCTTACCCTTCGGCCAGAGATTTTTACTTTCCATTACCCTTCCATCATTCACTACAAAGCTAACCTTATCAGACAAAGTAAGGGCTATAAAAGCTGAATAAGGGCAAGAGACTGGCATACTTTAATGATGACTCTTTAGTCACTACCAAGCCACACATCACCTGGGACCCTGTTCAGGGAGTCCTGGGATTCCCACACAGTCATGATGGTTCTAGACCTCTAATAGATCACTCTCTCTACTGTCACTGGTCATATGTATCAGGAGCAACATGATAGACTGCTTTGTGGACCCATATAAGACCTTACCCTCAATGTAGATCAACAATGGTAAAGAGAGTTCCATTCAGCCAAGGGAGGTTCGATAACATACTCTATTTTATTTATTTATCTTAAAAATGAGACTTTAAGGAAACCATAGGATAAGAGGGGTACAACTCCACACAGTTCCCACCACCAGAACTATGTATACCATCTCCTCCCCTGATAGCTTTCCTATTCTTTAACCCTCTGGGAGTATGGAGCCAAGGTCATTGTGGGATACAGAAGGTGGAAGGTCTGGCTTCTGTAATTGCTTCCCCACTGAACATGGGCATTGACTGGTCGATCCATACTCCCAGCCTGTCTCTCTCTTTCCCTGGTAGGGTGGGGCTCTGGGGAAGCAGAGCTCTAGGACACATTGGTGAGGTCCTCTGTCCAGAGAAGTCTGGTTGGCATCAGGGTAGCATCTGGAACCTGGTGGCTGAAAAGAGAGTTAACCTACAAAACCAAACAAATTGTTGACCAATCATGGACCTAAAGGCTGGAATAGTGCAGATGAAGTGTTGGGGAGGTCCTCCATTTTGTAGATAGATAGTAGGAATATTTTAGTTAAATTCCAAAGGGCCTGTAGCTATGCTATTTTTTTTTCCCTGAGCCTGAATGATGATATGCTGGTGGATCCAAGTTATTATCTGGGGAGGTGATGTCATGGCTGAAAAAGGAACAGAAAGCTGGATCAGGGAAGAGAGTAGCTCACTAATATGGGAAAGGGGTATAAATAATTGTTGACTGTAAACCCCATTGATTTGATGTGATCTGGGTCCCATATTTAGCTTAGTAGCCATATTCAGCTTAGGACCTCTGCATCCCTGTACGTCTGAGCTCACATTCTGTGGTCATGAGTAGAAACATTCCATGCTGCCCCAATATCGTCCCATCTTCCTCAGGTGTGGCATAGAGTATGTTGTCCATCCTCCATTCGGAGGATGGAACATTCCTACCATTTTTGATCCAAGTTGAGGGCAAGGTCCTATGGGGGGGGTTCCACAAAGGGATCTATTTTATTGTCCCTTGCCCATATTCAGCTTTTGCAGTCCTTGCTTTGCTAAGGTTATCTTTGAAGTGAGTGAGAGAACTGTAATAGGAAGTAGGTGAGGATGATATCTAAGTTTAATTAGTTCAAGCCCCTGGTCCTCACCTATAATGGAAATCAGTGCTACAGGCAACTCTCTGTCGCTTTCCCTCTCTATCTCCCCATCCCCTATCAATTTATCTCTGTCTGTATACAATAAATAAATGAATAAATATAAAAAAAGAAAATAAAAAATAAAAAAGATATAAACTCTTTCACCCCCCAAAAAATGAACTCACATTCTTCTCAAGTATACATGAAACAGTCACTAAGACCAATCACATACTGAGCACAAAAACAGTTTTAATAATTATGTGAGAATTGAAATCATAAAAAAGTATCTTCTGAGATCATGATAATATAGGGCTATACTCAGTACCAAAAGTGAAAAAAAAAGGAAAACTTTAAAAACATGGAGACTAAACAACATGCTTCTGAATAATTGGTGAAATTAAAGGGAAATTAAAAGTTAGCTAGGGACCAATGAAAATGAAGAAATGAGCTACCAGATCCTATGAAATTCTGTAAAAGCAGTATGTATAAGAAAGTTCATTGCAATACAGGCCCACATTAACAAAGAAAATTTTCAGGGGTAGGGGAGGTAGCATAATAGTTATGTTAAGAGATTCTCATGCTTGAGGATCCAAGTCCCAGATCCAATCCCCACACCACCATAAATCAGAACCAAACAGTGCTCTGATTTAAAAAAATTACAAAAAAGAGAGATTAAAAAAAAAACAGTACTGCTGAAGGAACTAGAAAAAAAGCAACAAAGGAATCTCAAATTTATTTGAAGGAGGGGAAATTTTAAAAAATCACAAGGACTGGATGATGGCACACTTGGTAGATGCACATGTTACAGTGTTCCAGGACCTGGATTAGAGTTCCTGGTTCCCACCTACAAGAGGGGATAAACCACTGGCTAAGTTTATCAAGAAAAATAAAAGGAAAATCTGTGAGAAAAAAAAGAAGTCAGAAGTGAGAGAGGCAAAAAACAACTGATGAGATGAAAATACAAAAGAGCCTATGAGATTATGTTGATGGGCTATCGGAACAAACAAATCAGATAGCCTAGATGAAACAGAAAATTCTTAAAGTCATACCAACTGACAAGACTGACCCAGGAGACAGTAGGCGATTTTAATAGACACTAACCCATGAAAAAATTGAAGCAGTAATCAAAAGTCTCCCTAAGAACAAAAGCCCAGGGTCAGATAGCTTTACTATTGAATTCTACAAAATTTTCAGGAAAAAAAAAATTACCACCAATTTTACTCAAACTCTTCTAAAATATTGAAATGGGAGAAATACCCAAAATACATTCTGTAAGATCAAGGAACAAGTGCATAAGGATCACAGTTCGAGCCCTCGGCTCCTTTCCTGCAGGGGGGGCTTATTTCACAGGTGGTGAAGCAGGTCTGCAGGTGTCTTTTTCTCCCTCTCTCTGTCTTCTCTTTTCTTGAATTTTTCTCTGTCCTAACAATAACAACAATAACAATAACAACACAACAATAAACAACAAGGGCAACAAAGGAAAAAATAGCATCCAGGAGGAGTGGATTCAGAGTGCAGGCACGGAGTCCCAGAGATAACCCTGGAGGCAAAGAAGAAAGAAGACTAGACCAATATCAATGATGAACATTGATACAATAATCCTCAATAAAATATTGATAAATTGAATTCACCTGCATACAATGAAAAAAATAAACAATCATGATGAAGTGGGATGTATCATGGGGATGCAGATCTGCTTCAATATATGCAAATCAATCAGTGATGCACATCATATCAATTAATACAATGAAAATCCACACGATTACATAGACACCAAAAACACATTCAGAAGGATTTAACTTCCACTTATGATAAAGGCTTATTAGGAAGTAGAAATAGAAATAATACTCCGCAACATAATAAAAGTCATATGTGATAAACCAATGGCTAATATCATACTCAACAGGGATGACTAAAAGTTTTTCCCCAAAATTCTGAACTAGACAGCCATCCACTCTCACCACTACTGTTCAATATAGACCTAGAAATTCTTTCCAGAAGAATGAAGAAAGCAAGGCACATTAAAGCCATCAAAATTTGAAAAGAATAAATTAAAGTATCACTATTTACAGACTACATGATTCGATGCATAGAAACCTTTGCATGTTCTTAGCAGCATACTTTGTAATAGCCCAAATTTGGAAGCAATCTATGTGTCCAACAGCAGATGAGTGACCAAGAAAGCTGTGCTACATATACGAAAATGGAATGCTACACAGCTATTAAGAAGGATGAATTCACTTTCTTCATCTCATCTTGGATGGATTTTGAAGGAATTTTGTTACATGAGATAAGCCAGAAAGGGACGGATGAATATGGAATGATCTCACTCATGGAAAGAAGTTGAGAAATAAGAACAGAAAGGGGAAGCACAAAGTAGAACTTGGTGAAGTCTGGTGTACTGCACCAAAGTAAAGCACTTTGGGTGGGGTAGGTGGGTGGCAGAACTTTCATGTCCTGGTGCATGATGGTAGAAATGGACTTAGGTTGGGGGTGATAGTGTTGTATAGAAAACTGAGAAATTTTACCCAAGCATCAGCAATTGTATTTACTGCAAACCATTAATCCTCCCAATAAAAAGTTTAAAAGAAAAAGAAAAAAAAGGAAACTTTAAAGACTCCATCAAAAGCTAGTAGGAAATATCAATAAATCCTGCATTGTGACAGGATTGATCTATGTATCAGAACTTTGCCAGTATTAATTGTAATAGCATTTATGAAATACCTGTCAAAGTGTCTTGTACAATTTAAGTGTTTAATAAAAATCAAACTGAGTGTAAGCTCCAAAGATAACTACTTTGAAGGGACAACTTAAAGTTAGATTCATAAGTTCAGACGTATTCACTACAATATAAAGGCTCTAGTTCAGACATTGATAACATTGTTGGTAAAGTGGTGGTTATGTTTTCACTTGGATTTTCTAGAAATTTAAAATTTACAGATATAAACAATGAATTACATCATTTCTGTGTCTAATAAAGTTTTAAAATATATTTACTTATTTATTATTGGATACAGAGAGAGAGAGATATTTAGAGGGGAGGGGGCTATAGGGAAAGAGCCAGAGATATCAGCAGACCTGCTTCACCACTCCTGAAGCTTTCTCCCTGCAGGTTGAGACCAACCAGAGGCTTGAACCTTTCACACTGTAATGTGTGTACTGAACCAGGTGTCCAGTGCCTGGCCTCTGTAATAAAATGTTTAAATAGCACCATGTCATTAAAATAATCTTTCCCATACTTGAATTATTTGAACCTAGGTAGAAAATAGAATACAATTATTGACAATTGATAACAATGAAAACTGATATATTTTCTTTATTTTTCTACATTTTAATTAATTTATTTATAAAATGGAAACACTGATAAGACCATAGGATAAGAGGGGTACAAGTGCCACCACCAGAGCTCTATATCCCATCCCTTCCTCTGATAGCTTTCCTATTATTTAACCATGTGGGAGTATGGACCCAGGGTCATTATGGGGTGCAGAAGGTGGAAGGTCTGGCTTCTGCAATTGCTTCCCCACTAAACATGGGCATTGACAGGTCTATCCACACTCCCAGCCTGCCTCTCTCTTTCCCTAGTGGGACAAGGATCTGAGGAAGCAGAGCTCCAGGACACACTGGTGGGGTGATTTGTCCAGGGAAGTCCGATTGGCATCATGGTAGCATCTGGAACCTGGTGGCCTCACCTGAATTTCTCAGTTTTGAAGCAACCTCATTGCAGAGCTCAGCCATGCCTTGTCTTTGAGTTGCCAACATGGATTTCCCCCCAAAAAAAAACTGATAATTAGTCTGCTTCATAGTCTATGCTTCACAACTGACTTCAGAGACTCAAGTCCAATAGACTACTACCACTACCACCACCACCACCACCACCACCACCACTTCTACTACTAATGATGATGATGTTAACCAAAATAGATCAATGGAATGATGTAAAATGGAAAATAAAATGTTACTGTGACCCAAACAGAAAGATACTCTGTAGAGTGGGAGAAGACTTTTATACAACATACTTTAGAAAAAGGATTAATAACCAAAATACATACTTAGCAACACACACACACACACACAAAAATGGAGCAAGGACATAGATTGAAACTTCTCCGAGGAAGATATGCAGAGGGCCAACAGACACACTAGAAAGTGCTCAAAATCACTTGTGACAGAGGAATGCAAATAAAGACAACAATCAAATGCTACTTTACACCTGTGAGAATGTCATACATTAGAAAATGCAGTAACAAATGCCGGAGAGAATGTGGAGAAAAAGGGGCATTTCTGCATTACTGGTGGTGGTATAAATTGGTTCAACCCTTGTGGAAAACAGTCTATAGATATTTCAGAACACTAGAAATGGACCTCCCCTACAGTAATTATTCTCCTGGGGATTTATCCAGAAGAAATAAAAGTGCCTATTAGAATAAATCTATCAATATATAGATCTATATTCATAGCAACACAATTAGTGACAGCCAAACCTTAGAAGCAACCCACATGTCCAACAACATATGAGTCCCTAAAATAATTGTAGTATATATATACACAATGGAATATCATAAGCTGTTATATATGACAAGGTCATTTCATTTGCATCATCTTGGTTTGAACTTGACAATATCATGTGAAGTGAGATAAGCCAAAAAGAGAAGGACTTCTACCAAAGGATCTCATTTGGGAGAGTTGATCAATAGTGCTAGGGAAGGAACACAACATAAAACTTGGACCAGGCTCCGTATATTGCAACAAAGAAAAGGACTCTGGGGAAGGAGTGGAAAAGAGGGGCTGAAAAAATACTTGGAGTCCTAGTGAGTGATGACTTAAAAGGAACTAGTGTGTGGGTATGAGTGTTCTGCAGAGAACTTTCACAGGGAGATCAGTAGGTATATTCATGCGTCAATGACTGCACCATAAAACATTAGCCTTCCAATAAAAAAGCAAAACAATAAAAATAAAAATAATACCATGTACACTATAAGCCAGAGCTGAGCAACAACGTGCTGCTAAGTAATGATAATGATAAGAATTGATAATGATAATAATTATATCAATAAAAATAATGATAATGATCTGGGCCTAGTGGTGGCTGTAGGGCACACGTGTTATAATGTACATTGACCTTGGTTCAAGGATTGGTACCCACCTGCAGGGGGGGAAACTTCATGACAGGTGAAGCAGTGCTACAGGCCATCCTCTCCCTCTCCCTCTCCCTCTCCCTCTCCCTCTCCCTCTCCCCCTCCCCTTCTCTCTCTCTCTCTCTCTTTCTCTCTTTCTCCCTCTCTCTCCCTCCCTCCCCACCTGTCTCTCATCCCTCCCTTCCTTTGATTTCTCTGTCACTATCCAATACATAAATAAATAATGAACAAAACAATTTAAATGCTCTTTTACTAATCTAAATAGAGGATATCTGATTCAAACAAGTTCACCTGGCAGCAAATCAATTGATCTGAGTTTATTGTCCAAGGATAATTCTGAGGGTTATATTACAGATGTTTTGTGTTAGGTGTGTATTTGTGTGTGTGCACGTACTTATAGAATGATGTGATATTTTTTGTTGTAGTAATGCACACTGGCTATGTAAATGAGCACATCTGAAGTTTAATTGGAGTTAAAATTTTAAAGCAATTATTATGTCACTTGGCACAGTCTTTTACATTTGGTGGTTTTATTTTACCCCTAAAGACAGTTTGCAAATTTGAGATCTTATCACCTGTTATATCGGAATGATATGCTATGAATAGTCATGGAATAAACACCTATAAATAAGCCTGGTTCATTATTTCACAGAATATTGGGATGTACTTTGATTTTTTTTCTTTTCTAGTAGAGACAGAACATAAGAGGAGAACTTAAGAGAAAGAAGGAGAGAGGAGGTATCTGTAGTACTGCTCCACCATTCGTGAAGCTTCTTCCATGCAGGTGGGAACCAAGGTCTCAGATTCAGGTCATTGGGCCTGGTAATGCAGATATTCTACCAGATAAACCACCACCCATCACAGGGACACAGCTTTATTACTTACCATTCATTATATGTGCTGTACCATGGCAATCAAGTCAGAACTTGTCACTATTGTCAGGAAGCATTCAAGTTGTCGATAGAGAATAATGATGTTTGAATAATAATTGCATATTTGAGTACTTGTCTTAACTCTATATAATTCCCTTTTGTTGATAGATTTGAATATATCAGACTTTACTTCTCAAGAGTATTATGAGGTGGACATTCTGTATTTAAAGGAAATGATGGAAATACTTCAGTAAACAGAAATTGATAAAAAAAATAATATAATAATATCTGAAAGAATTTCTGTGAAGTTTGACATACCAACATTATAATCTTTGTAGCATTCATGAGAATATAAATAGCTGATATCATGAGAATCTTGTTACTATCTTTTAACATGTATACTCAAGCAAAAACTAATTTCATGTCTTTCCTAATTACTGTTTATTGAATCATACAAAGATTCTTCTATGAATAGAATTTTTCACCTGTTTAGCAAATAGGAAAATGAAACTCTGTTTAGGATCAGAGAAAATAAATGTAATAAGATTCATGAATGAGAATGTAAGCTGAGGATGTACAATGTTAAAATGTTGACCAAGATTTAAATAAGATAGAGATGGGTTTGTGTGAATGTCATGCTTCCCATCTTAAATTATTTTCCTGTTATAAAAGTGGCAACTTGATCTACTTCTCTCATATTTTTTTTTACATTATTCCTATAGCCAAATTTCAAACCACTAAAAAGTAATTCATGTATCAATAGAAATGCAACCATCTATGTTTCTAAACTTGCTTTCAGATACCTGTAATTGGTCCTTCACTGCATGTTTGATCTTGATTGTTCCTTGCTCTTTTATATATCTTGGTAGGTATACATCTAATGATCTATACTTTGCTTTATGTCTAAGCTCTGATTAGTACTAACCTACTGACTCTACTGAAATATCAGAATAGCCTTAAAAGTTAATATAGAAGCAGGCGAGGGGTATGGATCAATCTGCTAATGTCCGTGTCCAGCAGAGAAGCAATTACAGAAGCCAGAACTCCCACTTTATGCATCCCATAAAGAATTTTTGTCCATACACCCAGAGGGGGAGAAGTGTTAGGGGAAGAGGACCAGAAGGCTCTCAACTCCAATTCCATCAAGATCAGGAAAAGGAAGAGGGAAAACAAAGTTATTCAGAAGTAGCAGTAGGCATAGCTGTGACTTAGAAAAGAAAGAGAAGTTAAAAGTGTAGAAAAACTGAGCAAATATATATATATATATATATATAATTATAGATAGTTATCTGAATAATAGTCAACCCATATCTGTGATCTTCGAAGAACTACTACAGTTTCCAATGGAAGAAACAGAGACACAGAACTTGGTGGCAGGAATGTTATCTCATAATTTTGGAAGGTAACTATGCTCACCACTATACCACCAATGTCATGCTTCTCATAATTTTATAAAACAATGTTAAATAAGTAATACAAAATGTTATAAAATAGAGAAGATGATAATTTTCATATTGTAGACATGATATCTGAGATGCAGAAAGGGGGAACATAATTATGTTCAATTATTGAGTGCTAGGGTTTGTCAATTTTGTTTAATTTTTCAAAGAACCAACATTTGGTTTCATTGATCTTTTGTATGATCCTTTTATTTTCAATATTGTTTATTTCTGATCTAATTTTAGTAATTTATGTCCTTCTTGTTGCTTTAGTGTTCCTTTGTTCCTCTTCTTCTAAATCCTTACAGTGTGTAGTAAGGTCGTTTATTTGAGCTTTATCTTGTTTTCTAACGTGTGCTAACATGGCTATGAGTTTCCCTCTCAGTACTGCTTTAGTCCCAAATATTTTGATAGCTTGGGTCTTCATTTTCATTTGTTTCTAGGAACATTTGAATTTCTTGTTTGAGAGCCTCTTTGACCCAGTGGTTAGAAGTATTTTGTTGAGTTTCCAAGTTTTGTAACTTTTATTAATTTTCTGTTTGTTGTTGTGTGTTAGCTTTACTGCACTGTGGTCTAAGATTCTTGGGATGATTTCAGTGTTCTTGAATTTGTTGATACTGTTTTTGTCATCTAATATGTAGTCTTTCCTTAAGCATGTGCTGTGTAGATTTGAAAAGAATGAGTATTCCAGTTGTTTTTTTTTTTTTTTTTGAAGGGAAGGACTCTGAAAACATTCAGGATGTCTAGTCTGTTCATCTCTTTGTTTAATTCTCTTGTTTCTTTGTTGATTCTTTGCTTCATTGATCTGTCTAAGTGTGAGAACAGGGTGTTGAAGTATACCACTATTATTGCATTAATGTTGATGTATTTTTGTAGCTCTTTCAGTAGGTGTTTAGGTGTTTGATGTATTTAGGAGGGCCCTCCTCAATCGCTATCGAACAGGCCATGGCCGGTGCTCCACTATGTTCCACCGCTGGGGAGCCAGAGACGACCTGAACTGGCCTTGCGGCTACAGACAGACTATAACCCACATAGTCAACAACTGCCACCTCTCCAGATTCAAAGAAGGTCTCAAAACTTTACATCAGGCAGTTGGGCTGTAGCGCAGCGGGTTAAGCGCAGGTGGCGCAAAGCACAAGGACCCGCATAAGGATCCCGGTTCGAACCCCGGCTCCCCACCTGCAGGGGAGTCGCTTCACAGGCGGTGAAGCAGGTCTGCAGGTGTCTATCTTTCTCTCCCCCTCTCTGTCTTCCCCTCCTCTCTCCATTTCTCTCTGTCCTATCCAACAACGACGACAACAACAATAACTACAACAATAAAACAACAAGGGCAACAAAAAGGGAATAAATAAATAAAATAAAAAATATTTTTAAAAAAAGAAACTTTACATCAGGCTCAACCTGACGCTGTTGACTGGCTATGGAAGAAGGGCAAACACTAGAAGGAGGAGGAGGAGGAGGAGGAGGAGGAGGAGGAGGAGGAGGAGGGCCCTCATTGGCTCTGTTGAGCCAAGAATCTTTGTAAAGAAAATAGCTCCTCAGGAAGCCTGATAGGAGCAACTGGCCAGCTCATGAGGGCTGTTTTTTTTTTGTTTGTTTGTTTTGTTTTTGCGGGGGGAGGGTGAGTTCAGAAATCGTAAAGCCAAATATTCTCATTTCCTTTGTCCTTTATGGCCTCTGTTTCCTAGCCCAAGAGTGGGTTATAGGACTCTTCTTTGGTGTCACCCTGAACCCCCCTTGCTCTCCCCCTCCACCTATGGTCCAGAAATCCTACCCTCTCCCGAGAAACAGGTTAAAAGCTACTTCTTTTTGGAGCTCAAAGCAGGTGTTGTCTCCAAGTTGCCATCTTGGCTCCATCCACCATTGCTACTCTTTTTTAAATTGATTTAATAGTGATCTTAAACTGTAGAAAAGAGAGGTGTCATTCCACATAGTTCCCACCACCAGAGTTTCATAACCCATTCCCTCCATTGGAATCTTTCCTGTTCTTTATCCTTCTGGGAGTATGGACCCAGGATCATTATGGGGTGCAGAAGGTGAAAGGTCTGGCTTTGTTACTGCCTCTCTGCTGGACATGGGCATTGGCAGGTCAGTCCATACTCCCAGACTGTCTTTGTCTTTACCTAGTGGGGTAGGACTCTGGTGAGGTTATTGTTGCTCTTTTTTACTATGCCTAATTTAGAAGTAACATTTTATCAAAGACATGCATGCAGAGAAAAATCATAGTGTATATAGGGCTTGAAGCTCTCTGCATGGGATCAAGTGAAGACTACCAAGAGTAGTCCATGAAACTTAACTATGTAGAGTTCACTGATGACCTTGACAAACACAGTGTCAGTGAAGATGTAAATGCTAACTGCTTTGGATTTTGGAGAGAAAGATTAGAGTTATTATAGACAGCTTTTCTGAAGGAGTTTTGCTCTAAATACCATGAGAGAACTGTGCCTGTGGCTTATAAGAAAAAGGTCAAAAGTCTTTGTTTGGTTGGTTATTTTCAGAATGAGAGAAATAATGGTTATGTTTTCTTCTATAGCGAACAATCCAGAAGAGAGAAGCAATGTAACATAGGAAGCAGGCCATAATTGTTGGAATCATTAGGCTCAAGGAGGTGGCAGCTTATGCTATCTTGCAAACCAAGTGCAGAAACTGACCTCAGGACCCCTGCCAGTATATATCCAGAAATCCCTGTAATGGATAGCTGACTATAGCATGCAAATAAATGGATTTGCTACTGGAGGAAACATCTGCTTGTACTTTTACTTGAGCCATGTAAATTTTCTTGCTGGTTAATTTCATATATCAGCTAGGTTGGGCTACAGGATGGACTGTATAGCTAATGAAATATTGCTTTGGGATTTGTTTGTGAGGGTGAACTGGACAAAGTTTGTATTTAAATGAGTAGGCTAAGTAGAGTCAGCAATGCTGAGGGGGCATCATTCAGTCCAGGGAGGTCCTGGCTAGAAGATGAAATGGAAGATAGGGATGACTCACTGCCTTTGCTGGGATTGAAACCTCTCTTTCTGCTCTCCAGCATTGGTAATTCCTGTTCCCAAACTGTTAACTCAGATCTGGACTCCAAGTTTTTCAGGCTTTCAGACTAAGGCAGAGATATACCAGGATTAACTTTTCTTATTCTGCAGATTGCAGACATTCAAATTCCATGGCTGTAAAAGGCAGTCTCAAATAAAAATTAGTAACTTTACTGTCTAAGTACTTATTATCTCATAATTTATTTAATAAAGTGTGTGTGCTATATATTCATAATCCCCCCAAAATCTGATATATTATCTCCTCCATATTCCCCTGAAAGGAATAATATTATATAAACATTAAAATTTGTATGATTACAAAATGAACTAGTTATTTATGTAAAATGCTTAGTGTTCTACCTGGCATATAGTAAGGATGCCTAAATGCAAAGTTTTCATGGCCAAGGAGATATGTCAGTAGGTAGAGCACAGAACTTGCATGTGTAAAGTTCCAAGTTCTGATACCACATATGAGTCAGAGCTGTTCTAGTCTCTCTGCCTTTCTCTATCCTTCTCATATAATAATCAATTCAAATGCTGATATTCATAAACTGTAATAATACAATTTTTGAATTCAGACAGACCAGAATCAAGTACTATTAAGCACATCACCTGACCTCTTTTTAGCTTTCTTTTAGCCTTCTGTAAAACAGGAAATAGAATTAGTCTTACTTCCTGGAGATTATGGGATAATACAACCACAGAGCATAGTAGAATAGAACAGAGTATCTATGTCAGCATTACTGAAAATCTGGCTCAGTGAACAGAACAACAAAATATAACCCAGCAATAAGGGTTTAGGAGTGAAAGGAAAGACATGGTATAGAAAGCCCCAAACTTGAACCCATCTAATGTTTTTCATGAGCTTAGGCAAATCAGTTAACTTGCAAAATGAGAACAGTATTAACTGTACTGCCTTCTATCATTACACCTTTTAGAATCGTTGTACAGTGAAACACAAGACCAAATCAAATATTATATAATAGTGTGTCATCTGAGTTGTAACAGTGCCAATGAATTATTAGGGCTAATGTTCAAACTCATGTACAAATATTCCAGGATAATAAAAATATAAACATCATCAAGATTTTTTAAATGTGAGGATGGGGGCAGGTTTTGGTGCACCTGGTTGAGTGTACATGTTACAGTGTGCAAGGACATGGGTTTGAGCCCCTGATTCCCATTTACAGGAGGAAAGCTTCGTGAGTGGTGAACCAGAGCTGCTGGTGTCTCCCTATCTCTCTCCCTCTCTATTTCTTGGCACTCTCTCAATTTCTGGTTGTCTATCCAATAACTAAAAATAATAATAAAAAAATAAGTGAGGAAAATGAACTCTGTTAACTTTGTCTCCTTTCCCTATTTGCACATAACTTCTAGTATAACATCAGAGAAATGTCTCCCCAAATATAAACAGTCAATTTCAATGAGATATCAGTGTTCACTTGAGCACTTTTGTACCAAATTCCAGTCTAGATACTTGACTACCAGCATCAAATTAAACATGACTGAAAAAAATCAACCCCTAATTCAACACAGTGTGATAATAAAAATATGAACAGAGAAAGGGGGTGGAAGGAATGATTATCAAACTCAAGCATATGCCATTATATTTTTTATTATTTAAGAAAGGATAAATTAACAAAACCACAGGTGTCGTTTTCGACGGGTTAGGTTGTTTTCGCTGGGCTGGCTTCACGGGCAGGTAACAGACGACCAGGGACTCATAGTTGAGCTGTAGGCAGTATCTCTTTATTCATGCAGGACGCAGCACAATCTAAGCCGAGCTGAGCTAAACTCAAGGTAAAGTATTCTAAAACTCACAATGCTGTCTTTATATATACTTGCCAAGTAGGGTGGAAACAGGGTGTGACATAGAGAGGGTGGAGAGAAAAGTGACTGGTGACAATCAGAGTGTGACAAGGAGAGGATCAGGGTGTGACAAGGAGGGGGGGTGGAGCAAAAACATATCATGAAACAGTGGGGATTGAACCAATGCCCTGGAGGGAGGTGCTTGTTAACAGCGGTTATATAAATAGAATGAAGTGGTTATGTAAATAGAATAGTGTTAAGCAGGGGGGATTTAAACCAAATGAAACAGAAGGGGTCTCATGCATACCAACAATTCCCCCTTTCTTTTTAACTAATGGCCATTGCGGGGTGAACAGAAATGTATATTGTACAGGCGTTTTCAAAAGAACTGGCATATGACATGGAAAACAAAATAGGCGAGCAGCAATAACCAGTGTGATGCCAAGGGGAGCTTTTCTTGCCTCAAAGGGCAAGGCCTAGCAGGAGAAAGGGCATTTCTTGCCTCTGGGAACGCTTCATGTCTCTGGGGGCATCTCTTGCCTCAAAGGGCATTTCCTGCCTCTGTGGGCATATCTTGCCTCTTGGGGCGCTTCATGCCTCTGTGGGCATAACCTAATAAGGAGGGGGAGTTTTCTGCCTCTGGGACAGAGCCTGCAGGCGAGGGGACATGGTCTATAAAGTCTCAAGGCAATTGGCTGAAGTTAGTCTTTGAGAAACACAGCAGCGTGTACCAGTAAGTCCGATGGAGGTGTCAGTCCAAAGTAGCTGACCACAGAAGAAAATGCCAGAGGATGAAATGCTGCACGTCTCTCTCGATGGGGAATGTCGGCCACCAGAATTCTGCTTTTCTGTAGAGAGTGAGCTTTGGAGTCTGTGAATCTGTTTCTTCAGGTCGAGTCAGGTCACATCATTGGTTTCCGGGGGAGATGTCAGAGAACAGGGGTCCAAATGGATTTCCGGGAATTTTATTTGAGTAGATGCTTTTTCATGTGAAGACTTTGACAGCTGAAATTCACTTAACTTGTCAAACAAAACTTGTAGCAGATTAGAAGTTTACTATAATTGATAACTCCATTATAATTGGAAGTCCTTTCTAGTATGATTTTAAGGTTGTTTAAACAGTTTAAACTCAATAAAATGTGGAAAGGTAAACAGAAGAACCACAGTTAAAAGCCTCAGGCATGAGAATAATTAACATAATCATTGCACTATCTTCCCCCCCCCATAACTCATACAGTTTTCAGGATTAAACGTTTCAGATTTATGTCAAGACGTAAAAGAGAAATCAAAGGAGGAAAAAACAATTTTTTGGATTGTTTCCGGATGTCTCTAGAAATCATGGCTGTGTCCAGCATTTTTTTTTTAAGTCAATGTCAAACAAAAATTCAGTCATTCAAATCATTCTCTTATGAAACGCAACTTGAACCAGATTATCAAGATCTCACCATGTAGGATTAAGAATCCCCGGAGGGCGACCTAGTCCAAAAAGGTCCTCGAAATTCCATTTAGGGTGTTTCTGACTGTTCCTGCTGGATTGCTTCAGGCACCCATTTTTAAAAGCGTCTTCCCATTGAAGAAAGAATCCAATCAGGAGAGTAGAACTAACCACATGTCTCCATACTTGGGAACTGCCAGGGTACTCGAGAATGTTCTTCAAATTAGAGTAGTCCTTCTCCATGGGAAACATTTGAGAAGAAGTCCAGAAAGTTCCAGGGGAAATCCCCATGCATATCCCAAGGTCTACGATCACGGTCATAAAGAACCAAACTGTGGCCCGGAGCAAAATGTAGTCCTTTTCCTCAGGAAACATGGGAGAGGGAATCCAAAAAGTCCAAGGAGAAATCTCTGTGCATCTCCCAAGCTCTATGATCCTGGTCATAAGAAGTCAAAGTTCCCGGTGAGGGAACCGAAGTGTGGCCCAGAGTAAAATGTTCCAGAGACAGAGAAACTGTCTCATAATGAAACAGTAGAGGCTTTGGCAAACCTCTTCGTAAGTAGAAGAGAAGACCATAGTGCATAGGTAGGCAAAGTCTTCACTTATCTGGGAGTTGCGCAGGTCTGGTCCCACGTTGTGGCGCCATATGTTGTTTTTGACAGGTTATGTTGTTTTTGCTGGGCTGGCTTCATGGGCGGGTAACAGACGACCAGGGACTCATGGTTGAGCTGTAGGCAGTATCTCTTTATTCATGCAGGACGCAGCACAATCTAAGCCGAGCTGAGCTAAACTAAAGGTAAAGTATTCTAAAACTCACAATGCTGTCTTTATATATACTTGCCAAGTAGGGTGGAAACAGGGTGTGACATAGAGAGGGTGGAGAGAAAAGTGACTGGTGACAATCAGAGTGTGACAAGGAGAGGATCAGGGTGTGACAAGGAGGGGAGGTGGAGCAAAAACATATCATGAAACAGTGGGGATTGAACCAATGCCCTGGAGGGAGGTGCTTGTTAA
The DNA here is from genome assembly GCF_950295315.1 of Erinaceus europaeus. Classification (NCBI taxonomy): domain Eukaryota; kingdom Metazoa; phylum Chordata; class Mammalia; order Eulipotyphla; family Erinaceidae; genus Erinaceus; species Erinaceus europaeus. Next base: position 14,456,074 of record NC_080185.1, read on the forward strand.
CAGCGGTTATATAAATAGAATGAAGTGGTTATGTAAATAGAATAGTGTTAAGCAGGGGGGATTTAAACCAAATGAAACAGAAGGGGTCTCATGCATACCAACACATAGGGTAGGAGGGGTACAACTCCACACAATTCCCACCACCCAATCCCCATAACCCACCCCCTCCCATGGTAGCTTTCCCATTCTCTAGCCCTCTGGGAGCATGGACCCAGGGTCATTGTGGGTTGTAGAAGGTAGAAGGTCTGGCTTCTGTAATTACTTCCCCGCTGAACATGTTGAATATGTCATTATTTTTTAAAACCCTTTTATTCCTGAGAACAATTTTGTTTTCTTAGTGAGCTCCTTTGATTCTACAATCTGAACCCCTTTGGGACACACATTCTTACTTTATGTATCTTGTCTCTCTAGTGCCTAGCTTCAAGAAAGGAGGGAGGGAGGGAAGGAAGAATGGAAAGAAAGCTGACTGCAGACAAAAGGTGTGCAACTGTTCAGAGATAAATCACAGGGACTGCATATTTGATGCTGTTTCTTCTCAGTCTGAGGGCACAAATGGGATATTTTCATAACTGCCTTGTGAATCTCGGGCTGAGTTTTTGCGAAATGGCTTGGTTTGGCTGAACAACTGTGGCATCTGTACATATGCAAATAGGAACAAATATGGGTAGGAACTTTTATTGTAATAACAATTCACAGTGACACACCAGCATCTGGATAGAAATTTCTCCAGCTGCACAGCTCACTCTTTTATTTTTAAAGCAAAATAATCATTTCAGCTGTAGCACTGGGCCTAAGGAGTGGGTAGAGACTAACTGGTAGAACATTAGAGGACCAGCTAATGACCACTTCACTGAATCGATGAACAGGGAAGAGAAAATTCTTATGTGGAGGCAGTATACTGGGGAGAAAAAAAAGTATACTCTTGGCATCAAAGACATGTTACTGAGCCCTGGATTTACTACTTGCTTTCTGGGTTGCCAAGCACACACTGTATAATCTTTATGATCTCCAAACTTCCTCATCTTCAAGTTGAAAAAAACAATATTTATGTAGAAATATTGTTGACTGTTGGATAAAAGAACACATGAAGTAAGATTAGCAAGGAGAACACTCATAAAGCTAGGGCAATGTAAATGGTAGCTACTTAAAAGGAATGTACAGTGACAGCCTGGAGTAAATGATAATGCACAGATCCCTGGATCAAGTTCATCTAGTGGGATTTCCATTGCACAGATTCAGTTATATGTTACAAATACATAAGATTATGAAAATAGACTAAAGGGGTACAGAGAGGTGACTCAGTGGTTGAGCAAATGCTCTCTTGGATTTAATTGCCAGCATATCATAAAATGGTGAACAATTGTAATCAAATCTTTCTAGTTTCAAGGAAAGTGTTATGTGATCGTCTCAGTCAAAAACACTCCTACCTACAAATAGTATCTAATAGTTTCTATCTTAGTTTGTTAAAGCCACCATAAAAATGAACCACAGATCTTTGTGATAGGAGTGATGAAAGAAAGTAAATACATTTTTTTTTAATTCAGTCACATTTTGAGGTATTTAGTTTTGGCACATCAACATATGAATTTTGTAAGGACACAATGTAGCACATGAGTTCTCTATGATAACAGAAGGTTAAAAGAGGACAGCGTGCAGCAACATGGATTATCTAAGGAATAAGGCTTTTTAATACTTACTCCTTGGAACTCAGTTTTATATTCACTTTACATACTCTACCAAGGGTGAAAGGAATCAAAACATCAATAAGGTAGATGAAGTTCTCATATCTTAGGCAGGTTATAAGGGAGAAGTTTGTTACATCTGTTCAGTGGTGTGATGACAGCAGAAAGTTGGTTGGGAGGTAAGGAAATGAAGAGTTTAAGTAACTAAATTAAGAGTTTTTAATTTCTTTATCGGGGAATAAATGGTTTACAGTCAACATTAAAATAAAATGCAATAGTTTGTACATGTGTAGCATTTCTAAGTTTTACACATAACAATTCAAACCCCACAGAGGTCCTCCTCTGTCTTCTAGGACCTGCACCCCCTCCCCTAGCCCAGAGTGTTTTACTTTGGTGCAATACACTAATTCAAGTCCAAGTTTTGCTTTATGTTTTCCCTTCTGTTCTTATGTTTCAACTTCTGTCTATGAGTGAGAGAGATAATCCCACATTCTTCCTTTCTGGATGAGCTCACTTAACATGATCAATTCAAGCTCCATCCAAGATGAGGTGAAGAAGGGCAATTCACTATTTTTAATAACCTAGTAGTATTCCATTGTGTATATAAACCACAAGGTACTCAGCTACTCATCTGTTGTTGGATACCTAGGTTGCTTCCGGGTTACAGCAATTACAAATTGTGCTGCTATGAACATAGCACAAATCTTTTTTGATGGTTGTATTTGGATCATTGGGCTATATCCCCAGGAAAGAAATTGCAGGATCATAGGGTTAGTCCATTTCTAGCCTTGTACAATTTCTCCAGACTACTTTCCACAGGTTTTAGATCAATTGACATCACCACCAGCAGTGCAGGAGGGTTCCTTTGTCCCCACAACCTCTCTGAGTTTAGGCAACTTTTCCAGATACTTCTCACTGCTCTCAAGAGGGAGATAATTGATGGGGAAGTTGCAGGAATGGAGGAAAATCCTCATACTAACTAGAGAGATATGAACATGACTGAACACTAGTAAGCAATAAATGGACAAGAAATTTATATTTTTGGGAGTCGGGTTGTAGCGCAGCGGGTTAAGTGCATGTGACCTGAAGCACAAGGACCAGCATAAGGATGCCAGTTCGAACCTCGGCTCCCCACCTGCAGGGGAATCACTTCACAAGCAGTGAATCAGGTCTGCAGGTGTCTATGTTTCTCTCCTCCTCTGTCTTCCCCCCCCTCTCCATTTCTTTCTGTCTTATCCAACAACAATGACATCAATAACAATAACAATAAAACAACAAGGGCAACAAAAGGGAATAAATAAAAAACCTAAAAAAATTTTAAAAAATTCATACTTTTATAATAGAAGAGAGACAAGAAGCTGTGAAAGACTGTTTGTGGAATCTCTAATCTTTGACAAGGGTGCCCAAAGTATTAAATGGAAGAAGGAGGCTCTCTTCAATAAATGGTGCTGGGAAAACTGGATTGAAACATGCAGAAGAATGAAATTGAACCACCTTATCTCACCAGAAACAAAAATCAACTCCAAGTGGATCAAGGACCTGGAAGTTAGATCGGAAACTATCAAATACTTAGAGGAAAACATTAGTGGGACACTTTTCCACCTAAACCTCAAGGACATCTTTGATGAAATAAATCAACTTGCAAGGAAAACTAAAGCAGAAACAAACCAATGGAACTACATCAAATTTGAAAGCTTCTGTGCAGCCAAAGAAACTATCCCACAAACAAAGAGATCTCTCACAGAATGGGAGAAGATCTTCACATGCCATACATCAGACAAGAGACTAATCACCAAAATATACAAAGAGCTCAGCAAACTTAGCACCAAAAAAGCAAATAACCCCATGCAAAAATGGGCAGAGGATATGAACAAGAGATTCACTTCAGAGGAGATCCAAAAGGCTAACAAACATAAGAAAAACTGCTCCAGGTCTCTGATTGTCAGAGAAATGCAAATAAAAACAATACTGAGATACCACCTCACTCCTGTGAGAATGGCATACATCAAAAAGAGCAGCAGCAACAAATGCTGGAGAGGCTGTGGGGGACAGAAGAACCCTTCTTAGCTGCTGGTGGAAATGTAAATTGGTACAGCCTCTGTGGAGAGCAGTCTGAAGAACTCTCAGAAGGCTAGACATGGACTTTCCATATGTCCCAGTAATTCCTCTCTTGGGGATATACCCCAAGGACTCCATAACACCCAACCAAAAAGAGGTGTGTATTCCTATGTTCATAGCAGCACAATTCATAATAACTAAAACTTGGAAGCAACCCAGGTGCTCAACAACAGATGAGTGGCTGAGAAACCTGTGGTATATAAACACAATGGAATACTATGCAGCTCCTAAGAACAATGAACTCAACTTCTCTGACCCATCTTGAATGGAGCTAGAAGGAATTATGCTAAGTGAGCTAATTCAGAAAGATAAAGATGAGTATGGAATGATCCCACTCATCAACATAAGTTGAGAAAGAAGATCAGAAAGGGAAACTAAAAGCAGGATCTGACTAAATTGAAAGTAGGGCACCAAAGTAAAAACTCTTTGGTGAGGGGGAGGGTGGACATTCGGCTTTCCTGGGTGGCTGGGGGTGGGTGGGTGGGTGGAATGGGACACAGTCTTTTGGTGGTGGGAATGGTGTTTGTGTACACTCCTATTAAAGTGTAGTCATATAAATCACTATTTAATTAATATGAAAGGGGAAAATTGATTGTATGTCTCAAACTTTTTAAAACACAGACTATCATTTTAATACATAGGCTGAGTCTTTAATATGTGGACTCTCTCAAAAGCCTAGACTAGGTACAATAGAAGCAACCAGTTGCACAGCTATATACAAGATAATGGGTATTATACAGCAAACCCTAACAAAGGGACTTTTCAACCCAATTACCAAATACCAAAATTAATTTACCCAATTACCAAATAATGTGATGATAACAATAACTATCCATTGTCCTCTTGAACCCTAAAACAGCAGGAACATCACATTTACACTATAGAGCCTATGTTTCCCCCAGTCCTGGAACCTTAGGGTGGGGCCCACTTTCCTGCATGCTTCTCTCAATGCATATCAAATAATATTGCATCTGCCGAACGCAGTCTAATCAAAGCAAGGAGTGCCACCCCAGCATGCTTCACTTCAGACTGTGTCCAGAGACTTCAGGTGTGGAATGACAACCCTTCAGCTTCTTTACACGGGTGAGACTTTTCCTTTCATAGTATTCTCTAATTCCATTGCAGGTGGTTCACTTCCTAACAAAGTCCCAAAGCCAAGATATAGACCAGGTACCCTGAGATAGAGCATATATTCACATGTATCCATAAACTAGGTCAAAATATATACCTGAAAGCAGAAGTACACAAGAGTCTGCAGTGAGTACCTCCTAACACTTCATCTGCATTATTCCAGCCTTTAGGTCCATAATTGTTCAACAGTTTGTTTGGCTTTGTATGGTAACTCTCTTTTCAGCCACCAGGTTCCAGAGGCCAGCAGGATGCCGACCATACTTCCCTGGACTGAGGACCCCACCAATGTGTCCTGGAGCTCTGCTTCCACAGAGACCCACCTTCCTAGGGAAAGAGAGAGGTAGACTGGGAGTATGGATCAACCAGTCAACGCCCACGTTCAGCGGGGAAGCAATTACAGAAGCCAGACCTTCTACCTTCTGCATCCCACAATGACCTTGGGTCCATACTCCCAGAGGGACTGAGAATGGGAAAGTTATCAGGGGACGGGATGGGATACGGACATTGGGTGGTGGGAATTGTGTGGAGTTGTACCCCTCCTATCCTATGGTTTTGTTAATGTCTCTTTTCTTAAATAAATAATCAAATAATAAAAAAAAAGATGAGGAAAGGAGACTCAAGATGCAGTGCATTGCGGGAAATGCATTATTTTATTTGTTGGTGAGTCCTTGAAGTCCCTTAAAATATCCTAGCCACTGTTAGTACATTGTGAATAAATAATACTGGATTTCGCAAAAAAAAGAAAAAATTTAAAAAATAAATTACATATTTTATAATAGAAGAGAGACAAGAAGCTGTGTAGGTCTATTTGTGGAATCTCCCTTAAGTATCATTGTGGTCATTATTTATTTATTTGTTTATTTTTATTTAAAAACTTTTTTAAGTTATTATCTTTATTTATTGGATAGAGACAGCCAGAAATCAAGAGGGAGGGGTTGATAGAGAGGGAGAGAGACAGAGAGACACCTGCAGCCCTCCTTCACCACTAGCAAACTTTCCCCCTACAGGTGGGGACCGGAGGCTTGAACCCAGTTCCTTGCGCATTGTAATACATGTGCTCAACCAGCTGTGCCACCACCCGGCCCCTATGGTCATTATTTATTTTAATCATATTAGAACCATTAGTCAATAAAAGCTCTGTTGTCTCAAATCCACCCATCTCGTCCAACTTTTTGAGAAATTTATTTTCCAGTTGCCTAATGCTTTATTGAAAATTTGTCGGTACCTGAATTTCTCTGATCTTTGTGTCTTTTCATCATAAATATCTAAAACACAGCATTTGTAGTCAAACAAATATTAACTAGATCTTTGATTTATCTGCAAGTATCACTACATTATCCCCCCTTTCTGGCTAACTTGTATCTGGGCACAAGGAATCAAGAAACATTTATCTTTATACACATATTCCTGCCTGGAAAAAAAAGTATTCCCTTCCCCTCTTTTAAATACACAAAACATAAGTATAGATGTAAAATTACTGAGAATTTTAATATTTTGACAGGATAACATTAAAACAAACACAGTCTGAAGTATTATTATCAGTGTAAGGAAAATGTATGGTATGCATCACAAATTCTGAATGCAATGAGTAAAATCAAAGAATACGGGGTCAGGCTGTAGCACAGTGGGATAAGCACACATGGCACCAAGCGCAAGGACCAGCATAAGGATCCCGGTTTAAGCCCCGGCTCCCCAACTGCAGGGGGGTTGCTGCACAAGCGGTGATGCAGGTCTGCAGGTGTCTATCTTTCCCTCATCTCTGTCTCCCCTCCTGTCTCAATTTCTCTCTGTCCTATCCAACAACAGCAACATCAATGGCAACATTAACAATAACGGCAACAACAAGGGCAACAGAACTGGAAAAATGGCTTCCAAGAACAATGGATTCATGGTGCAGGCACCAAGCCCCAGCGATAACCCTGGAGGCAAAAAATTAATTAATTAATTAATTAAATAATAGCAACAAATCCACATAGTGCATAGCTTGCCTGCTTAAGTCAGTGCTTTATTGTCCAGTAATACTTATAATCACAGGCTCAAAGATAAAATGATTACAAATTTTGACAATTTGATAGCTGTAAATTATTTTAAAAAATCCCTCCTCTTCTGAGTTCGGGGCTTACGGTGAATGTTAATCACATGCCCAAGATGCCATCCTGATTTAGGCCTGAGATAATCATAACATCTTGGAAAGAAGGTTAAGCTAGGCTATGCCTCAGTGTTGTATTGGACACAGGAATGATTTTTGCTACATCATAGTCTTCTTATTATGATTGAAAGAGTATCCTGGACATAGCCTCTGGTGCATGATCATGATGTTAGCCCTATTTTCTTTTTAATCATTATTTCCTGATTTATTGCATTCTGAATAAAAATATGACACTGGTTAAGCTTTTATAACAGGTTTTTTTTTTCCACTATGTTTTTTTTTTCTTTTTTTTTTTTCCACCAGGGTTATTGCTGGGGCTCAGTGACTGCACTACGAATCCACTGCTCCTGGAGGCTATTTTTCTCCCTTTTGTTGCCCTTGTTGTTTTATTGTTGTTGTTGTTATTATTATTGTTATTGATGTCCTTGTTGTTGGATAGGACAGAGAGAAATGGAGAAAGGAGGAGAGACAGATAGGGGGAGAGAAAGACAGACACCTGAAGCCCTGCTTCACTGCTTTTGAAGAGATCCCCCTCCCCCGGGCAAGTGAGGAGCCAGGGGCTAGAAATGGTATCTTTATGCTGGTCTTTGCGCCATGTGTGCTTAAGCCACTGATACCGCCCGACCCCAACTTAGTTTTAATTATGAGTTATGGATTACGTATTTGCCTTTCTCCTTGTGACTAGTTGCACTTAGCACAGTTCTTTCCAGTTCCATCCATTTTGTAGTATAAAGAAAAAATTCACTTTTTTTTTTTTACAGCTGAGTAGTGTTTCCTTCTGTATATAAACCAACTTCTTTCTTTCTTTTTTTTTAATTTTATTAGTGACTTAGAAAATTATAACAGGGATGAAATTCTGTACCTATCCCACCACCAGAGTCCTGTATCCCCATTCCTTCCACTGGAAGGTACAGAAGTTCTCCTAAGGTTACAGATGTGGGTTAACTATTATTTCTACAACTATCTGTCTATATTTGTAATTTTTGCCAATTTCTTACATAGTGTTGTCTTCTCTTCCTTTCCAAGTCGTACATATACCTATTACTACTTCTGAATGCCCCTCCATTTTTCTTCTTCTCTATCACCATCCTGATGAAGTTGGAGTTCAGAGCCCTCTAGTCATCTTCCCCCTAGCACTTCTCCCCTGCTGGGTGTATGGACCAAAATTATATATATATTTCCCTTTTGTTGCCCTTGTTGTTTTTCATTGTTGTTGTAGTTATTGTTTTTGCTTTTGATGTCATAGTTGTTAGGACAGAGAGAAATGGAGAGAGGAGGGGAAGACAGAGAGGGGGAGAGAAAGACAGACACCTGCAGACCTGCTTCACCGCCTATGAAGCGACTGCCCTGCAGGTGGGGAGCCGGGGGCTCGAACCGGGATCCTTACACTGGTCCTAGCGCTTTGAGCCACGTGCGCTTGACCCCCTGCACTACCGCCTGACTCCCCCAAAATTCTTTTAAGGGTACAGTAGGTGGGATTTCTGGCTTCTGTAATAGGTTCCTCTCTGGACTTAGGTGTTGGCAGGTTGATCTATACCCCTAGCGTTAAACCATAATGTTCTTTATTCACTGTTGTCAGACACTTGGTGTATTTTTAAATATTGTCTACTGTAAATAGTGTAGCAGTGAACATTGGTGTGCAGATATCTCTTCAGATCAATTGTTTTTTGTGTTATTTGGATAGATGCTTTGCAACTCTATGACAGATTGACTTCAAATTTTTGAGAGACCCTCATACTGTTTTCTATGAGAATAGGTCAATTTATATTCCCTCCAATGGTGTGCAAAAGTCCCCTTCTCTCCACATCCTCAGCAGCAATGATTGTTTTCAAACTATTTAATGTATGACATTTTCGCAGGTATAAGGTGATATTTTAAAGTTGCTTTGATTTGTGTTTCTCTGATAAGTGATAAAGAGCACTTTAAAAATATTTTATTTACTCATGAGAAAGATAGGAGGACACACACACACAGAGAGAGAGAGAGAGAGAGAGAGAGAGAGAGAGAGCCAGACATCACTCTGATACATTTGCTGCCAGGGATAGAACTAAGAACATCACACTTGAGGGTCCAGTGCTTTATCCACTGTGCCACCTCCCGGTCATGGGCACTTTGTTTATATCAGTTTGGCATCTACTAGTCCTTCTTGGTAAAGTGAATGTTCACTTTTTTTCCATTTTTTGTGAGATAATTTATTTTGTCTAATTTAGTAAGCTCTTTGCATAGATTCGATAATAGTCCTTTATCTGGTGTATGTTGTTTGAACATTTTTTTCCAATTAGGTAGGATTTTATTAAGACTTGACTGTAGTTCCATTTAATGTCCAGAAGTGTTTCAATTTGATATAAACCTATTTTTTATATTTGTTTTTTTTCACTTGCTGTTAGAATTGAATCCCCAAATGTATCTCTGAAAACAATACAATGGAATGCTTTATCCATTTTCCCTTCATTATATCTTGTGGTTTCTGGTATTTCTTCCAAGTCTTTGATCCTTCTTGAGTTAACTAACTTTTGTGGAAGGTGGTGATCCGTTTTGGATGTGACTGTCCAGATACTTTTATTTATTGATTGATTGAAACTTTACATTGATCTTATTTGGCAGACTTTACGAATAGGGTAGATTAAGCCAAAATTATACCAGAACCAATGATGACCAATTTCAAAGTCACCAGCAAGTTCAATGCCAATGCTCACTTGGCCTTTTCACATTGTCATCACACCAAATGGTAAAATTTATATCAAATCCAGCCTGAAGGTGGGGAAGGGATGAATAGGTGGAGGGGAGGGCACTGTTTAGAGCAATGAAACTATTATGACTAACACTATAATTACGGTTATGTGACATTTGCCAAAATTGATAGTAATGTGCAATACAAAAAGTGAATCTGAATATAAATTGGTGACTTTAGTTCATAATAATGTGTCAATACTGGCTCGTCAAATTTAAGAAATGTACTACACTTGTGTCAGAAGTAAATAGTAGAGAATGTTGTGGGCAGGGGAAGAAAGACTACAGACATGTTTTGTACGTCCTGCTCAAATTTTCTATAAAAGCAAAAGTGCTCTCACAATGAAATCTAGTAATAAGGATATTAATGTTACTATAAATAAATTCTGACTTTAAGTCATTTCTAGGGAGACAGCAAGGTGTCTTGCCTTCACCACCCTCCAAAATTCTAAAAATAAGCTTTTTCTCTGAAAAGTACGCAAAGGCCAGCAGAGGTTCTGAGTGACCTAATTAGCAATCAGGTCTGAAGACTGAGCTAGATGTGGTCCATGATCTACAAGATTTTTTTTTGTAGCAGGAAAGGATTATAATCTGGGCTTGCTCTATCTGGGGTTTAGTTATTGTTTTATTTTTCTTTCAAGATCCAATTAACGCAGCATGAAAGCACTTTTTGTCTCAAATCACAGTCTCTCAAGGGGTCATAGATTATGCCTTCTCAAGCGTCAGGCGGTAGCACAGAGGGTTAAAGCGCACATAGTGCTAAGCACAAGGACCAGCGCAAGGATCCTGATTCCGAGCCCCCGACTCCCCACCTGCAGGGGAATCTCTTCACAAGTGGTTAAGCAGGTATGCAAGTGTCTATCTTTCTCTCCCCCTCTGTCTTCCCCTCCTCTCTCCATTTCTCTCTGTCCTATCCAACAACGACATCATCAATAGCAACGACAATAACTATGACAATAAAAAAGGGCAATAAAAGGGAGTAAACAAATATTTAAAAAAAAGTGGTCCGGGAGGTGGCGCAGTGAATAAAGCATCAGACTCTCAAGCATGAGGTCCTGAGTTCAATCCCAGGCAGTTCATGTACCAGAGTGATGTCTGACTCTTATTCTCTCCTCCTATGTTTCTCATAAATAAATAAATAAATAAATAAATGTATAAATAAATAAATAAAATCTTTAAAAAACATAAAAAAGATTATGTCTTCTCTAGACTTTAAAAGATTCTTAAAAACATGGCAGTAATGTTGCTTTCATGAAGATAGCCTTTGTACTTTATGTAACACTCTCATATCAACTGATTTGTTCTACACTCAGAAACTAAAGTCCCAGATAAAAAAGCTAAACAGAAACACCTTTTAACAAATAAGAGTGGAGTTGTACCCCTCCTACCCTATGGTTTTGTTAATTAATCCTTTCTTAAATAAAAAAAATAAATAAATTAAAAAAAAAAAAAAGAGTACACACCATTAACTACTTGTACCTAGCCAATACCCATTTCCTCTTTGTTCTCAATAATAGAATCTCACCTTTATTTAGAATACCAAATTCTCTATTTCTAGCTTCCTGTGAAGCTATGAACAAGTGACCAAGATTCTTCTAATGAGGTGTAAGGAAACATTATTGAAGAAGATATTCATCAATAATTTATAAAAGAAGGATCTTTTGGCCAAATCCGATTTTGCTTTCATTCTGCTCTCTGCTTGGAACAAAGGTATGATGGATGATAATTCATCAACTATATAACATGATTTTGTAACATAAAAATTTTATTTATTTATAAAGGTAGAGTTAGGTTTTAATTACTGGTCATCAGCTTATTTTTCTCATTTTCTTATGAAAAAATATTTCATAGTCTGAAATTGTCCAGTTACTTCATAATGATTAAACCAGAGGAGCAATTGCAATTCTGACTAGAAGGCTTTTTTTTTTTTTTTTTTTGCCTCCAGAGTTATCACTGTGACTTGGTGTCTGCAATTCTGACTAGAAGGCTTTTTTTTTTTTTTTGCCTCCAGAGTTATCACTGTGACTTGGTGTCTGCACTATGAATATACTGCTCCTGGAGGTTATTTTGTTGTCCTTGTTGTTTATTGTTGTTTTTATTATTGATGTCATTGTTGTTGGACATGACAGAGAGAAAAATGGAAAGAGGAGGGGAATACAGAGAGGAAGAGATAAAGACAGACACCTGCAGCTCTGTTTCACCACTTGTGAAGTGACCCCCCTGCAAGTGGGGAGCTGGGGGTTTGAGCCTGGATCCTTAACTCCAGTCCTTGCACTTTGTGCCATGTGCACTTAACCCGCTGTGCTACAGCCCTTCCTCTCCTGACTAGAAGGCTTTAACATACACTTCAGCAAAAACAAGTAGCAGTCATTTTTTTGTAGTAATATTGTTGTAACAGTGTTCTGAACACAAACATTTCGGTTATCCTAGCGTTATCCATTTACAACCCTTGTTTATTCTCTTTGACTCCTGTGGGTAATCTCTAATTTAATGTTTTAAAAGTTTATTCATCACACACACATACATGCACACACCCACACAATAGTAACACTTATCTGTAATCTTTCCTCAGGGGTTTATGAATATTAATTCTCCCACAAACTCCACAGGACTAGTGGTGATGGTAAGTGGTTTCTTTAAATGTTTAAGTGTTAGTTTTCAATTTTGAAAGGTTTAGCAGTTTATTTGCAGAGCAAGACAATATAAAAGTCTACCTCTGTCCAGAAAGGTAGCTCTTCTTGGGAAGTTGTTTACTTTGACAGGTACAAGATGCAGAACTGCACCTAGCTCTTATCGAGGTGGGGGTAGTTTCAGTGCTGCCAGTTTCTTGTTGTTTTTGTTTTTTGCTCTCTTCTTATCTCTAAATATTTCTGAGTCTGATTTTTTTTATTTAAAATTTTTCCTGGAGCAGGGAATCCCTGGAAATCACAAAAAGTAAATGTCAAACTAGGACTCATGAGGTGGCACGCCCAGTCAAGCCCCTGCTCCCCAACCTATAGGGGGAGATGCTTCAAGAATGGTGAAACAAGTATGCAGGTATCTTTGTCCCTCTCTCCCTCTCCCTCCCCTCTCAATTTTCTCTGTGCTATCAAATAAAGTAGAAAGGAAATGAAGAAGAAGAAGGAGAAGGAGGGAGGAGGAGGAAGAGGAGGAGGAGGAAGAGGAGGAGGAGGAGGAGGAGGACAAGGAGAAGAAGGAGAAGAAGATGGTCACTGGTGATTCATAGTGCCGGCACCAAACCCCAGTAATAACTCTGGTGGCAATAAAAGAAAGAGAGATAGATAGAGATAGAGACAGAGAGACAGAGGAAGGAAAGAAGGAAGAAAGGAAGAAAGGAAGGAATGGAGGGAGGGAGGGAAGGAGGAAGGAAGGAAGGAAGGGAGGGAGGAAGGAAGGAAGGAAGGAAGGAAGGAAGGAAGGAAGGAAGGAAGGAAGGAAGGAAGGAAAGACAGCCAGGTGGTTGAGCACGTGGTTGAGCGCATGTGTTACAGTGCACAAGGACCTAGGTTCAAGCCCCCAATCCCCACTTGCAGGGGGCAAGCCTTGCAAGTAGTGAAGCAGTGCTGTAGGTGTCTCTTTGTCTGTCTCTCTCTTCATCACCCACTTCCTTTCTCAATTTCTGGCTGTCTCTATCCAATAAATAAAGATAATTTTTAAAAATTTAAAAAATGAAGGAAGAAAGAAAGGAAGAAAGAGAATATGTCAAACTTTTAGAGAGATTTTCATGTCTCCTCTTTCCCAAATGACATCTATGTGAAAGGAAAATATCATGTGTCTTTCCTCAGGGAGGAGCATGGAAACAAGTAGTTCTGGTGTTTAACCCAAGGAGGGCATGGTGATAAAGAAGTTTGACTACAGATTATTTATTCAACCACATTTGTAAAACAAATGGTGGATTCATTTTATCTGAGCACCATATTAGACATGGTGTTCAATCAAATCTGGATACCCTAAGGTGCTAAGCCTTCTTCAACAGGCAACTAACCTTGATGGTAAGAACTTACTTTATTTTTCTCTAGGTATTTCTAAAATAGTGGCCAGACTACTTGACTTTGACTTCCCATATTAACAAGATGCAATAAGAACACATGCTTCAACACCTTTGTACAATCTCAACTTTCCTTCTCATTCCTACACTTTTACCAGGGCTAGAATTTCCAATCTGGCATACAACCGAAAGCTTTATGTTCAAATCATTCAGGCTTGACACTTGCTAAGCTTAACAGTAGCGGAAAACCAGTATCATGGGGCCAGACAGTGGCGTGCCTGGTTAAGTGCACACATTACAGTGCACAAGGATGCAGGTTCAAGCCCCTGGCCCCCCAACTGCGGGAGGAAAGTTTATTGAATGGTAGAGTTGCAGGTGTCTTTCTGTCTCTCTCCCTATCTGTCTTCCCCTCCCTATCTGTCTCCCCTCTCCCCTCTCAATTTCTCTCTGTATCTAGTCAATAGTAAATAAATTAAAATATTATTTTAAAAAGAAAGCCAATATCAGAAATGTTTAGTGTTGACACTATATTGGCTTCATACACCTAATATTATCTTACTTAAATGTATGCATCTGAATCCTGCAGAGGTCCCATGTACACACAACGTTTCATGAGGCTTTTAAAAGTTTTCAAGCCTTTGAACTGTAGGCATAAGATTCCTCCAAACCATTATAAAGAAAATGTAGAGAGCAGAAGGAAAATAAGGCATATTGGTAACAGATGTCAAGTAGTGTAAGATAAGAGAATCAGTTTGAAAGATAGAAATAGAATCATAAAGAAAATGGAATTCAAATACAGAAAATCAAGTTATACACACAACTTTCATAAAATATAAAATAGTTATTTATGTCTGAGTGGTGGATCACCAAGTAAAGTGCATATGTTACTCATCTTCAAGGATCCAGGTTCAAGTCACTGGCTCACACTTACAGAGAGTAAGCTTCACAAGCAATGAAGAAGGGCAAAGATTTTGTTACTTCTCTCTCTCTCTCTCTGTTAAAAAATGGTCACTAGGAACAGTGGAGCCATGTAGGCACCAAGCCGCAAAGATAACTTTAGTGACAATAAATAAATAAACCAGCTTATTTAGTTTCTAATTTCCTGTTATCAGAAGCATTAAATAAAAGAGTTTAATTATATAGTCTATAATTGCTTGACTGTCCAACTAAAAATATTTAAAGGTGTTCTATTCCAATGGCGGAAAATGTGACTCCATAGTTCATATTTATGGAGTGTATTTCAGAAAGTGAATCTAATTTGACATTACCTAATTTCTCTAAGGTGTTGTTCACTTTGGGGAAAATTAACATTACTGCTCCAATTTTACAAAATTGCCAATAAACAGGGATAAAATGAGTGGCATATTGATTGGTTGGCCTGCCTCCAAAATATTTAAGCTTTCAAAAGGTATATCTCAAACTACAAAATATTTTCAGACTTGAACATTGTTCAACTGAACAGGAATATGAACATTTTTGAAAGAAAAAATAGGTGCTCATAGATCCTAATAGCACAATAATATAGTTATTTCATTCTCTCAAGGAAAAATGCATCCTTACTATGTGTGATTTAAGATACTCCATAAAAATGTTATTATAGCTGTGAATGACATAGCTGTCAACTTTATCAGGTACTTTTTTATCACAGACTAAATAGAAACTACTTATAGTGATATCTCACTGATCTAGGGATCAACTACCCAGCAACTCAGCTACTGAGAGAACAAATAATCAAACAAAACCTCTTCAATAATCAAAATGCTCTAACAACAACTTGATAACAAAAGACATTTGGGAGAGCAAGAATTGACATTAATGGAAGCATATTGATAGGTAAGAGGTTTGAGTTTGTGAAAATGTCTGAAAATACAATCAAGGACATTCTGGGGCCCTCTTCAAAGAAGGTGGCTGAGGACCATGGTGGCACCACTGGTTGACAGACACTTGTCTTTCTTCTCATTTCCCTAGAAACTAAGCTAACTGTAGAATGAAATCTGAGCAGAAACTTTCAACAGTGATTTAAAAGGCTGAGGAAGCTGTTTTCCCTAACAGAATAGATTGCAATGATTGCTTCTCAAAGGGGGTTGAAATGTGGGATTTACTATTCTTGTAATTTTGCTGACCTCATGTGCATGCCCAAATTTCCTTTTATACTCTTCCTTCAATCTCTAACTAAAGATAATCTATTACAGTTCTATAATCTCCTCTCTTTGCTCTTTTGTGTACGATACATCTATATATATATATATTTTTCCAGATAAAGACAGAGAGGTAGAGAGGTAGAAAGTGAAAGAGAGCACAACACTGAAGCTTAATTCAATGCAGTCAGGGCTAACTTTGAGCTTGGGCTGCATACAAGGGAAAGCAGTGCACTAACCAAGTGAGCTATTATTCCAGCCTTCTTAATTCTATTATTATTATTATTATCTAACCAGTGTTAGGCACTGGTTAATAGTAGTGTTATGGGTAGGATCTGGACCTCAGGTCTTCAGGCATGAAAAACTGTGGCATAAACATTATTCTATCTCCCCGGCACTCATCTATCTTCTAATGTTAATTTTCTTTGTACTTTTATCATTATTTTTAGGAGAAGTTACTTATGATTTTATTTTGTTGTCATATCATTTATTCTTCACTATTTTTTTCTATCCTTGAGCTTCAAAGAGTAATAGAAAGAAGTAAATTTCCTTTAAGATTTCCAGTAATCTTATCTTTAATGAAAGTTCAATATTCATTAGAGTGGCAGAGGACATGCTAAAAGCAAATATAATGCATCTAATAAATTTTGTGACACTATGCAGTCATATTTCCTTGAAAATATTACCACTGGCAATTGAATTAGTGCTTCTTTTAATATTCTGATTGAGTATTTGCATATATGGTGTGTTTCCTAGCTAAAGTAATTCTCCAAAGTCCCAGGTTCAATCCCCTGCACCACCATAAGCCAGAGCTGAGCAGCAAGGCACAGCACGGAGGAGGGTAGGGGGGGCGGGGGTGGGTGGTGGGGATGGGACACAGTCTTTTGGTGGTGGGAGTGGTGTTTATGTACAATCCTATTAAAGTGTAAACATTATATAAACCACTATTTAATTAATATGAGAGGCGAAAAACTGATGATATGTCTAGAACTTCTTAAAACACAGACTGAGTCTTTTTAATACATAGGCTGTCTTTGATATGTTCTCTCCCAAAAGCCTAGACCAGGGAGAACAGAAGCAACTGATAGCACAGCTATATACAAGATGCTGGGTACTATACCCCAAACCCTATCAAAGGGACTTTCCAAAGTTAACCCTATCACCAAATAATGTGATAACAATAACTATCCATTGTCTTCTTGAACCCTAAGACAACAGGAACCTCAATTTCCACTATAGAGCCTATATTTCCCCCAGTCCTGGAACCTTAGGGTTTGGCCCACTTTCCCGCATGCTGCTCTCAATTCAAATCAAATAATATTGCATCCGCGGATCGCAATCTAATCAACACAACGAGTGCCACCACTTCAGACTGTGACCAGAGACTTCAGGTGTGGAATGACAACCCTTCAGCTTCATCACTTGGGTGAGACCTTTCCTTTCATAGTATTCTCTAATTCCATTCCAGGTGTTCCACTCCCCAATACAGTCCCCAAACCTAGATATAGTCCAGATCCCCTGAGATAGAGCATAGGTTCACCTGTGCCCATAAACTAGGGGAAAAATATATACCTGAAAGCAGAAGTACACAAGAGCATGCAGGGAATACCCCCAATACTTCATCTGCACTGTTACAGTCTTTAGGTCCATAATTGTTCAACAATTTGTTTGGCTTTGTAGGTTAACTCTCTTTTCAGCCACCAGGTTCCAGATGCCAGCGAGATGCTGACCAGACTTCCCTGGACAGACGACCCCATCAATGTGTACTGGAGCTCCACTTCCTCAGAGCCCCGCCCTGCTAGGGAAAGAGAGAGACAGACTGGGAGTATGGATCGACCAGTCAATGCCTATGTTCAGTGGGGAAGCAATTACAGAAGCCAGACCTTCCACCCTCTGCAACCCACAATGACCCTGGATCCATACTCCCAGAGAGATAGAGAATGGGAAGGCTATCAGGGGAGGGGGTGGGATGTGGAGATCGGGATATGGGAATTGTGTGGAATTGTACCCCTCTTATTCTATGGTTTTGTTAATGTCTCCTTTATTTAAAATGAAAAAAAGCTTAAAAAATAAAAATAATAAAGTAATTCTTCATGTAAATATGTATTTTTTTATTCTATAGCTGCCAAATATTCCTTTTAAATGCTGAAAAATTTGGAACTTGAAGTTCTCTGCTCCTTCGTCAACTTTTTCATAGCGATAAAGAGGCTGGGAGAAAAATAAAATGTGAGAGGGTAATGCCACAGCACTGGAGTTTTCTCTGCTAATCTGGTAGCCCATGTTATTTTGGACATTGAACAAAGAAAAATGCATGGCAGGGCTCTCACTTTACCTGGTGACTTATTATTTCAGCATTGAATAATATTTACAGTTGGTTTTATTTTATAATAAAACAAACAACTCCTTTAAGGCCTTTAACTCTCTGGGATACCACTATCATTAAATTCTCTTTCTCCATTTTTTCTGTCTGGAGCCATTTCACCTATATCACTTCATGGCCCTATATCTGACTATAGGAATAATGTTGTCTTTGTTAGGAATAATTTAAAAATCACTAATTCCTTATTCAGGTTCTAGAGTATTAAAATGCACCTTAATGTTACTTTAACTAATCATCTAAGCAACATATGGTGGAAGTTTCATTCCCTCACTCAATGGAAACTCTGTTTTCTACTGCAGTAGAACATGAAGTCTCAGTGATGTATTTATTATATAAAAGCAGGCTTGGGGAGGTAATGATAAAATAAAATCTGAAAGATTTAGTTATGCATTTGTTCTCATACAGAAAGCAAAATCATACAAGGAAGTAAGAGCAAGGGGTTTATAGTTATGCTTTACTGAGTGAAAACAAGAATATGAGTACACAATCATGATATGAGATTGCATTGCTTCCTTCATGCTAGGAGAATTCTGGGTGTACAGAGAAATAGAAACTTCAAATATTCTACCATAAACTTTTCTTTAGAGACCACAGAAGATGATTAATTATTTATTTTTATTGAGAAATTCTGATAAATGTTCCATACTGTCAAGTGGCCTCCTCAGCCCAACTCCTCACTTCATTTAGTGAGACTGAAATTAGATACACAGATGACAGATAGGTAGTCAGATGATGATGATGATAGATATATAGATAGATGATAGATAGATAGATAGATAGATAGATAGATAGATAGATAGATAGATAGATAGGGGATAGGTAGATAGATAGGAACTAGACAGATGCAGGTCACTCCGGGTTCCCTGGCTCCCTGGCCATTGGGCGACAGAGGTCAAAGCTACACTCTGGGAATCATGGGGTATCTCTGTGTGTTGAGTGCAAGTGTTTAGAGAGACAAGAAGTCATCTCTGGGAGAGCCTCAGTGGGGCAACTTGTTTACTGGGGGACAAGGCAGGCAAATATACCCATTGCTCAGTGGTGGTGGTGGTGCTGGTGGGGTTTGAGGTAATTGTTAACCCAAACACAGAGCAACACAATGCATAGTCACATTTTGACCTACAGACTATTTTATCACAAGTAAAAGGTTACCATAAATATTTGATCAGAAACTTCACAATGAATATTTTTCTGGAGGTAGATTTCAGGCACTTCAGGGTGTGGGGAGGGAGGGAAGGGAGGCAGCTGAGCAATCAGGATGTTTGCTGGTAGTTTTCAAGTTAGTCATTCACAGTAATTTATGGTCTTCCTTTAAAAATGGAGGAAGGGTGGCACGTGTAGAGAGTTGCCCATGTCCAGGGGTCCAAGTCATAAATTCCAGAAGTTAGGAGGTGCCTGCCATATCTGAACTCGCAGTGGGGAGGGCCTGGGATAGATCTGCTCAGACTCTCATGGAAATAATGGCCTGGACTTCCCAGGCAGTGGGCCCAGCCTCCAACTGATAGATGGATGAAAGACAAGCAGACAAAGGAAGGGAAAGAGAGGGCTGGAGGAGAAGGTAGAGGAGGTCAGAGAATAGAAGGATAGGGAAGGGGAGGTGTTGGGCTAGCTTATAAGGAGAGAGAGAGATGACCCAGGAACCAAGATTGAGGTAGCAAGGCAATACAAGTCTTTATTCATGTGAATGCCCCACAGTCTGGTGGTGGCACACCTCCTTAAGCCACGTAGTGAGAACCACAATGGCTGGTGGCAGCCTCTTGGTCTTGCATACCCACCATCCTCCAGGTAGGGACACTGAAGAGAGAAAACAGAGACAGAAGTGGCTTGACAATACCATAAGTGGGAGGGGCTGGAAATGGTAGGGGCCCCCTCTAGCAACAGTTGCTAGGGGTTCAACTAGCAAGATTAGCAATACCCTATGGGGACTTAGGAAGGATACCTTTAGTTATTTGTAAGATAAGGCAGGAGATTGATATGTAAATAATAAAGGGACTGGCCATCAGTAGCATGGAATGTAGGGTGTTTCAGGGGGCAGGGAGGGGATGGATGTCCCCTCAAGTCAAGCCCTGTAAAGCTCAACCAAATGCTCACAATTTCCCAACAGGGAGGGGAGGGGGAAAAGGAGAGAATAGTGAGAGAAAAAAGAGGAGAGGAGAGGAGAGGAGAGGAGGGAAGGGGAGGGGAGGGGAGGGGAGGGGAGGGGAGGGGAGGGGAGGGGAGGGGAGGAGAGGAGAGGAGAGGAGAGGAGAGGAGAGGAGAGGAGAGGAGAGGAGAGGAGAGGAGAGGAGAGGAGAGGAGAGGAGAGGAGAGGAGAGGAGAGGAGAGGAGAGGAGAGGAGAGGAGAGGAGAGGAGAGGAGAGGAGAGGAGAGGAGAAATCTCATAGGACGTGACACCACAACCCACTTCTACCATTCATGGAGTTCCCTTTGCACTATACTTAGTGTTCCCAGGTGGTATCAGGGATCAGCCCCAGGACTTCACACATGATAATACATACATTCTACTACTGATCCATCTCCTAATGTGCTATTTTTCCTGTTCTGTAGAGGCCCTACCATTACTTAAGTTAGAGTACACAGCCTAGGAATACTAACATTAATCAGGAGCTTATTAGAAATATGGAAACACAGGCCCTATACTGGACATGAAGTGTCAGATTTTAATTTGAGCAATATTTCTAAAATTGAGGACTATAGGTCTATGAAACTGCTTAATTCCAGAAAAGCCAGGACTTCCAAAATATGTTCAGTAGCATAGCAAAAAGTTTTTGAGACAGAGGATAAGGGATCAGAGCTTTGCTAACTACCCAGAAGTCTCTTCTGGTGGAATGTGAGATAGGGCAGTGACTCAGTCGATAATAAATGTGTCACTGCAGAGTTGTACTGCAGAATTGAAAAAGAAATGAGAATTGACTCAAAGTGAGGCCAGGTCATTTATTGGTTCTATGGTGTTCAGGAGATCACTTTGCCTCTGTGAATTACAGTGTCTTCATCTATCAAATAAGACTTTCAGAGACTGTGAAATGAGATAACATATATGTTAATGTATTGTAAAAATCATATATTTAATTTTTATTATGTGGCTGTTTCCCCAAACTTTTGTTTTCTGACTTAAACACCTCTCCAAAGCTGAAATCTTTAATTTACTCTGCAATGGTGGACTTAATGGAAGTTAATTTGTAGGTCAAGGGAAAGCAAAACCAACAGAGTTTTCAAGTCAAGGAAGAAATTTTGAAGGATCTACAGATCACCACACAAGAATCAGAAAGAATTATGGAAAAGAAATGAGTACAAGAGGATTTAAAATTACATTTCCATAGGAAAGTAAACCAAATTTCTTCAATCAAATTTCAAAATAAATAAAATAAATGTAGGGTAAGTCTCCATAATGTTCACTAAACAGTTGATACACAATAAACTGAACATATGGATTCATACGTGATAGAGGAATAAACTCAACTGTAAAGTTCAATAAAATGGTATAAAATGCAAATCATTAAATATGCAATTAGAAGTATGTATATGTCCTAATATACCTCATGAAATAACTCTTCCATAAACTTGGTTAATCATAAGCCTGGTTAACAAATTAAATACTAGAGTTGTAAATAGTGTCTGAGCATAAGAATCACCTACAGGGAGTCGGATCATAGCTCAGCGGCTTAAGCACATCAGGCGCGAAGCACAGGGACCTGCGTAAGGATCCCGGTTCAAGCCCCTGGCTGCCCACCTGCAGGGGAGTTGCTTCACAGATGGTGAAGCAGGTCTGCGGGTGTCTATCTTTCTTCCCCCCTATCTGTCTTCCCCTTATATATCCATTTCTCTCTGTCTTATCTAACAACAACGGCATCATCAACAGCAACAACGTTAACTGCAACAATAATTTAAAAAAACAGCAAGGGCAACAAAAGGGAAAACAAATATATTTTTTTAAAGAATCACCTACAGAGTTTTGAAAATTACAGAAATACTTATCATTTTAATTAAGAAAACTCGCTATCAGAGATCAGGATCCAAAATAGTGCAAGAGAAAGAGGTGTCAGACTGATAAATATTTGAATAAAATATATTGATATTTAAACAGAAAATGCAGGAATGACATTAACCTGATTTTTTTCAATAGTCTTTATGCTAGTAGAAATGAATAAGTCAAAGTTGAATTAAGTAACAGAGGAATAGTGATGCAATAAATATAACAGCAAGCAATTTTTTATATTTTATTTTATTTTATTTATTTATTCCCCTTTGTTGCCCTTGTTGTTTTATTGTTGTAGTTATTATTGATGTCGTTGTTGTTGGATAGGACAGAGAGAAATGGAGAGAGGAAGGGAAGATAGAGAGGGGGAGAGAAAGACAGACACCTGCAGACCTGTTTCACCGCCTGTGAAGTTACTCCCCTGCAGGTGGGGAGCCGGGGGCTAGAACTGGGATCCTGACACTGGTCCTTGAGCTTAGCGCCACCTGCACTTAACCCTTTGTGCTACAGCCCGACTCCCAACAGCAAGCAATTTTTAACACTATACTTGAAGTTTTGTCCCTGCAGGTGGGGACCAGGGGCTTGAACTTAGTTCCTTGCTCACTGTAGTGTGTGTACTTAACCAGGGGCAAAGCTTCATGAGTGTAGAAGGAGAGCTACATGTGTCTTTCTGTCTCTCTTCCTCTCTATCTTCACCTCCCCTCTCAACTTCTATCTGTATCAAATAATAAATAATAATGAATATAATTTTAAAAATACAAAATGAATATGAACATAAATATAATTTTAAAAATAAGAAAAAGAAAATTTGATATGTTGTCAACTGGTTAAAGAGAATTGTTAAAAATAACATTTAAATAGAAAGTAAGAAAAAAATTACTAGACTTGCTGTCATATATCTAAAGAAAGATAAGTTGCAATTGCTTTATGATGAGTGTTTATCACTTCAGACATATTTATGTAACTGGACTACCAGAAAGAAGGGGCCTTTGAAATGTAGACACCCATTCTCTGTTTGAATCAAGATAATCAGTTTCCTAAGGCCATCCTGCTCTCAGCCTAAAATCAGAACTCATGACACTAAATGGCATTATCAATCCATTTCACTTCTTCCTAGAGCAAAGTAGAGGATTTTCAGAATAAATTAAATAACTTCAGTTCTTGAATAACATATGTATATATTGAAACAGAAACATTCCATCCTTGGTTTCATATTATGTTGTATTATTTGATTCCTGGGGTTCTCTTCACTATATAATATCTCTCTCATATATCTCTCATAAAATGATATGAAATAAGATCTAAAGGTTAATCATATGACCTAAATCATTGCAACATATTTCAGGAGAAATGATAACGCCATGGATAAGCCACAATGCTAGCACCCCAAGATCTCTCAAATCTTTTTTTATTTGCATTTATTTAATTTTTATTTGTATTTAATTATTTCTCTTTATTGCCCTTGTTGTTGTTTTTATTGTTGTTGTAGTTATTATTGTTCTTATTTATCTTGTCATTGTTAGATAGGACAGAAAGAAATGGAGAGAGGAGGGGAAGACAGAGAGGAGGAGAGAAAGATAGACACCTGCAGACCTGATTCACAGTCTGTGAAGTGACTCCCCTACAGGTGGGAAGCCTGGGGCTCAAACCAGCATCCTTCCACCAGTGCTTTCACTTCGTGGCATGTGCACTTAACCAACTGCACTACCTACCGCCCGACTCCCAATCTTTTTTTTTTAGTTAAGTGTATCACAGATCACTATGTATCTCTTATTTAGTTAAAGATTCAATCAGACTTCCTTTTGATAGTATTAGAATTATTTCATGACCACAACTTCCACAAATCCCAAAATGACCTCTGGTTTTGAGCACAGAACCTGTGAAATAAAGAAAGAATCTACAGTGGTCAACATCATTCTGGGCTCAACAAGGCACCTTGACAAGTCTAGAGGGAAAGATGCAAAGTTAGAAGATCTGGGTCAATTAAGTTAGCCAACACCTTTATGAACAAATTACATAGAGTGTGTAATTTACGCACAGATGTCAATGTGGAGACAAAAAGGTATTGTTGGAAAACCTTCCTTTTATTTTATTTTTTATTTATAAAATGGTAACACTGACAAGACCATAGGATAAGAGGGATAGAACTCCACACAATTCTCACCACCAGAACTCCGTATCCCATCCCCTCCCCTTATAGAATTTCTATTCTGTATCCCTCTGCGAATATGGACCCAGGGTTATTATGGGGTGCAGAAGGTGGAAGGTCTGGCTTCTGTAATTGTCTCCCCTCTTAGTGTGGGCATTGTTAGGCAAATCCATACTCTCAGGCTAGCTTGTCTGTTCTCTTTCCCTAGTGGGGTAGAATGAGCTCTGGGAAAGTGGGGATCCAGGACACTGGTGGAGTTATCTGCCCAGGGAAGTCTGTTTGGCATCATGGTAGCATCTGGAACCTGGTGCCTGAGAAAAGAGTTAACATATAAAGTCATACAAATTGTTGACTAATCATGAACCTAAAGGCTGGAATTCCACAGATGAAGATTTGGGGTCTCTGTTTTAGAAATAGCTAGTAGGTCTATTTCAGGTATATTTCAAAGGGCTCATGACTTTATTATATTTTGCTTGAGCCTGACATCTGATATGCAGGTGGACCCAGGTTATTATCTGGGGAGATGATGTCATGGCTGGAAAGGACCAGAAAGCTGGATCAGGGAAGATAGTAGCTCCCTAATAAGGGAAAAGTATATAAATATTGTTGACTCTAAACCCCATTGTTTTCATCTGGGCCCGTATTCAGCATAGGAGCCTATGTAACCTCTGCATCCCTGTAGGTCCAAACTTGCATTCTGTTGTCATGAGTAGGAACATTCCAAGTTGCACTAATTTCCAGACCCATCTTCTTCAGGTGTTAGATAGAATATGTTATCCCACCCCATCCTTTGGAGAATGGAATATTCTCTGTCATTGTTGATCTACATTGAGAGAAAGGTCCTATGGGGGTCCCCAAAGGGATCCATTATGCTGTTCCTGATGGAAATGACCAGTGACAACGGAGAGAGAGTTCTAGTCGAGGTCTAGGGTCTTCATGTCTGTGTGAGAATCCCAGGACTCCCCAACTAGGGTCCCAGCTGATGGGATGGGAAAAAATTATTAGCCATTTTTTTAAATCTCTTACCCACAACCAGTGGAATGAAGCATCTATTTAAAAAAAATTTTGCTGAGGAGATAGCATAATGGTTATGCAAAAGACTTTTATGCCTGAGACTCCTAAACCCCAGGTTCAATCACTAGCACTACCATAAATCAGAGATGAGCAGTGCTTTCGTCTTTCCCCTGTATCTTTCTCTCATTAAAACAAAAATAAAAATAAAACTACAAAAATTAAAAAGAAACTTGCCAGAAATTATATAAACAAATGTCAGAAGAAATAATGTGATATAGTAAATCCCCCTATCATCAAAAGATAGATCTGTGTATGAGTCCTATTGCTACCTGAAAGTTATATAAATGGAAGCTAGTAACTTAACTTCACTGAATCTCAGTTTCCTCAACTCAAATAAATGAGGACATGAAGAAGCAGTAAACTAGCTGAAATATTCCATTTTTGTCCAATAAAAGAGGTCAGAATATCTATTCCAGGTAGCAACTTAAATAATTCTAGTAATGTAATGATATATGACAGAGAAAGCAAGAGAGAAAGAGAGAATAGAAGGTTATAGAAATAATAGCAAACCTGCCTTTTTGCCAGTTTCTTTCACAGGAATAACTTGTAGTGAGATTTTACCAGAAGATAAAAGAGATTATCAAGGTCAATATATGAGAGGTACAAGACGCAATGCTGTTCTCACAAAAGCAAAAGACCTTAAATGTAGTTCCTTCAACTCTAACTTCAAAAAGTAAAACGAAAAAGAAATCTACATGGAACCACTATCCACCCCCAATTAATATGGCTTTCCAATCACCGTTCCCTAACCCCAATGCCTTAAAGTCTTTCCTTTTAGTTAGGATTAAAGTCTTTGATTGAATCCTGGAGACAGGGTAAAATGAGGATGTAGAACTCAGGAATCCCTGCAGAGTTCCAGTCTTGAGAGATATCCCAGCCTGAGCTGAGTAACAGTAGAACTAGAACCCTTAAAGAGGTATTGAGTTCAGAAGTAGAGGCTGAATGTTTCTACCTCTTCCACCTATCTATTGGAGAGTGGGCCCACTTCTCAGGAAGTTCAGGCTGTTGTTTCCATGAGGACTGAGTGGGTCGTCCCCAGGCTTTCTCCCCTCCAGGTCGAGACAATAGCAGGTTTGCCAGGCCTCGTGAACTAATGACAGATGGCTTCCCCGGATGGGGGCTGCCTTTCTGCTCATGTCCCTCTTCTCCCCTTAAACCAAAGGCCATGAATTACTGTACATTGTGTTTGGCCAAATTTGAAAACCACCGCAAACTCCTGTTACTCAACAGACCCCTCCTCTGAAGTGCCTGTAATTTACCCTGGGGGAAAATTGTATTGTGAGCTTGTGCTCAAACCTTTTATGGCAACTCTTCACTTATGATCAAATAGTTTGTAGGTCAAAATATGACCATGCATTGTGTTGCTTTGTGTTTGGGTTGATTATTACCTTAACCTTCTCCCTGTGCAATGGGTATATCTGCCTGCTTTCTCCCTCAATAAATGAGTTGTCCCGCTGAGGGTCTCTCCCAGGGCTGACTGCTTATCTCTCTGAGCACTTTGCCTTCAACATGAGGAGCTACCCAGGACTCCCTGGGGGCCACTCTGACCTCCATTGCCCAAAGGCTGGGGAGGCAGGGGACCCAGAGCGACCTGCACTTATCCACCAAAGTTATAACATCTGAGCAAACTAAAGAGGGTTTTTAAAACAGAGATAAAGGCATGAGGTGGCAGCAGAGGTGAATGGCATGGTATTAAATTACCTTTGAAGTTCTCGTAAAAATGGAGATTTTTCTCATTCCTTGCATTGATTGCCACAACACAAAGTAATGCTGTAAAAACAATCCTGATGATTTGCTGGTCAGATTGATCTGTGCGTGAGTCCTATTGCTACTGTTACTCAACTCAAATAAATGAGAACATGAAGTACTAAGCTAATCTCTCAAAACAGGAATAGAGAGGAAAGAGTGCTTCTACACATACTGATTAAAATCATGGCATGGGAGATGGCATAACAGGTAGTACACTGAACTTGCAAGCCTGACGTTATAAATTCAATTACTGATGCTGCATAGACCACAGTGCTGCCCTGGCCTTCTCTTTCTTTCATAAATAAGTAAATAAATCCTTTTGTAAGCATTTTTATTTTATTTTATTTTCATTATTGGGTAGAGACAAAGGGAAATTGAGAGGGATCGGGGAGATAGAGAAGGAAAGAGACAGAAAGAAACCCACAGCCCTGGGGTCGGGCGGTGGCGCAGTGGGTTAAGCGCATGTGGCGCAAAGCGCAGGGACTGGCGTAAGGATCCCGGTTCGAGCCCCCGGTTCCCCACCTGTAGGGGAGTCGCTTCACAGGCGGTGAAGCAGGTCTGCAGGTGTCTATCTTTCTCTCCCCTTCTCTGTCTTCCCCTCCTCTCTCCATTTCTCTCTGTCCTATCCAACAACGAATTGTGTCAACAAGGGCAATAATAATAACCACAACGAAGCTACAACAAGGGCAACAAAAGGGGGAAAAAAATGGCCTCCAGGAGCGGTGGATTCATGGTGCAGGCACTGAGCCCAGCAATAACCCTGGAGGAGGAAAAAAAAAAAAAAACAACAACATAGAAACCCACAGCCCTGCTTTACCTCTTGTGAAGCTCTTCCCCTTGCAGGAGGGGACCAGCAGCTTCAATTTGGGTCCTTGTGCACTGTAATGTGTGAGTTTAACAAGGTACACCACTGCCTGGCTCCCTAATAAATCTTTTTTAAGTGAAAAAATATTTTCTTTAAAATATGCTTAATACAAATCATGCTTGGACAAATGGATATTTTGCTTCAGAAGAAACAGAACTTACACAAGAAGCTGAATAACTAAACCCTTCTACCTACATTTTCAATTTCCCAGCCCATTCTTGTTTGTTTTTAATTTTGTGTGTTCCTGTGCTACTGGCTTCCTAAGATCTTTTGTTGTTGTTGTTAATGTGACTTTGTAGAAACAAACAAAAACAGAACAAACAAACAAAATGACAGTATCCTAATTATGTCTATCCTTTACTCTTGGGCTGGAAAATAGCTCACCAGGTAAGGTGTGTACCTTGTCACCTGGAAATGTCATGTTACCAAGGAATTGTGTTGCAGTGTGATGTCTCTTCCTTACTTCTCTCTCTCTCTCTCTGTCTCTCTCTCTGAAAATAACTACAACTTTGTCAGTAAAATTGTGCATGTATGACACTGGACACTGGAGAAGCACACACAAAAAAAGCCCTTCTGTTGATAATCACTGTAGTAGTCCTTTTTCAGTTTCTGTATGAAAACACTGTTACATGTTGTTGATATGTGGCTATTATCACTTATATTTTTGTGCCTCTGTAGAACAATACAGTGTCAGAGTATGTATGTATATGTGTACTGACACACATTTTCAGTAATCAATAAAATCTTCTCAGTGATTTGAACCAGTCATGTTTTATTAATATAGAGCATTAAATATCTGAAAAATAATATGTTTCACTTAGTTGAAAAAATGCATTGTTTTCTTCTGCAAATCTTTTTGAATAGTTTTTTTTTCCCTATACAGTTCAGAAGGTTGAAATGCTTCTATCTTATCACACATACCTTGTAACTTAGAGCTCACAAGTCAAATTTAACGTTAATACCTCCCACCTTTCCCCCCAAAGTAAGAGGCTTCCTGGAGCAAACTAAATCCCTGTGACATTACATTCCTTGCCAGCTCTTGAGTTAATGTTTTAAAGTTCTTTGGCAACTTAGAAATAGCGAGGATTAAAACTTTAGAGGCCACCTTCTTTCAATGAAGTGCTTTTAGGCATTAAACATTCCTCAAAAACGATGGCAAAATTTCATCTACAGTTGAAATTTAAGCAAAATTTGTTTCTTGATGGCTTTGTAATTACACTTTATGCTTCAAAGATGAGGAGCTTGACATGAGTATTTTTCATTGTTATCTATTCATCAAGAAAGCTGCCATTGCCCTGGGTGAGCTATTGCACTTCATATCAGTATACATGTATATACTCATATCTGCAAAATACATCCACAATAGTACCATTAACACAAATGAAAGCAAAATCAGCAATGCAAATGTATGTAAATATTGGAAATTATGATGAAATCATACAAAGCAATCTTAAAATGATTCAGAGGCAGGTCGATTTCAAAGAAAACATTAAAATCTCTGCTTCCACCTCAATAATTGGAGACAGACACTGATGCAGATGGCTGCGTTTGATGGCCGATAATTGTGCCATACTATTCAGAAGTGGTTCCACTGTTTATGACATCAAGCAAATAGCCAGAGATGATGCAAGTTGTCAGCATCAAAGGAGAATGAGTTTGGACTCACTGTCTGTGAGCCTTAGAATTAGGCATATCATTCCATTAAACATTTGACTGTTGTTTTTTGCTGGGCTAGATTCGCGGGCGGGAGACAGACTACCAGGGACTCATGGCTGAGCTGGGAAGCAGTATCTCTTTATCCATGTGGAACGCAGCACAATATAAGCTAAGCTATCTCTAATCACAATCCTGTCCTTATATATATACTCGCCAAATAGGGTGGAAACAGGATGTGATGTAGAGAGGGTGGAGCAAAAAAAGACTGGTGGAAATCAGGATTTACTAGGAGAGGGGGTGGAGCAAAAAGACATTGTGAACCAGTGGGGATTAAACCAATGCTCTGCAGGCAGGGTAGTGCTTAGTTAACAGTGGTTATGTAAATAAAATAGAGTGTTAAGCAGGGGGGATTAAACCAGTGAAACAGAAGGGGTCTTAGAAGCATACCAACAGTTTTTAGTGATCACTAGTGTTAGCTATGCATTCTATGAATGCCAGGTACCTTTATAATGTGACTTGGGGAAAAATAGTAGAGGTTGTCAGTTGATAACAAGCCAGTCAGTGTTACTGGTTGGTATATAACTCCATGGACTCTTAGTTACTGGAAAAGTCCAAGGGTTTTCATTGAAGGTTGTCCAATAATCACAAGTATTCAGGTAACTTTAAAATTACATTTTCTGCCCCACTGGAGACAGATAGAAACAGGCTGGGGGTATGGATTGACCTTCCAATACCCATATTCAGCGGTGAAGCAATTACAGAAGCCAGACCTTCCACCTTCTGCACCCCATAATGATCCTTGGTTCATGCTCCCAGAGGGTTAAAGAATAGTAAAACCTTCAATGGTGGGGATAAGATACGAGAACTCTGGTGGTGGGAATTTTGTGGAATTTTACCCCAATTTTCCTACAGTCTTTATATTTTTTTACTTTATAAGCACATTTTAAAAATTGCATTTTCTACATTTGTCTTCATTCCTCATTTCAATTTTAGTAAGATCTGGTGGCACAAAAATTTTGCTTAGTTACACTATCTGTTAGAAGATTCAGAATGAATTACAGTAACATAAAAGTCCAATCAGACAGTTACTTTAATGATTTCAGAAATGATCATATGCACTATATGGTTGAAATTTTAAGTATATATTTATTTATTTATTATTGGATAAAGAGAACGAGAGATTGAGAGGAGATGGGGATTTAGAGGGGGAAAGAGACAGGGAGAAACATACAGCCCTGCTTCATCACTCATGAAGCTTTCTCCCTGCAGGTGAGGAGTAGGGGATTGAACCCGGGTCCTCACACACTGTAATGTGTGAGCTTAACCAGTTGTGCCACTGCCTGGCCCCTATAAGGTTAAATTACTTGTTGACAAATGAGTTTGAATAAGGACAGTAGCAATTCTGAATCACCAATCTGCCTGACTTAGACATATTCTTAAAAATATTCAATAAAATTAATATAATAAATACTTCAACATTTTTAAACATTTTTATTATCTGTATTAGATAGAGACAACCAGAAATTGAAAGGAAAGGGGGAGATAGAAAAGGAAAAAGACAGACACTTGCAGCCCTGCTTCACCACTTGTGAAGCCTCCCCCTGCAGGTAGGGACTGGGGGTTTGAACCCAGGTCCTTGTGGATTATAATGTGTGCACTTAACCAGGTGTGCCACCACCTGGCCTTGCATCAAAATTTCATAAATAATTATAGTGATGTTATTTGAAAGACATTATTTATAACAGCCAGGCACATGGAACATTGCATCAATCATTTCCCTTTCAATTGAAGGGGTCATGTGATAACTTTTAACCAATTAACTGTGAAAAGGAGTCTTTTGGATGAAACCACCTTGTAATTCTTTACAAGGGAGACAGTACACAGACTGATTCTAAACAAAATCAATCATTGATGCTAATCAAAACAGGACAAAGAGAAACAAACTAGTGTTCTCAATAGATGAGGGGAAAGTAGACTTCACTAGCTGCTGCTCTCCAAGTGTGACACAGACAGGATTTGGGGATGTAATTAACATATGGCTGATGAAAATAATTAGGATATGGCTGACATCGGCCTACAATCATAGGGTGAATTTACACAAACCAACACTAGAGGGGTGTGCTCAGTGTTAGAGCATTTGACTGCAGACCAACAGTAAATTGTGGGTACATCCTAACTTATTTAAGTGTGTGCTGGGTGGAAGATGGCCTCTATCCTGTGGCCTCTCTTCCAGCTCTTCTGCTCCCTGCTTTCTTTCCCACTTGAGGAGCCCTCTATGGCTGCTTCTCCTGGGAACTCTACAGTCATGATGAGTAACCTATATTTCTGCAAATAATTGGCTATCTTGATGTAATGAAAATATACCATTCTGTACTGTTTTACCACCATGTAATAAATATTTGATTGTCTTAAACTGATGCCATGCCACACCCCATGAAGTCTTTTACTTTTTAATTATCCAAGTATTGGATAAAGCTCCAATTCTTGGAAGCCAAGTGCTGGTGCACACAGTTGAGCTCATGTGTTATAGTGCTCAAAGATCCAGGTTTCAGCTCCTGGTACCCATGTGCCGGGGAGAAGCCTTACCAGCAGTGATAGAAGTGTCTCATTATCTCCCTCTTTCTGTCTTCCACTCTCCTCTAAATTTCCCTCTTATCCATGAAAAAGATAGAAAAAAAAAAAGGAAAAATGGTCTCTGTGAGTCACGGATTTGTCCTACGGGCACTGAGCCCCAACAATAATCCTGGTGGTAATTAAAAAAATAATAAAGCCCCAATTCTTACAAAAAAACAGTATTTTTAGGATAACAGAGGATTTACACATTATGTAAAATGGATTTGAATTCTGTAAATTTAAGAGTTGGGCTACATTTAAGAAGTGTTGGGGTGTTATGGACTGGGAGAAAAAAAGAATAGAGGGCATAGAAAGATGGAGAACAGAGAATGACATAGAAGAAAACCATCCAAGTCTTATTGTTCCTAGGTTCTTGAACTCCCAACAGGAAACCAGAGATCAATTGACATGCCAATTAACAGAGGCCACATGTAAATGCTGAGCTTTTATTCTGTGCTATAAAATGAAAGAACATAGGATTTCATGATTACAATTGGAAAGAAACTTCTGAAAATGTGTTATAATGAGAAAAAACATGAATTAAAAGACTCTCCTCTGTGATAAAATTGGACTCAGAGAGACCAGAAAAGAGATAGTGTAGTGTTTATGCAAAAACATGAACATGCCTGGTGCTCCAAAGTCCCAGGTTCAGACCTAGACACCCTCACAAGCAAAAGCTTAACAGGGTTCTCATTTTTTAAAAGTCTACTAATTGGGTTTGTAACACCAAGGTTATTAAAAATAAAATGAATTTTCTGTGTTTGCTTCTCTAAATTTTGAATCAATAGATATGTTCATAGAAAAAGTAAAAAGAGTTTCCTCTACCTCAAACATCTCTTGTGTGCTACACACACACACACACACACACACACACACACCTAAACTCAGAATGTTCAAAATTTTATGTCTTATTTGCATGACTTCACTTAACAAACAAATATAATTGATGGCACTGGGCCTCACAAATGAATGATTTCAAAAACCTTAAACTTGAGGGTGTTGTTGTTGCTGTTTTCTTTAAGGTTAAGTGACAGGGAGAGACACCACATGACCAGAAACTTTAGGCATGCAATTGCTACATCAGCTGAGATATTTTCCTAGCCACATGCATTCTATTCTAACATATTTAA
Source organism: Erinaceus europaeus (assembly GCF_950295315.1). NCBI lineage: Eukaryota > Metazoa > Chordata > Mammalia > Eulipotyphla > Erinaceidae > Erinaceus > Erinaceus europaeus. Next base: position 14,489,599 of record NC_080185.1, read on the forward strand.
GAGTGCTACAAGATAAGTGAGGATGGAAGAAAGTGATTTAAGTGAGTCAGTTCTCAGTTCTCCCAAGGATAATTCAGAGCTAATGTCATATATATGGTATAGAATATAAATCAATCCATTACATGGGTGCCTTAAGGCATTAACACTCACTTTCACTAAATCTAGTTGAGACTTAGTTTATTCTAAAGAGTTATATGCTTTTCTTCATGCCAATGCCTCATTATACTAATTGTTATAGTTGTAGAGCACTATTCTTTACTGATGACAATCTCTCTCTCTCCCCCCAAGGAATATTTGGCAATATAACCACTGCAGATTTTATCACTGAGTTGGGGATTGAGGATGTAATTGCATCAAGTAGGTAGAAAAGTGAGATTTCTATAGTCAACCATCCACATACAAAACAATCTCACATGAGAAATATTTATCTGACACAGATAACAATCAGGCTAAAGTTAGGAAATTTGCATTATAATAATTGTCGATAATAAGTAATTGCCAGAATGCTCCAAATTGTTATTTAAAATAATAATAATAATTGGGGGGGCAGATGGTGACATACCTGGTTGACCGCACATGTTACAGTGTGCAAGGACCCAGATTCAAGCCCCCCGGTCCCCACCTGCAGGAGGAAAGTTTCACAAGTGGTGAAGCAGGGCTGCAAGTGTCTCTCTGTCTCCCTGTCTCCCCCTTCCTCTCAATTTCTGGCTGTCTCTATCTAAAAAATTATAAATAAAGATAAAAAATAAAAAATAAAATAAAATAATTTTGGCTGCTATAGATCCATTTAATTTCCATATAAAACTTAAAATCAATCTTCTAGATATTTAATTGAATATATATTGACACAGGCAAAAATTGCCATCTGAATAATATTGAACCTTGTAGTTTTTGAGCACGGTGGAGGCATCTTTGCTGTTCTTATTTTCTTTAATTATCCTGACAAACAATTTTGAGCTCTCAGTTTATAGCTATTGCTCTTAGGTACTTAATTATTGCATGTTTTGATATTAAAATGACATTTATTTTTTTATTTTGAATATGTTGGCACTATGTGTAACACATAACATGTTAACATAAATATAATAAATATATTAATATATAATATAAACAGTATATTATTTAGTATATATTATATAGTCTATAAAAGATCTGATTCACCCTCTTTAGCTTTAATTTTTTTTAGTCAAATCTATTATATTTCCAGGACAATAGATAAAAGAAAATGCAGTGACTACAGACATCCAATTAGCTACTGTAAGCAGTAGAATTTCTGACACAAAAAAAGCCAGGTGCTAGCTCAACTTCAAGAAAGTTAGAGTTTCATACATAAAAAGTGTCCTAAGAACATAGAAACCATTATAGGGTTCTAGTGTCATCATCCCAGATAAAGCTGCTATGCTATGAGCTACCTACCAAAAAATGATCAAAATCACTCTCCTCAAAATGTGCATTGTTTTCTGAAGACTGATTTTTTTTCTACGCTGCTTGCACAGGATTCTTGAGACTCAAAGCATCTTTAACTTAGCATCAATGATATGTCGTTTGTAAGATTTGAAGTCATAATTCACTTTAATTTCTGATTTTGTTCTTTCCCATTTTGTTTTGCCATGCCTATTTCTACAAGGTGATTAGAAAGTTAATAATATTTTTTAAGTTCCTAACAACTACCTTTATTTATTTTTTCAATTTATTTAATGGGGGATTAATGGTTAACTGTCAACAATTTGTTTGCCTTTATATGCTAACTCTTCTTTCAGTCACCAAGTTCCAGGTGCTGCCATGATGCCAACCTGAATTCCTTGGGCAGACCACCCCACCAATGTGTCCTGGAGCCCTGCTTCCCCAGAGCCACACCCCACTACGGAAAGCGAGAGACAGAATTAGGATAGACCTGCCAATGCCCATGTTCAGCGGTGAAGTAATTATAAAAGCCAGACCTTCCACCTTTGTTGGTATGCTTCTAATTCTGCTTCTAAAACCCCTTCTGTTTCATTGGTTTAATCCCCCCTGCTTAATACTGTATTCTATTTACATAAACCACTGTTAACTAAGCACCACCCTGCCTCCAGGGCATTGGTTTAATCCCCACTGGTTCACAATGTCTTTTTGCTCTTCCCTCTCTCCTTGTCACACCCTGATTTTCACCAATCTCTTTTTGCTCCACCCTCTCTATGTCACATCCTGTTTCCACCTAACTTGGTGAGTATATATATACAGGCAGGATTGTGATTAGGGATAGCTTAGCTTAGATTCTGCTGCGTTCCACATGAATAAAGAGGTACTATTTCCCAGCTCAGCCATGAGTCCCTGGTCATCTGTCTCCCGCCTGTGAAGCTAGCCTGGCATAATGCCACCCTGAAACAGGGACATGAATCTCGGATCCACACACATGCAGCAGACCAAAGAAGACCAGATAAGTAAAGCTGCCATGGCCTGCCTTTCTACTTATGAAGAGGTTTTCCAAAGCTTCTACTCTTTTTTCATAAGACACTTTCTCTGTCTCTGGAACATTTTGCTCTGGGCCACACTTTGGTTCCCTGACCGGGAAGTTTGGTTCCTTATGACTGTGATCGTAGAGCTTGGAAGATGCAAGGAGATTTTTCCTTGGACTTTCTGGATTTCCTCTCCCATGTTTCCCGAGGAGAAGGACTATATTTTGCTCCGGGCCACACTCTGGTTTCTTATGACTGTGATCATAGAGCTTGGAAGATGCAAGAAAATTTCTCCTTGGACTTTCTGGACTACTCTAACTTGAAGAGCATTCTCCAGTACCCTGGCAGTCCCCAAGAATGGAGACATGTGGTTAGTTCTACCCTCCTGATTCGATTATTTCTTCGATGGGAAGATGCTATTTAAAATGGGTGCCTACAGCAATCCATCAGGAACTGTCAGAAGCACCCTAAGTGGAATTTTGAGGAGCTTTTTGGACCAGAATGCCCTCCGGGGACTCATGATGCTACATCGTGAGATCTGGATAATCTGGTTCAAGGTGAAAGAAGCAAAAGCAGCCTACGGCTTTTCTCTTGATTCCCCCCTCATTGTTCTCTCTAAATATCTTGTTTGCTTTCTGCTTTCAGTTGCATTTTGTAAGAGAGTGATTTGAATGACTGAATTTTTGTATGACATTGATTTAGAAAAAGTGCTGGACGCAGCCATGATTTCTAGAGACATTCAGAAACAATCCAAAAATTGTTTTTTCCTCCTTTGATTTTTTTTTTTACATCTTTGCATAAATCTGAAATGTTTAATCCTGAAAACTGTATGAGTTATGGGCGGGGCAGATAGTGCAATGATTATGTTAATGATTCTCATGCCTAAGGCTTCTAACCATGGTTCTTTTATTGAGTTTAAACTGTTTAAACAACCTTAAAATCATACTAGAAAGGACTTCCAATTATAATGGAGTTATCAATTATAGTAAACTTCTAATCTGCTACAAGTTTTGTTTCACAAGTAAGTGAATTTCAGCTGTCAAGTCTTCACATGAAAAAACATCTGCTCAAATGAAATCCTCAGAAATCCATTTGGACTCCTGTTCTCTGACATCACCCAAAAGACGGCAGGACTACAGCAGCCCCCCCCCCGAAACCAATGATGTGATGTGACCTGGCACGACCTGAAGAAACAGATTCACAGACTGCAAAACTCACTCTCTACAGGAAAACGGAATTCCAGTGGCTGACATTCCCCATTGAGACAGACGTGCAGCATTTCATCACCTGGCATTTCTTTCGTGGTCATCTGCTTTGGACTGACACTTCTATTGGATTTACTGGTACACCTCTTGGACACTTTATACACCTTCACAGCAGCTTCCCTTTACACTGCTGGGTTTCTCAAAGATTAGCAGCAGCAATCCATGGACTTTGCAACCAGCAGCCTTGGGGACTCTATAGGGCACCCCCCCTTGCCTGCAGGCCCTGTCCCCAGAGTCAGGAAACCCCACCTCCTTAGTAGATCCTGCCCCCAGAGGCAGAAAACGCCCTTTGAGGCATGAAGCGTCCCCAGAGGCAAGAGATGCCCCCAGAGGCAAGAAATACCCTTTTGCCTGCTAGGCACTGCCCTTTGAGGCAGAAAATGCCCCTCTCAGGCCTCCCCTTGGCATCACACTGGTTATTGCTGCTCTCTTACTTGTTCCTCCATGTCTTCTGCCAGTTCTTTTGAAAATGCCTGTACGATATAGGTTTCAATTCACCATACACTCCTGATACTATGGCCATTAGTTAAAAAGAAAGGGGGAATTGTTGGTATGCTTCTAATTCTGCTTCTAAAAGCCCTTCTGTTTCATTGGTTTAATCCTCCCTGCTTAACACTGTATTCTATTAGATAAACCACTGTTACCTAAGCACCATCCTGCCTCCAGGGCATTGGTTTAATCCCCACTGGTTCACGATGTCTTTTTGCTCCGCCTCCTCTCCTTGTCACACCCTGATTTTCACCAATCTCTTTTCGCTCCACCCTCTCTGTTGGGTAGTATGCCAGCTCCCCCAGCTTAGAGCTTCTGTCTCTAATCCTACTTGACTAAGCACCGGCATTTCTGCAGGGCATTGGTTTGATCCCACTTAAAGCTGTGATCTATTTACATAAACCACGGCCAGGATAGCCTGAGGGTACTTCTTCCCGAGCTAGTGCTCTCTGGGTTGGAGAGAACTCAACTGGAGCCTATCTAGGCTGCTGCGTGGGAGAGGGATCAGGAACTCGTGCCGCACTAACTTCGCAGGAGATAAACTCTGGAACTCTCGGAGCCAGAAAGCAATTTTCAAGTGTCTTTAATCAGAAGAGGAGGAGTCACCAAAGTGGAAGCTTCTGGACAATCAGCCGAAGAAGTGGTTTTGAAGGCTACAGGAGAATTTGGACATGTGTCTGTCAAAACGGGGGTGGGCAAGAAGCAGCTGTGGAGGCAGCAGGAGGTTCCGGACATGCGTCTGCCAAAATGGGAGTGGCCGAAGAAGTGGCTGTGGAGTCCAAAGGGGAATTCGGACAAGTGTCTGCCAAAACAGGGGCTTCAGGGCAAGATGCCAAAATAGGGGCCTCAGGGCAAGATGCAGAGGAATTAGGGTGGGTCAAGATCACCACAGGCCTTTGCTTCTTCTTGTTTTTAAGGTGCTGGTTAAGTTCTATGATCACTTCCTTTATCTCTTGGACCTCAGCCTCTAGGTCCTTAAGCCTTTTGAGAGGTTGCCCTATATATCCCTTAAAAGCTTCTATGATGATCAACAGGATATAAGGTGCAGCCCTGAGAAAAATGTCCCAGATATATAAAAATTGTATACTGGAAAAAGAATGCAGAATTTGGAAAAGATTTTCCATGGTGGAGAGATCTCAGGAAAATAATAAGAAAGAAAAAAATCACAGCACCTTAACACAATATTGCAGATACCCAAAAGGTGTGTACTTATCTAGGATGTCTTCTTATAAATCTGCTTTTTACGTGTCCCTGTTCAGGCGCCAGATGCCGGGATAGCCTGAGGGTGCTTCTTCCCTAGCTAGTGCTCTCTGGGTTGAAGAGAACTCAACTGGAGCCGATCTAGGCTGCTGCGTGGGAGAGGGATCAGGAACTCGTGCCGCACTAACTTTGCAGGAGATACACTCTGGAACTCTTGGAGCCGGAAAGCAATTTCCAAGTGTCTTTAATCAGAAGAGCAGCTGTTTTAATACTCTCCAAGTAGGGTGAAAACAGAATGTGATATAGAGAGGGTGGAGCAAAAAGTGACTGGTGGAAGATCAGGGTGTGACAAGAAGAGGATCAGGGTGTGACAAGGAGAGGGGGTGGAGCAGGTGAGAATTCTACCACTAAACCACCAATGCCCTGGAGGGAGTGTGGTGCTTTATGTAAATGTAAAAGTGATTTATGTAAATAGACCAAAGCTTTGAATGGGATTAAATCTATCCCTATATAGGCATATGGTTAAGCAGAAGCCAGGGGGAGCTGGCATACTATCCAACAAACCACTGTTAACTAAGCACCACCTTCCCTCCAGGGCATTGGTTTAATCCCCACTGGTTCACGATGTCTTTTTGCTCTGCCCCCTCTCAAAGTCACCCTCATTTCCACCACTGTCTTTTTGCTCCACCCTCTCTATGTCACACCTTGTTTCCACCCTACTTGGCTAGTATATATACAAGCTGCTTTTCTGAGTAGAAACACTTGGAATTGCTTTCCAGCTCCAAGAGTTCCAGAGTGTATCTCCTTTGACGTTAGCTCGGCATGAATTCCTGATCCCTTTCCCAGGCAGCAGCCGAGATTGGCTCCAGTTGAGTTCTCTCCAACCCAGAGAGCACTTGCTCAGTAAGAAGCACCCTCAGGCTATCCCGGCAGAAAGTAATGTCACAGAGCTATGGTTACTAATTAATGTTACTTAAGGCAAGTTAAGAAGAACACATAGTCTGGTTTCTCCCTACTTCCCATCTTCCAGCCTTCTGTCAATACTTGGAATTGATGGAATACAGTTGGAAGTGAACTAGCAATGGAGACTGGAGAACAGACTGCAGATGTTACACGTTCCATCTTTCCATAAGGTGAGGAATAGATACTAGACAAAATGAGCCTGCCGTGTGATGAGTGCAGTACTTTTTCCTGTATTCCTATTCACATATCTATCTATACTCATTATTTTTAAACTTCTTCCAAATAGAAATTGAATCTTTTTGTTCTTATTGAAAGAAGCCATATCTTCTGTCTAAAAAGGTACATCTGTCACTATATTTGAGAGCTTTCAGAAGATCTAATGTATGTCCTATCAGATTAAGATGTGGGCTCATGGTTAGGTGATGATTTGTAAAGAATCACATCTCCAGTTCTCCTATTCTACTTATAGCAAGGGGATACTAAATTATTTAACAAGATACAGACTACAGTTGATATTACCAGGTTCTTAAGTAGAACTTCCTTAAATATGTCCAGTAAACAAAACTAGGAAACGGACAATTTTAGAATTCTTTCTCATTTCTCTTACTGAGCCTATCAAGATTCCTCCTAATCTCACATGTTCACAATCTCCCCAAACTTCTAAGCACCACTAACCCAAGCTTTTGTTATTTCCTGCATGGATATCAAAAACAGTATTCTAATAGTTCTTTCTGACTCCAATATACTTTGGCGTCTGCCATCCCCAAGTTTTTAACCATTCTATATCTTTTATTTTTAATTTTTATTTATAAAAAGAAAACACAGGCAAAAATCATAGGATAAAAGGGGTACAATTTCACACAGTTACCACCACTAGAACTCCATATCCCCTCCCCTCCTCTGATAGCTTTCCTATTCTTTAACCCTCTGGAAGTATAGATACAGGGTCATTATGGGGTGCAGAAGGTATGCCAGGCTAGCTTCATGGGTGGGAGACAGACGACCAGGGACTCATGGCTGATCTGGGAAGCAGTATCTCTTTATTCATGTGGAATGCAGCACAATCTAAGCTAAACTATCCCTAATCACAATCCTGTTCTTATATATATATACTCGCCAAATAGGGTGGAAACAGGATGTGACATAGAGAGGTGCCGGGATAGCCAGAGGGTGCTTCTTCCTGAGCAAGTGCTCTCTGGGTTGGAGAGAGCTCAACTGGAGCCAATCTCGGCTGCTGCCTGGGAAAGGGATCAGGAATTCGTGCTGAGCTAACATCACAGGAGATACACTCTGGAACTCTTGGAGCCGGAAAGCAATTCCAAGTGTTTCTACTCAGAAAATCATTGTATATATACTAGCCAAGTAGGTTGGAAACAGGGTGTGACATAGAGAGGATAGAGCAAAGAGACAGTGGTGGAGATGAGGGTGACTATGAGAGGGGGCAGAGCAAAAAGACATCGTGAACCAGTGGGGATTAAACCAATGCCCTGGAGGGAAGATGGTGCTTAGTTAACAGTGGTTTATGTAAATAGACCACAGCTTTAAGTGGGATCAAACTAATGCCCTGCAGGCATGCCAATGTTTAGTTAAGGAGGATTAGAGATAGAATCTTTAAGCCGGGGGAGCTGGCATACTACCCAACAACTTTCCTTTTCAACTTTAGTTTTAGCCAGGATTCTTCATGTCCTGGCCTCTGGTAATCATCTCTCTTCCATTTCCCCTCCTATCTAGAACCACTGTAGTTTCTGATAATGCTAATGTTGTCTGAATTCACTATCCACTCTTAGTTCTTCTATTACCCATGCAAGAAATCCTGCATTCAAGTATTTGTTTTATTTGTGTATTTCCTATTTTTCTGGTTTAGAAATGTAGTAGTACAAATGGTCAATAATGCCAAATGCTGGAGAGTGATTAGAGAGGAGAATAATTGAGGAGAAACCAGTGGGTTTTGCAATTAGGCCTGGGTGACCTTTGGGAAGGCAGTTTAAGAGGAAAGATTGCTTTGAGATGAGAAACTGATAGATGAGGAAGTAAAAGCAGCAAATTCAAGCATTTTTCTTCTCTTCAGCAGAAAGTTTAGCAGCAAAGAAAGAGTTATAATCTGAGCAGTAGGGTGACTCACAGAAATATTTCACACTGTGTCATATTATGCTGTGTTTTGTGCTATTTCAGAAGTCATTTATATATTTGAAATGTTAAATTATTGATCCAGAATTGTCCAATCGCTGAGAATTACTGCTTTACTGGGCTTGAAACACCCATGCATGATCATTTGCTTTAGTGAATTTCTTTACCTTCAGCCACGGCCACATTTAGAACATCTTCATGGAAAACCCACGGTCTAGAAATTCTGTAGAATTTGTGTTAAACATATTCTGTGTATGTCAAGAGTTAATGTAGAATCAGTGTGTATTAGTAGAAATATATTGTCTACTTCATAGATGTTCTTAATAAGTTCATGACACTCTACAGATTGGATAATATTTGTGATTTGTGTTGCAATCTCTGCAGTCTATTTCTTAAGGATGATATTATATTTGTAAGAATCTGAAGGTAAACAACCCACGTCTTATCATATAAATAAAACTTCAACTAACGTAATGATGGGTTTTGAGTTGACTAAACATCTAAAAATGTTCAGCACCCAAAAGTCATGAAAAGTTGTTAGTCTGTAACTGAAGGCTTGTTACATGGGAGAAACATATGGAATTGGTATGTTGATCATATTCTGTTGGCACTAAATATGTTGATAAGAATTTTCATTCTTACAGAAATTCCCTAGTATAATAATTATATCCATTTTACATATGAAAAAAGAACCCGAAGTTCATGGTGATTACAAAACATACTAAATATCACCCAATCCTAAGGAGACCAATAGACTCAGAAGAACATATATATACAGCTTATACTAGAGAATGACCCAGGTAAAGTGGATGAGATAAATGTTTAGGGAATGGCTAAATCAATATCAAACTAAAATTTGTGACCTCTATTTTACAACTTCTTCCTTTTTCAATTTAACTGCAGTAAAACAGATTCTAAGGAAACAGTAGGGCTAAACCTTATTCTAGCCACTAAAGGATGAGCCCTGTAGAGAGAGATGTAAATCTCATCATGAGAAATAAAACTGGACTCATACAAAAGGTCTCTTATATTACCATCTTCTGTCAATTGTTTTTCTGTTCTTCCCATCTATGGACTGACTGGTGCAATGTAAGCCTAACCTGCATGGTTCTTAACCTACTTTAACACATTAAGGAGGCAAGGAGAAAAGTAATACTGGCAATGCCTTTGAGAAAAATGATTCCTAGTGGGCCAATTATTTATAAATTCCTTTATTGGGTAATTAATAGTTAACATTTGACAGTAAATACAATAGTTTGTACATGCATAACATTTCTCAGTTTTCCATATGACAATACTTCCCCCACTAGGTCCTCTGAAGGACCTGTATTCTCCCCCCAGCCACCCACCCCATATTCTTTTACTTTGCTGCAATACACCAATTCCAGTTAAGGTTTTACTTGGGTTTTCCCTTCTGATCTTGTTTTTCAACTTCTGCCTAGGAATGAAATCATCCCATATTCATTCTTCTGTTTCTGACTTATTTCATTGACATGATTTCTACAAGCTCCATCCAAGATGGGCTGAAAACGGTGAAGTCACTGTTTTTAATAGCTGAGTAGTATTCCATTGTGTATATATACCACAACTTGCTCAGCCACTCATCTGTTGTTGGACACCTGGGTTGCTTCTAGGATTTGGCTATTACAAATTGTGCTGCTAAGAACATATGTGTACACAGATATTTGTGGATTCATGTGTTGGGTTCTTTAGTATATATCCTTAGGAGAGGAATTGTAGGATCACAGGGTAGGTCCATTTATAGCCTTCTGAGAGTTCTCCAGACTGTTCTTCATAGAGGTTGGGCCAATTGACATTCCCACCAGCAGTGCAGGAGGGTTCCTTTGACCCCACAACATCTCCATCACTTATTGCTGCTACCTTTTCTGATGTACGACATTCTCCCAAGAGTGAAATAGTATTTCATTTTGGTCTTTATTTGCATTTCGCTGACAATCAAAGACTTGAAACATTTTTTCATGTGTTTCTCAGCCTTTTGGCAGGTGTCTTTCTGTCTCCTTACCTCTCTATATCCTCCTCCCCTCTCAATTTCTCTCTCTGTCTCTATCCAGAATAGATAAATAAAATAGAAAGAAAGAATAAAAAAATAGAAAGAAAGAATAATGAATTCACCTTATTAATCTCATCTTGGTTGGAGTTTGAAGGAATCCTGTTAAGTGAGATAAACCAGAAAGAGAAGGATGCATATGGGATGGTCCCACTCATTTACAGAAGTTAATAAATAAGAATGGAAAGGGAAACACAAAGCAGAACTTGGATTGGGCTTGGAGTATTGCACCAAAGTAAAAGACTCTGAAGGAAGTTTGGATTCTCAGATCTACCATAGGGGCGTGGGGGTGAGGATCCAGAACTTTGGTGGTGGGAAAAGTGTTAAACTATGCTCCTATTAACTTATAATCTTACAAATCACTATTTATTCAATACAATTGATTGGATATGTCTCAAGTTTGTTTACTGCCAAGATTTCAGTTCTGAATATATATATATATATATATATATATATATATATATATATATATATATATATATTCTTAATTTATTATTTATTATTGGATAGAAACAGAGAAATTGAGAGGGGAGAGGGACATAGAGAGGGAAGAGATAGAGAGACATTTGCAATCCTACTTCATCACTCATGAAGATTTACCCCTGCAGGTGAAGATGAGGATCTTGAAACTGGGTCCTTGTACACTGTAATGTGTGTGCTTAACCAGGTGTACCGCCTGCCCCCACTGAGTATATATTTCCTTAGTCTAAGCACTTAGCATTCCAAATATGTAAACTAACTGAATTATGACATTGGGCTTAAATTGTTAAAGCATTTCTAAAAATGACTTTTTGGGGGGTCAAATACTGAGTTACCTACTTTAGATGAGGTAGATCAGAATCATCTGGTCCCATCAGTATCAGAGATGCCAGGCCTGAGATGTTGGCCTTCCCACTCCAATAATCTGGTGAGTCTTTCCTAACAGATGGGACTCCCTAGTTCCATTTCAGATGGGGCACCCTCTAACAAAGTTATAGTCCCTAGATATAGGCTAGGGCATAAAGAACTGGGTATGTGTATACGATAAGTTAGAGACAACTGTATACCTCAAAGAAAAACTGCCCAATAGTCTGCTGTTATAGTAATTAAAAAAGAAAAAAGAATTGAGAGCTGGGATGGTGTGGGATTAATACAAATCATAAGTTTATTACACTGAGGTGCAAAGGTACATATGGTATTTTTTTTAGGTATAGCAAGATAGGCCAAGTGGCAAATATAAGAGTAAGCTGGGCCAATACAATCATAAATTAGTTACCAGCATTCATCTATAGGTGTAAAAGTCCCAGAAGAAGTGGACATGGTCCTTGGCAGGGAAGCAGGCACCAAGCAAATACAGGAAGAGAGAGGCCTGGAATCTGTCTGCCTGACATCAGCCATAAACTAATAAAATCTTACAATCCTATTGTGAGCTGTGTGCTGTGTCACAGCATGCTTCAATTAGACTCGGACCTAAGAAGCTGGGCAAGCAAGTAGAAAGGCCTAAAGAAGACACCATGAATTATCTAATCAAATATTTATTTAAGCCTAGACACCTTCCTCTCATACCCCCATTTCACTTGCCTCATGGTATCTATTCAAATAACTACAGAAATAGATTAAGACGTATTTCTTAATCTCTTCTGACAGCACCAGCATTATTATTACCCCTTTGATAATCTTTAGAAGAAACACTGTATTCAACTGGCCAAGAGATATACTGACAAAAACATATATTTCAACTAAAAAGCAATGATTGTCCCTACTACAACCTTAATTAGAATCATCAAGCAAGTAGATTCAGTAAAACTTAAGGTTAACTTAGACCTCACTAAATATGTATTTCATCCCTAACTTGAGGCCAGATCCAATAAACCTAATATTAATCTGGATAAAACAAACATCACTCAGCACTTTATCAACTGGGAGAAAGTCTAACCTCAGAGAAAGAAAGGGCTACAAAATCTGGAAAAAGGCAAGAGACAGGCTCACTTAATGATGGCCCATTTGGTCACTACCAAGCCACCCCATCATCTGGGGCTGTAGTCAGGGGATCCTTGGATTCTCTCACATATATGATATCAGGCCTCCAACAGACCCTCCTCTCCACAACCACTGGTCACTTCCATCAGGAACATCAACATAAGCCCTGTCAAAAGCCTCTCTAGGACCTTGCCCTCACTATAAAGCTACAATGGTAGGGACTGCCCCTATCTCTGAAGAGAGGCTGGCTCTTTTCTACTCTACCACTCAAAGAAGACCAGTCCTGAAATAAGTGAAGCCTGGAATATTCCCAGCTCTGACCAGGAGCTGGGAGCTCAAACTGACAGGGAATTGGAGGTTACACAGGCTCCTGTGCTAAATGTGAATACATATGCACAATGGGTCAAATGGATGGGATAAATACTTTGGGAGTTACTCTCTGCCCTAATACATCTTTCTAGCCCTACACTCAACTCTGACTAAATCTTCCGAGACAATATTTTTAGTATGTGTATCTGTTAGCTATCAAACCCAAACAAGAATTACTAAATTCATGGGCCTCTAGGAACATATCTAAAATATAATTCTTAGTTTCTTTCACCTAAAAACTTTATTCTCATCTGCTGTATGCCTACATTTTGGTTCCTGTTTATTGTTTATTTTATTGTTTTGTCTTGCTTTAGCCACCAAGTTGCAGATGTTATCATGTTTCCATCCTGACTTCCCATGGAAGACAATCTCATCAGTGTGTCCTGAAACCTCACGTTTCCAGAGACTTACCTGTCTAGGGAAAGATAGAAACAGGCACAGATAAACTTTTCAGTTCCAATATCCAGCAAAGAATCAATTACAGAAGCCAGATCTTCCACCTTCTGCACCTCGTAAAGAATTATGGTCTATACCCACAGAGAGGTAACAAGTGTTAGGGGAAGATGACCAAAGGGCTATGAACTCCAATTTCATCAAAAAAACAGAGAGAGAAGAGGAGAAAAAACAAGACCACTTGGAAGTAGAAATAGGTGTAGGTATGACTTAGAAAGGAAGAGAAGGTGGGACCATAGGGACAAATGGGCAAATATATACAAATATAAATAGTTGTAGAAATAAGAGTCAACCCATATCTGTGACTGTTGGGTAGTATGCTACCTCCCCCTGGCTCGGGGCTTCACCTTATATCCTGTTGATCATCATAGCAGCTTTTAAGGGATATATAGGGCAACCTCTCAAAAGGCTTAAGGACCTAGAGGCTGAGGTCCAAGAGATAAAGGAAGTGATCATAGAACTTAACCAGCACCTTAAAAACAAGAAGAAGCAAAGGCCTGTGGTGATCTTGACCCACCCTAATTCCTCTGCATCTTGCCCTGAGGCCCCTATTGTGGCATCTTGCCCTGAGGCCCCTATTTTGGCAGACACGTGTCCGAATTCTCCTTTGGACTCCACAGCCACTTCTTCGGCCACCCCCATTTTGGCATACACGTGTCCAGAACCTCCTGCTGCCTCCATGGCTGCTTCTTCGCCCACCCCTGTTTTGACAGACACATGTCCGAATTCTCCTGTAGCCTCCAAAACCACTTCTTCAGCCACTTGTCCAGAAGCTTCCACTTCAGTGACTCCTCCTACAGCTACACACTTATCAGAGCAAGTCCACACATTTCCGGTCAATGTTGCCCCCAATAGACAAAAACCTCAGGCCTGGTATCCATATTCCACCACAGACCTGAAGGAACTACGCCAGGCGATCAAAGATGACGGTGTTCATGCCCCATGGACCAGGTCTATTTTACAAGGCCTGCTTCAGAACCTTAATACCCTCCAAGATTGGAGGGATGTAACTCGTGCTACGCTCCCAGGCCCCCTCTTCCTGCAATGGGAGGCATTCTTTCACGATGAATGTTTACAACAATCACGGAAAAATATTCAAAATCAGCCAGAGGGTAATTTTGATGCATTGTTTGGAACAGGCCAATTAGAAACAGGGATTCAACAGGCGGAAGCCAAGTTTCCACCAGGGTATTTTGATCAGGTATGCCTGTGTGCATTAAAAGCATGGGAGCGATTAACACCATCCATGGGAGCGGCCTCAGCCCCCATTCTCTCCCTTCAACAAGAACCTGATGAATCCCTCGCTAAATTCATTGCCAGGGTCCAGTCGAGTTTGGAAAGGAAGATTTATAATCCTGATGCTCGTTTTCTCCTCCTGCGATCCATAGTCTGGGATGGAATGCTTCCACATTTTCGACAGGCCTGTATCACTCTTAAAAATGAACACCCAGACACTTGGATTATAGCTACACAGGATCTCAGATCAAGCTCTTTTCAAGGACCTATGTTACAGGCCTATGCAGCTAACTTACATAAGCAAAAAGGGACTTGCTTTCAGTGCGGTCGCCAAGGGCATTGGCGTAACCAATGTCCAGAATATAGACCGCGACCCCGCCTCCAGTCAGGGCGACCCCACCTCCAATCAGGGCAACTCCGCCTCCAGACAGGGAACCAGAGACCACGAATGCCTTGTCCCAGATGCCAGAAAGGATTTCACTGGAGGAGAGATTGTTGGTCAAGGTTCCATAGGAACGGCATGCCTCTGCCAAATGTAAACAGGGATTTAAACTAGGTGTGGGGCTTCCCTTAGCCCCGCCCCCAAGAGGGAATGAAGCAGGTCGCCCGCTTGGTGCTGTGCCCTTCTTCCACAAACAAGCCCAGCTTGGGACCCAATCCATCGCTACACCCACCACGCCAAGTAACAATAACAGAGGGTGAGCAGAAGGAGGAACCCGCGGTATGTGGGAACTTCCAGCATAGAAATAACCGGCTGGAGCAAGAGAACAGCTCGAATTCGGAGCCTGAGATTTTATGGACCACCCCTGTTTTAGAAAGGGGTCACCCAACTATGACAGTAAAGATTGGTAATATTCCTTTTAAGTGTTTGATTGACAGGGGAGCAGATAAGACAATATTAAGACAAGCAGAGGTTCCTCAGAGTTGGGAACTCCTCCCAGGACCACGCTTACATGGTGTTGGAGGATTGACTCAGGCATTCCGCACATGAGATTCCCTTGTGTGGGAAGATCCAGAAGGGACTACCGGACGCTTTCAACCTTTAATAGCTGATATAAGCACCAATTTATTGGGAAGATACTTGCTGGAATCTTTAGATGTAGTGATATCCTCAGACACCTCTGCAGGACACCACACTCACTCCTGTGAGAGTGCTAGACCCAACCAGCACCCCCAATACTAACTGCCACTGTTCGTAACCAAACTCCCCGCTTAGATTGGCTTTCTAATGAGCCTGTCTGGGTGGAACAGTGGACTTTGCCTAGGGAGAAGCTAGAAATTTTAAAAGAACTCGTCCAAGAGCATTTATCTTTAAAACACATTCGTCATTCTCGGAGCCCATGGAATACTCCAGTTTTTGTGATTAAAAAGCGCTCAGGAAAATGGCGCCTCCTCCTAATTGATCTTCGTGCAGTTAATAAAACCATGCAGGTTTGGGGCTCCCCCCAAAGGGGTTTGCCTCTTGCTTCCGCAATTCCCACAGGAATTCCAATCATAGCTATTGATATACAGGATTTTTTTTTCTCTATTCCCTTACACCCACAAGATTGTAAACGTTTTGCTTTCTCTGTTCCTTCTATTAATAATGCAGCCCTGCAGATAGATTTGAATGGGTGGTACTGCCCAAGGGCATGGCTAATAGTCCTACTATTTGTCAAGAGGTTGTTAAATCTGCCCTTTTTCCATATATTCATAAGGGCCTTAAGGTTTTTCATTATATGGATGATGTGTTAATATGGGGAGAATTAGATACAGATCTCTCCGCCCTACGTGATTTTCTAATCCCTGCCTTAAAGAGAAGTGGACTTAATGTAGCTCCTGAGAAGATACAGCTAATCCCTCCAATATCTTTCTTAGGCTCAGAGATTTCCCTAACGCAGATTCGTCCTTTAAAATCTTGTGTTACTTTTCCTTTTAATCTCACTCTTGCTTCTTTACAAAGTTTTCTTGGAAATTTGAATTGGCTTAGGCAGTATCTTTATCTGCCTACGAGCTGCCTGCAACCACTGTTCGATCTGTTAAAAGGAAACAAACAGCCCTCCTCAAAGCGTATGTTAACCCCCGAAGCCTCCTTGGCACTGGAAAAAGTTAACCAGGCTCTCCAGGACATGCACCTCGTTCGGTTCTCCCCCTCCTCTCCAGTAAATCTTCTAATCTTTAACTCCACCCCCACGGTAGTGGGGGCATTGTGGCAGAAACATGGCGTTCTCGAATGGCTTCATACGCCAGTAGGCGGAGCTCCAAGACTCCTTACCGAGATTGATGCCTTAGCATTTATGGTTCGCCAAGGAAGAAACAGATCGGTTCAGGTCTTAGGAAGGGAACCAGATTCAATCATTCTTCCCTTTTCTCTCACTGATACAGAATGGCTCATACACCACCATTCTCGTTTTGCCATAAGTTTAATGGGTTTTCCAGGACAATTAGATAATCATTTTCCCTCTAATAATTTGATAGCTTCTTTACCTCTGTTGCCTCTACTAGTACCTAAACTTTTCTCTCGAGATCCCATCCCCTCTGCTCCTACAGTGTTCACTGATGGTGGAAAAAAGGGAGCTGCTGCCCTTATATATTATCCAGACCAGCAATACCCCAAACCTCTCTTTACTGAACTTCCTGATAATTCCCCTGAGTACAAAGAACTTTATGCTGTTTTCCTTGCATTAAAAGCTGTACCAGAATCCTTCAACCTTTTTTCTGACAGTGTGTATACTGTTAACTTACTTCCATGGCTTGCTCGATCTTATGTAAGAATTGATAACAACCCACTTTCTCCTCTTTTAATTCAAATTGCCTCTATGCTCTGTTCTCGAACCCATCCACTGTATGTTCAGCACCTACGTTCCCACAGCCCTCTTCCTGGTCCCCTGTCCGAAGGGAATGCTGCAGCTGACCGCCTTGCCTCCACAGGAATTCTCCTAGCCTCTGTCTCTAATCCTGCTGACTTTCATTCCCTAACCCATGTTAATCTTAAAGGTCTTCGAGCTCGATTTCCTGATATTCCTCTGCCACAGTTAAAACGTATTCTTGATACATGTTCCTCCTGTGCAGGTCTAATCAAAACACCTGCTATTCAGACTCTGGGGGTTAATCCTCGAGGTTTAAAAGCCAACGCTCTTTGGCAAATTGATGTTACCCACATACCTAACTTTGGCAAACAAAAATATGTGTTCGTCTCAATTGATACCTTCTCTAAGTTTATGTGGGCTACAGCTCAGACTGGAGAAAACTCAAAAAAGCTTATAAGCCATATGCTCTCCTGTTTTGCTGTAATGGGCTTACATCTTCAACTTAAAACGGATAATGGACCTGCTTTTACCAGCAAACAATTTAAAGATTTTTGTTCCCTCTGGAACATTACTCATACTACAGGTATTCCGTATAATCCACAGGGACAAGGCATTGTTGAGAGGGCCCATCAAACTCTTAAGGCTCAATTAAATAAAGAAAAAGGGGAAATGTACCCCCCTAATATCCAGCTGGCAAAAGCCTTAACTACATTAAATCTCTTTAATATTTACAAAAACTCCGACCAACCTCCTATAGTTCTTCATTGGCAAACACCACTCACCCTCCCAGCTATTAAAGTCAAATGGAAAGACCCACTTGATAAAATTTGGAAAGGACCTGACCCCCTGTTGATTATGGGGAGGGGTTTCGCATGTATTTTTCCACAAAATTACACCAAGCCTGTTTGGGTTCCTGCCCGCCATGTCCGGCAATACCCACATGATGGCGCTGATATCCCTGAAGAACAAGAAACACTGCAAGAAGACTGGCTGCAAGAGGACTGGCTACAGGATGCACCCCAGGATCCATAATACACCATGGCAGAATCAAAAAAAAAAAAATTCTGATTCACAGAACTTCCCCCCCCCCCGAATGAATGTCTTATGCTATGACTGGCCAGTTGTGTTTTGTGAGTGAGTGAGTGAGTGAAAAAAAAAATTGAGTGAGTTGAGTGACCAAAATTTTTGTATGACCCATTGTGCTCAGAGTACTCTGAAAGTTAAATGACTTTATATAAAACGGCTGGACGCAGCCATGGTTTCTGGAGACGTCCAGAAACAATCCAAAGATTGTTCATTCCCACTTTTGATTTCTTTTTTAAGTCTTGATATCAATATGAAATGTTTAGTCTTAAACTGTGTGAGTAAAGATGGTTCAACTATGACAGTAGATCTAAATTCACATTTGAAATGATATGTCTTATTTACAAGTTTTTCTTCTCCTGTGTGTTATAAACTATATGTTTAATATGCGTGTTTCAAGTTTGGTAAACATTAACTTAACAGTTAAATTGTAACTTCGAAGCTACATTTTTACGAGAAGAGGTAAAATCAATTCATTTAAGTAACTAAGTGTTTAAGGTAAAACTCTAAATATTCAATGTGACAGTTCATCATCTCCTAAGTTAAAATACAAAGCCTCTATACAGGACATTTTTGGAGGGCCCCCAAAAATGTCCTGTAAGCTATCTCGTGGAAATTAATCCACAACAAATTTGGCATCAATCCGATATTGTAAATGTACCAAAAAAAATTGTCACTAAAATGTGTTAACTCTAGTAACCTGAGTTTGCTTAAAAACCCAATGTAAAAATAGTTAAGAATCAATATATATTACTTAAATTCGGTATGAAAATTTTGCTATATAGAGACTGCTACATGAGGTCACATAAGATGGCCTTTACACGAAATTATATAGATACCTAAACCAATTATAATCATTGAGTTATCAATTGTAGTAAACTTCTAATTTGTTACCAAGTTTTTTCATAAGTAATTGACTACAGCTATGACAAGCCTTCGCATAAAGAAGCATCTGCTCATATAGAATCCCCAGAAATCCATTTTGGACCCCTGACCTCTGACATCACCCACAATTACAGCCATCACCCGAAACCCATGATGTGACCTGACACGATCTGGAGAACCTGATTCACAGACTCCAAAGGACAAGACTTTCCTACTGCCTTTCTTTCAACCATCGGTGTCTGCTCTTCCTGCTTCTGTTTCGCCCACCATGTTTTGGTGGTTCCAGGTCACTCTCTACAGAGAAGAAAAGTTCCAGTGGCCATCCTCCTCCATCATGATAGACGTGTGGCATTTATTTCCTGGCCGTTGACATTGGACTGATGCTTCTATAGAACTTGCTGGACACTCCTTTTATACTGCTGGACTTCTTGAAGAATGACTGTAGCAGTTCATAGAACTTTCCGCCAGCTGACTCGGGATTTTGCAATGCCAGATCACCCCTCTAGCCCCTCGGCTTATCAGGCCCCCACTCCTCCACCCATCAGGCTCACTCTGTCTCTTGCTACTCTTACTTATCCCTCCCTGTCTTGTGCTAGTTCTTTTTGAAGACACTTACACACTATCATTCTGCTTTCTTCCCAACAGGTTTCTGTTCACCCCTACACTGCTATTCCCCTGACAGAGATGAAGCCTTTTACAGACATTGACCCAGTTATATATGGCCATTAAGTAAGAGGAAGATGTTGGGGAATTGTGAGGATATGGTTGAGCTTGGAAGGGCTTGAGCCTGAGGGGTGTGTCAATCCTGTTAGTCTCTCTCTCCACGGAGAGGTTGAGCAAGGAGGGACAGTAGAACCCCAAAAAAGGTGTGCCTCTTATCAGTCTCCCTGCCTCACAAAGTGCCCCGCACTCCTGATAGTATGGCAAATAGTTAAAAAGAAAGGAGGAGATGTTGGGTAGTATGCCACCTCCCCCTGGCTTCTGCTTAACCATATGCCTATATAGGCATTTACTGACCCCATTCAAAGCTTTGGTCTATTTACATAAATCACTTTTACATTTACATAAAGCACTCCCTCCAGGGCATTGGTGGTTCAGTGATAGGATTCTCGCCTGTTCCACCCCCTCCTTGTCACACTCTGATTTTCACCAGTCACTTTTCTCTCCACCCTCTCTATATCACATCCTGTTTCCACCCTACTTGGAGAGTATAAAAACAGCTGCTCTTCTGATTAAAGACACTTGGAAATTGCTTTCCGGCTCCGAGAGTTCCAGAGTGTATCTCCTGCGGAAGTTAGTGCGGCACGAGTTCCTGATCCCTCTCCCACACAGCAGCCTATATCGGCTCCAGTTGAGTTCTCTCCAATCCAGAGAGCACTAACTCGGGAAGAAGTACCCTCATTCTATCCCGGCATGTGACCTTGGGAGAATTACTGTAGTTTCCAGTGGAGGGGTGGGGACACAGAACTCTGGCGGTTAGAATGGTATGGAATAATACCCTTGTCATCCTATAATTTTATAAATGCATATCAAATTACTAATAAAAAGGAAAAAAGAAAATATCTTAGTATACAAGTATACAGTAATATTCTCTCAGGATGTATGTGTGTGTGTGTTTGTAGATATTTTGGTGTATATGTTGAATAAATGTTAATGGATGGGATACTTGCAATACTATTTACATTTATAACATGCAAGGTTAAATGGACTCTGGACTGATATTCTACCTCAGTATTTGACAATAATCTTTGTTAGAAAACTGTTCCTAATATTTTGCCTAAATTCTCCCTGATGCAATTTGTACTCCATTCTCCTTGTTCTGTCTATAGAGGAGACTGAGACCCAGCTAAAAGCCATTCTCTGTGTAGTAGCTCTTCATGCACTTAAAGATGATTATTAAAGTCGCTCTTGGTTTTCTATTTTCCAAGTCAAAAAGTCCCAGTTTCATTAACCTTTCTTCATAGGCCTTTTTCTCCAGTAATTTTATCACTGTGGTAAAAATCCTCTGACCCTTCTTCATGTTCACAAATCTTTTCAACCATGGAGTTGTGAATATATACTGTTGTCAAGACACTGCTAATTGCCTGAACAAATTCTTTTCACTATCTTGTGTACTACAGAAAGTTATCATTCAGGGATGTTTTCAATACTTAGCTATTCAAGGGTATCCCTGAGAAAAATTCTAGTTTACTAAATCAATAGTTTAAACTAATTGGCCTTGCCAAACTTCCTGTGTGTGGACTCACAGCTAGTGAATAAATCTATCTAACCCCAACTGCAACCATAGTTCAGTCAGACTGCATTGTTCTTTACTCATTTTGGCATATGTAGTAACTTTTGTACAAAGTAAAAAAATTCCAGGAATTTCCCATTAAAATATGCTATAATAGTCGGGCAGTAGCACAGCAGGTTTAGTGCAGGTGGCGCAAAGTGCAAAAACTGGCAGAAGGATCCCGGTTGGAGCCCCCAGATCCCCACCAGTACGGGAGTCGCTTCACAAGTGGTGAAGCTGCCGTAGTTTCCGTAGTGTAGTGGTTATCACGTTCGCCTCACACAAGTGGTGAAGCAGGTCTGCAGGTGTCTCTCTGTCTCTTTCCCTCTCTATTTCCCTCCCTTCTCAAATTCTCTGTCTCTATCCAGAATTTTAAAAAAACTTGGAAAAACCCCAAAAAAGAAAGTTAATAAAATAAAATATGTTATAACAATATTTTGACAGTCATGTTTTGATGATAATATGATGTTAACTTATATATTTAGTATCCATCTAGTTATATGAGTATATAGGCCACTTATGCCTTATTTTGCAATCTATTATTTTTTCAACATCAGGATAATATCAGTTTATCGAGTTCTTACATAAATACTTTCAGACTCTGGCCTCTCCTTATCATCTTCACTGCCACCACTTATTATTGTTTTAATTTTATTGATTTAAGATTAGCTTACAACATTCTAGAATTTCAATGGAATAGACTGATACCTCTGTGTGTATGTATGTCTCAACAAATCCACCACCAAATCCCTACTGACTTGCCACCAAAAAATATTCTCCACCTATAC
Organism: Erinaceus europaeus; assembly: GCF_950295315.1. Classification (NCBI taxonomy): domain Eukaryota; kingdom Metazoa; phylum Chordata; class Mammalia; order Eulipotyphla; family Erinaceidae; genus Erinaceus; species Erinaceus europaeus. The sequence goes on from NC_080185.1 coordinate 14,511,980, forward strand.
CTTCCAGCTCCTTAATCATTCCCCTGATAACTACCATATCTCTGGCTAAGTCAGAGTCAGTTTTGCTGTTTTTTTGCCAGTTTGTTTCCTTCAGTTATTTACTTTTTACATATGAGTGAAATTATGTGGTGACTGCCTTTCACTTTCTTACTTATTTTTCTTAGTACAATAACTTTGTGTTACATTTGTTTTGCTCCAAAAGGTGCAATTTTAGCTTTCTTTTGAAGGTTGAATAGTGTTCTATTGAGTAAGTATCCCACAGATATTTCTCCAGTCATTTGTCAGTAGATTTTTTTGTCCACTTCATAGTGTGACTGCTGTGAGTAATTCCACTCTAAATGTATAGTTACATACGTTCTTTCAAATGAGTATTTTCTTGACCATTGGATATATGCCTATGAGTAATATCCCTGGATCATAAGGTGTTTCCATTTTATGTGTTTAAAGAATCTATATACTGTATTCCTTTGGGGTACTTACTACATTTGCTTTTTTTAATAAGTGAGTAAGTGAGCAAATAAATGTTATTGAACAGTGTTGCTGATAAATTACTGTTGTTAAAATTCCGGAGGCTCTTGCCGGGCAGGTCTAGCTTCATGGTGGGTAACAGAGACGCTGAGACAACGGCTGGGCAGGGAAGCTGTATTTCTTTATTCAGGAACAACGATTCATAAACTAAGACAAACTAATCACCAAACAGAACTCTGCTGTCTCTTTGCGGCGGCGCAAGCACTCTTTCTTTTTCTCTCTAACTCAGGAACCCTCTCGCCCTCTCTCTCTTCCTCTCGAACTCAGGAACTCAGGAACTCTGGGGGGTTCCTCTGGGGCGGGGCCAAGCGGGCCCGCGAAATTTAACTGGACTGATCTAATTCTCTTGGTGGGGGAGAACTAGAACCCAATGTAAAGCATACAACAAATTACTTAAAATGTGTGTGCACACAAATATAAGCACAGATACATAATATTCATTTAAAGTGCAAGTTTAACCATGTTCAGCTGAGAAACAATTGCAGGATCTAGACCTCCCACCTTCTGCACCCTATAAAGAATTTTGGTTCATACTCCCAGAGGGATAAAGAATAGGGAATCTTCCAGTGGAGGGGATGGGATGCAGAACTCTGGTGGTGGGAATTGTATGGAATTCTACCGCTATTATCCTAAAATCTTGTTAATCATTCTTAAATCACTAATAAAAAATAAAAAAATGAAAATAAATTTAAAGAAAGAATAGGGATGATTCAATGGAGGAGATGGGACACAGAGCTCTGATGGTGGGTGCTGTGTAGAATTGTATCTTACAGTTTTGTTAATCATCATTAAATCACTAATAAAAATTTTAAAATAAATACATAAAATTATTAGTTAGAAAAAGCAAATAAAATATATATTTACCATGTAGACTTGTATTCTAGCTCAAGGAAAGAAAAGTCTGAGAACTTGCTTCTGAAAATTTATATCTGCAAGATATCACACAGAAAACAACTTCATAATGGCAGATGACAGGCATGAAAGTTGCTTAAGGGACTGTAATAACTTTCGGAAGTTGATGTCACAAAGGATCAATTTATCTGTCAGGCGTCTGGCCTTTGCTATACCTGAGAAAAGAGAAAGCTCAACTTGGCCAATTCAGAGAATACTACAATATATTGCTCTGTTGTTTTCCCTGTAAACAGGAACTATTTCTCCCTCTAGTAGTAGAGTACTGTATCATTTTCAATGCGACTTTACTGTTGAAATTCTTAGCTTCCTTTTCATCTACTGTAGCTAATTTGATGGATGGAAATGTTACTCTGCTTTGTATCTCCTTTCCTTTTATAATTTGAAAAGACAGAATTCTTCTGTTTGTTTTTCCTATCCTTTGTATTTTCTCCTTTGTGAGTTTCTCAAGGATTTTAAACCATCTATATCTTAACTAATATAGGCAAGACCCAACAGCAATTCTTCTGTGTTTCTGTCTACAAATCAGTCAGAGAGCTATGGTACAGATGTGCCAGCCTAGCATTAACAAGCTTTGTCCATTTCCTTTGCAATGTTGCATCTGACAGTAGTTTTACCTTACTCACATGTACAAAGCATATGGTACATCAGAATTCCTTTACCAATGTGTTGTCCAAGAGCTAAGGGACGAGTCACTCACATTTAGGATTCTACAAACCTCCCCTCCACAGAAATTCTACCCTCTGTTCGAGTAGCAAGCAACACTCATAGGCAGATCCTGAAGCTATGCACTTATGGCCTTGCATAGCAACAGTCAAGAAATGGTTAATATATCAGTAAACCTCTTCTGAATGTGTGGACAGAAATAACACCTTACCGGGAGGAGTCCTATTACTGGCAATTATTGTCCAGCTCTTTTTTTTTTTTGTCCAGGGTTATCTCTGGACTCGGTGCCAGCACTACAAATCCACTGTTCCTAGATGCCCTCCCGTTTTTTTTTCCCTCCAGGGTTATTGCTGGGCTCGGTGCCTGCACCATGAATCCACCTCTCCTAGAGGCCATTTTTCCCCCTTTTTGTTGCTGTAGTTGTTGCAGCCTCGTTGCGCTTATTATTGCCCTTGTTGACGTTGCTTTGTTGTTGGATAGGACAGAGAGAAATGGAGAGAGGAGGGGAAGACAGAGAGAGAGCGGGAGAGAAAGATAGACACCTGCATACCAGCTTCACCGCCCGTGAAGCGACTCCACTGCAGGTGGGGAGCCGGGGGCTCGAACCGATGCCCTCCCATTTTTTGTTGTCCTTATTGTCGGATAGGACAGAGAGGAATTGAGGGAAGAGTAGAAGACAGAGAGGGGTGAAGAAAATAGATACCTGCAGACCTGCTTTACAGACTGTGAAGCTACCCCTCTGTAGGTGATGATCCGGAGCTCGAACTGGGATCCTTGAGCTTAACCTGCTGCACTACTGCCCAGCCCCCTATTGTCCAGCTCTTTTTAAACCTACAGGAAAGAATATGATTCAGGAGGTGGCATAATAGATAAAGCACTGAACTCTCAAGCATGAGGTCCCCAATTTAATCCCCAGCATCAAATGTGTCAAAGTAATGCTCTGATTCTCTCACTCTTCTCACTCTAAGTAAATGCTTTAAAAAATAAACCCAGGGGCTGAGTGATGACATACGTGGCTAAGAGCACAGTACAAACCCTCACTATCCACCTGCAAGCGTTCTACTTCCAGAGGGATGAAGCAGGTCTGCAGGTGTCTTTCTCTCCCTCTCTATCTCTTCATCCTCTTTCTCTAGGTATTTGTTTGTTTATGAGAAAGATAGGAAGACAGAGGGAAAGAACCACACATCAATCACTCTGGTACATGTGCTGCCAGGGATTGAACTTGGGACCTCATGCTCTAGAGTCAGATACCTTATCCACTGTTCATTCTTCCAGACCACCACCCACCCTCTCTTAATTTCTCTCTGTCTTATCTAATACAACAACAACAAAAAAATGAAAAATGACCAATGGATTCATAGTGCAGGCACCAAGCCCCAGCAATAACTCTGGAAGCAAAAACAAAAATCAAAACAAAACAAAACAAAAAACTTACAAGGAGATCTTTGTCACAACAAAATTATTTATGAAACTTAACCTAGATGATTATTTCTTCAGTGTGACAAAAATTCATTTTGAATTAGAAATTTGTGCAACGTTATTAGCATTCAAGACATCCCATTGCACCACATTTATCTACAACTGCACAGTGATGAAAATATTGTTACCTAAGAGAGGTTTGCTTTTTCAACCTCTCAGCTAGGTAATTATAAGAAATTCAATCCAGGGATGTGCAGTATCACAGAGGATTAAGGGCACATGGCACAAGGCACAAGGACTGGAATAAGGATCCCGGTTCTAGGCCCTGGCTCCCCACCTGCAGGGGGGTCACTACATGGATGGTGAAGCAGGTCTACTGGTGTCTTTATCTCTCCTTCTGTCTTCCCCTCCTCTCTCCATTTCTCTGTCTTATCCAACAACAATAATAACAACACTAATATTATTAAAGGCAACAATAATAACAACACTAATATTAATTATTAAAGGCAACAATAATAACAACACTAATATTAATAACAACAACAATAAACAACAAGGGCAACAATAAAAGGGGGAAAATAAATTCAATACATGGAAGTCAACTACATTTTGATAGTCAATATCTTTTAGTGTAAGGCAAGAAATTATCAGTAACATAGTGTGGGGACATGCTGGGTTGAGCCTGGTTGGAATCCCGGATACCTCTTCATGAGGATGGAAGGCATTCACTTATAAGCCTCCCCACCCTTCCCTGACCTCCATATTATTAGACACAGAGGCTGTAACCACTCCCCCTCCACCTGGTCTGTATAAACCTGATTTGCTCAATGGAATGTGTGTTGGGTAGTATGCCAGCTCCCCCCGGCTTCTGACTCTAATCTTGATTAACTAAGTGAGCACAGGTATGCCTGTATGGGATTGGTTTGATCCCACTCAAAGCTGCGGTCTATTTACATAAATCACTAACTATGCACCACCCTCCCTCCAGGGCATTGGTGGTTCAGTGGTAGAATTCTCACCTGCTCCACCCCTTCTCCTTGTCACACCCTCATTTTCACCAGTCAATTTTCTCTCCACCCTCTCTATGTCACATCCTATTCACACCCTACTTGGAAAGTATATATAAGGACAGGATTGTTAGTTTTAGTTTTAGCTTAGCTTGGCTTAGATTGTGCTGCGTTCTGCATGAATAAAGAGATACTGCGTACAGCCCAGCCATGAGTCCCTGGTCATCCGTCTCCCATCAGTGAAGCTCAGCCCAACAAATGTGAATAAAACTGAAGAGCTCTTTCCTCATTCTTAAGTCCCATGCCCCGGGTTAGGGTAAGTCAAGAGCTGGAATCCTTAGAAGGAAGTTATAGTCTAAAATATCTGATTGGTTCTTGCTGTCAAACTTTTGCCCCTATTCGGCTTGTTGCCCTGGCACCTACCCCAGCACCTGGCTTCTTTTTAACCCATATAAACCCTACCTTTTTCTTCAATAAACCCACTATCCCTTGCCATAGTGTCCAGAGTGATCACTCTGCACTCTCACTCCCACCTCGGCCTGTTCTCCTCCTTTTCTGCGACACTTCTCTGATGGCAAACAAAGTGGTGGACATGGAGAGAACAGGGCAAGCCTTCCAGAGTTTGCCCAGCAACATATAAGTGATACATACACGTTTAGATATAGGTGAAAATACAGATATCATATATAGATATGACCTCAGTTTTTCTTAGCTAACTTGCTTTAGCTCCATGATGTCATAGTGTTGATGCTTTTATTCCCAGTCACCTTGCTACTACTCATCAAATATGTATAGTGAATGAATAACCACATGTCAATGTGATTAAATTTCATCTCACATAGAAGTCACCTCTATTTTCCCTTTGAACTAGTTAGATTTAATACTTTGTTCCTGCTACCATTTTTTTCTAAAATGTTTATTTGATAAGTGGGTTCATAGCTTCAGGCATTGGCACATGGTTATAATTTCCCATTTCACCAAGATAGGTATCTGCAAAACATTCTTAACTCCCAAGATAGGTCAATCATTATCAGGACCTGGAGGCTTCCCCTCTCCTCCCACCCCCATATCTATCTATATCCTCCTTGTCCCAAAGTTCTTTGGTGTAATACACCAAAACAGTCCAAGTTTTGTGTTTCCCTTTCTTGTCTTGTTTTTTTACATTTTGCCCATGAGTCAGATCAAATAATTCAGAAGTAACTATAGACAAGAAAAGTATGCAAGCAATAGTAAACATAATAACCACAGAAATGAAGACAACTATGGAGGAAAGGGCTATCAGGATTAGGGAAACAACAGATAAGACCCTCAAGGAAAATACTAGCTACCTTGATGTAATTAGAGAACTGAAAGCTGAAGTAGTTGAGTTAAAAGGCGAATTAGCAGAACAAGTGAATACTATAACTGAAATGAAGAAAGAAGCTGAGGGAAAGGAAAGCAGATTAACAGAAGCAGAAAACAGAATTAACCAGATAGATGATGAACTATCAAAAACTAAAAACGAGGGAAATTAGCTAGAAAAGAGATTGATAGACACTGAAAACAAGAATAGAAAATTATGGGATGATCTCAAAAGAAGTACCACTCGTAAAATTGACCTATCAGAGTATGGGACTATATGAAAGCTTGATAGAGCTTAGGAAATCTCTCTCATCCTTGGATGGAGGTCTGGAAAGAGACCCCAATTGTTAGCCTCTCTCCTTAGACATGAGCCAAGAGGGAAAATTCTCCCAGACTCAGTTTCTCCTTGTTAGACTCTCAAGCTCACAGAAAGCCTCTCACACTTAGTTTCTCCCTGCTAGCAGCAAGCCAGATGGCTGACTGCTTTAGGGTTCACTGAAAGTTCACACATCAACTTCCACTTTTTATCACAAAGGAGAACACACTCTATCATGCACCCCTAACACCAGACAGTGAAACCCCAAAATTTTGATCCCTTGTGACCGTTGATATATATGATTCACATCAAGCTTTGTTTTTTTTTCTCTGCCTCACCTTACTGGTTTAACCCCTATGCTTCTGTCAAACGGCTTTGGATAATTAAAGTGCCTGCATTATGGAGACTAATTGTCTTGACCTTTATGTATAAAGGGTATCTGGCACATCAATTCTTGTCATTCCAGCCCCCTACCATAGGGGCAAGCTGACCTTTAAGAAACCTGTAATTTCTGGCATATTTAAAAAAATGTTCTTTGTTTAAATCTCTATATAAACCTCTACCTATCCCCAAATAAAACGAGTGTTTGTACCAAAATACTACCTGAGTCCTCCTGTCTGAATTGTTGGGCCCTGAGAGCTGGTGAGGGAGGATCAGTGGCTTGCACCCTGGCTGGATCCCCTCCACAGGAGTGACAGCATCAGAGGAAGAGAGAAAAAGGGAGATTAAACATCCCAGAGGAAACAATATAAGTAAACTTCCCAGATATAAATAACACAAAGGACATTAAGATTCAAGAGGCTCAGAGAATCAACACAGACTTGAAGACACAAAGACACATCATAGTTACAATAAAAATCAAGCAAAGATTAAGAATGGATCATGGCGGTAACAGAGAAAGATGGCGGACTGAGAAGCTACTAGCAGCGTGAGCTCTGATCACATCTTCTGGAAACGGTAGGACTTTCTGCCTTTAGCAGGCCAGTCAATAAGGGGTCCTAGTGGTGACACCAAGGAGGTGACTATAATTTAATTTGGGTTAAGAATTAGAGTAAAGGTGGCACGGACTAGCGGGTGGGCTGCTCTAGACTTCCCAGGCAGCGGCGGGCGATGCGGGTGTGCCAGGTATTGTCCTCTGCCCGGGAAGGCAGCTCCTCCGCCGGTTGCAGAGCGCTGCTGGGCGGCCAGCAGAGGACCAGGAGGGAGCACTGTAGCTCAGGGAGTTTCTCTTGGGAGACTCCAGGGACCGCCGCGACCCTGAGGGCGGATCCAAAGACTTCTTGAGTACAGCTCTCATTGGATCAAAGGACTTGGAGCTAGTTTTCATTTTCGAGAAATCCTTTAAAAAAGTCTGGAGGGGGGGTTTCCTGGAAGATGGCGGACTGAGAAACTGCTAGCCGATGAGCTCCGAACACATCTCCTGGAAACATTAGGATTTTCTGCCTTTAGCAGGCCAGCCAATAAGGGGCCCTAACGGTGACACCAAGGAGGTGACTATAACTTAATTTGGGTTAACAATTAGAGTAGGGAAAAAAGGGGGGAAAATTCTTTTTTCTTCCTTTTAATTTTCAAGCATACCTCCTCCCCCCCCATAAGCAGTCCCTGGGGACCAGCTCCTAGCAGGATACCCCACACCACCAAACAGGTGCTTTTTTGAATTCACTGATACACATTTGGGAATTTCCTTGCACTGCTCTTTAATTACAACTCTTTTTCTTATCCTCTCCCTTTTCTCTCTCTTGTCTCTCACTCTCTCTTTTTTTTTTAATCTTGTCATACACTTCTTCCTTCTTCTTTGCCTTTCTGAATATGTGAATTATTTTGGGGAAGAAATCTGACTCAGAGTGGACTCTCTATGTGTGTATCTCTGCTCTACTTCCCTTTCCAAAACTTGTTACCCCTAGAATATACAGTGGATAGGGGAGTCGGGCTGTAGCGCAGCGGGTTAAGCGCAGGTGGCGCAAAGCACAAGAACTGGCATAAGGATCCCGGTTCGAACCCTGACTCCCCACCTGCAGGGGAGTCGCTTCACAGGCGGTGAAGCAGGTCTGCAGGTGTCTATCTTTCTCTCCTCCTCTCTGTCTTCCCCTCTCTCCATTTCTCTCTGTCCTATCCAAAAATGACAACAAAAATAATAACTACAACAATAAAACAACAAGGGCAGCAAAAGGGAATAAATAAATAAAATAAATATATAAAAAATTTTTTAAAAAGAATGTACAATGGATAATAGATTTGCATAAATGTCTATTCTTGCTATCCTCTCTTTCTTTTCTCTTTCTTCACTGGGATTTGGTTACTATTTTTTATCAGACTGGAGAAATCGTTTGGCTAACTGGTAACGATTAAACTACTTCAATACTTACTTCAGTTGCTACTGTAATTCCAAAAGTTGGTAAGTGCAATTGTCATAAAGGTATTTAGTACAGTGTTACTTGTACTCAAGACACAACAACTGAGGAACAACAGAGCATAAAAAAATGAAACACAAAAATAAAAAAATGGGTAGATCAAAAACAAATAAAACTGCTACTCCAATGAATGAAGACAAGAGTCCAGAAGAAACTACAAATCAGCCAGAAGTAACCATAGATAAGAAAAGTATGCAAGCAATAATAAACTTATTAATCACAGAAATGAAAACAACTTTGGAGGAAAGGAATGGCAGTATTAGGGAAACAACAGTTGAGACCACCAAGGAAAATACTGATTATCTTGAGGCAATTAGAGAACTGAAAGCTGAAAGAGATGTAATGAAGAAAGAAGCTGAGGCAAGGGAAATCAGACTAACAGAAGCAGAAAACAGAATTAGTCAGACAGAGGAGGAGTTAGAGAAAACAAAGAAAGGGGAGAAGGAGCTTAAAAAGAGATTGAGAGACACTGAAAACAACAACAGAGACATATGGGATGATCTCAAAAGCAGTATCATTCGTATAATTGGCCTGCCAGAGGAAGAAAGAGAGGAAGGGGAAGCAAACATTCTAGAGGAAATAATAGAAGAAAACTTCCCAGACCTGAATAACAGAAAGGATATCAAGGTTCAAGAGGCCCAGAGAGTACCAAACAGAATCAACCCAGACCTAAAGACACCAAGACACATCATAGTCACAATGAGAAGAAGTAAGGATAAAGAAAGGATCCTAAAGGCTGCAAGAGAGAAACAAAAAGTCACATACAAGGGAAAATCCATAAGATTATCTGCAGACTTATCCACTCAAACTCTAAAAGCCAGAAGGGAGTGGCAAGGTATCTATCGAGCCCTGAATGAAAAAGGGTTTCAACCAAGGATAATATATCCTGCTAGACTTTCATTCAAACTAGATGGAGGGATCAAAACCTTCTTAGACAAACAACAGTTAAAGGAGGCAACCATCACCAAGCCGGCCCTGAAAGAGGTTCTAAAAGACCTCTTATAAACAAGAACATCACTATAATACTTGCAATATATCAGAGCAAATAATTTTCTAAGAACAATGACACTACATTAATTCCATAATATCAATAAACATCAATGGCTTAAACTCACCCATCAAAAGGCACGGGGTGGGGGGATGGATCAGAAAACATAACCCAACCATATGCTACTTGCAAGAATCCCATCTGTCACAACAAGATAAACACAGACTTAATGTGAAAGGATGGAAAACTATCATACAGGCTAACGGACCACCAAAAAGGGCAGGAACAGCCATTCTCATCTCAGACATGATAGATTTTAAATTAAATAAAGTAATAAAAGATAGGCAAGGACATTACATAATGATTAGCAGATCAATCGGCCAAGAAGACTTAACAATTATTAACATCTATGCACCCAACGAGGGACCATATAAATACATTAAGCACCTACTGAAAGAATTTCAAAAATACATCAGTAGTAATACAATAATAGTGGGAGACTTCAATACCCCACTCTCACACTTAGACAGATCAACAAAGCAGAGAACCAAAAAAGATACAAGAGAATTGAATGAAGACATCGACAGACTAGACCTCTTGGACATTTTCAGACTCCTTCACCCCCCAAAACTGGAATACACCTTCTTTTAAAATCCACATAACACATACTCAAGGATACACCTTGTTAGGCCACTAAGACAGCATCAATAAATTCAAAAGCATTGAAATCATCTCAAGTATCTTCTTAGACCACAGTGGAGTAAAACTAACATTTAACAAAAAACAGAAAATTATTAAAAGACACAGAATTTGGAAACTAAACAACATGCTCCTAAGGAACCACTGGGTCAGAGACTCACTCAAGCGCGAAATTCAAATGTTCCTGGAAACTAATGAAAATGAAGACACAACCTATCAAAATATTTGGGACACAGCTAAAGCAGTACTGACAGGGAAACTTATAGCCATACAATCACATATTAAAAACCAAGAAGAAGCTCAAATGAACGACCTTATTGCACAACTCAAGGACTTAGAAGAAGATGAACAAAGGAACCCTAAAGCAACCAGAAGGACAGAAATCACTAAGTTAGAGCAGAAATAAACAATATCGAAAATATAAGAACCATACAAAAGATAAATGAAGCCAAATGTTGGTTCTTTGAAAGATTAAACAAAATTGACAAACCCCTAGCCAGACTCACCAAACAAAAAAGAGAGAAGACTCAAATTAATAGAATTGTAAACGATGCAGGAGATATCACAACTGACACCACAGAAATCCAGAGAATCCTGCGAAACTTCTGTAAAGAACTATATGCCACCAAGCTAGAGAATCTGGAACAAATGGAACAATTCCTAGAAGCATATGCCCTTCCAAAACTGAACCAAGAAGAACTACAAAATCTAAATGCACGAATCACAGACAAAGAAATTGAAACCGTTATTAAGAATCTCCCCAACAACAAAAGTCCTGGACCAGTTGGCTTTACAAACGAATTCTACAAAACTTTCAGGAAACAGTTAATACCCATACTTCTTAAGCTATTCCATAATATTGAAGAAACAGGAATACTCCCTTCCACCTTTTATGAAGCCAACATCACCCTGATACCAAAACCTGATAGGGACAGAACAAAAAAGGAAAACTACAGACCAATATCTCTGATGAACATAGATGCCAAAATATTAAACAAGATCTTGGCCAACCGGATACAGCAACACATCAAAAAGATTGTTCATCATGACCAAGTGGGATTCATCCCAGGAATGCAAGGCTGGTTCAGCATCCGTAAGTCAATCAATGTCATTCACCACATCAATAAAAGCAAAGCCAAAAACCACATGATTATCTGAATAGATGCAGAGAAAGCCTTTGACAAAATCCAACACCCGTTCATGCTCAAAACTCTACAAAAAATGGGAATAGATGGGAAATTCCTCAAGATAGTGGAGTCTATATATATCAAACCTACAGCCAACATCATACTCAATGGACAGAAGCTGAAAGCATACCCCTCAGATCGGGGACTAGACAGGGCTGTCCACTGTCACTGTTACTCTTCAACATAGTATTGGAAGTTCTTGCCATAGCAATCAGGCAAGAGAAAGAAATCAAAGTAATATAGATTGGAAGGGAAGAAGTCAAGCTCTCACTATTTGCAGATGATATGATAGTATACATAGAAAAACCTAAAAAATCCAGCTACTACTACCAACTACTGGAAGTTATTAGGCAATATAGCAAGGTATCAGGCTACAAAATCAATGTACAAAAATCAGTGGCATTTCTTTATGCAAACACTAAATCTGAAGAAGAAGACATCCAGATATCACTCCCCTTTACCGTTTCAGCAAAATCAATCAAATACCTAGGAATAAAGTTGACCAAAGAAGTGAAAGACTTGTATGCTGAAAACTATGAGTCACTACTCAAGGAAATAGAAACTGATACCAAGAATTGGAAAGATATCCCATGCTCATGGATAGGAAGAATAAATATCATCAAAATGAATATTCTCCCCAGAGCCATATATAAATTTAATGCAATACCCATTAAAGTTCCACCAAGCTTCTTTAAGAGAATAGAAAAAAACACTACAATCATTAATCTGGAACCTGAAAACACCTAGAATTTCCAAAACCATCTTAAGGAAAAGAAACAGAAATGGAGGCATCACACTCCCAGACCTTAAACTATATTATAAAGCCATCATCATCAAAACAGCATGGTACTGGAACAAAAATAGGCACACAGAACAGCGGAACAGAATTGAAATCCCATAAATAAATCCCAATACCTACGGGCATCTAATCTTTGATAAGGGGGCCCAAAGGATTAAATTTTAAAAGGAGGCTCTCTTCAATAAATGGTGCTGGGAAAACTGGGTTGAAACATGCAGAAGAATGAAATTGAACCACTTTATCTCACCAGAAACAAAAATCAACTCCAAATGGATCAAAGACCTAGATGTCAGACCAGAAACAATCAAATACTTAGAGGAAAACATTGGTAAAACACTTTCCCGCATACACCTCAAGGACATCGTTGATGAATCAAACCCAATTGCAAGGAAGACTAAAGCAGAAACAACCCAATGGGACTGCATCAAATTGAAAAGCTTCTGCACATCCAAAGAAACTATTAAACAAACAGAGAGACCCCTCACAGAATGGGAGAAGATCTTCACATGCCATACTTCAGACAAGAAACTAATCACCAAAATATATAATGAGCTCAGTAAACTTAGCACCAAAAAAGCAAATGACCCCATCCAAAAATGGGCAGATGATATGAACAAAACGTTCACTACAGAGGAGATCTAAATGGCTAACAAACATATGAAAAACTGCTCTAGGTCACTGATTGTCAGAGAAATGCAAATTAAGACAACACTAAGATACCACCTCACTCCTGTAAGAATGTCATACATCAAAAAGGACAGCAGCAACAAATGCTGGACAGGTAGTGGGGACAGAGGAACCCTTTTACATTGCTGGTGAGAATGTAAATTGGTGCAGCCTCTGTGGAGAGCAGTCTGGAAAACTCTCACAAGGCTAGACATGGGCCTTCCATATGATCCAGTAATTCCTCTCCTGGGCTTATACCCCAAGGACTCCACAGCACCCAACCAAAAAAAGGTGTGTACTCCTATGTTCATAGCAGCACAATTCATAATAGCTAAAACCCGGAAGCAACCCACGTGCCCAACAACAAATGAGTGGCTGAGAAAGCTGTGGTATACATACACAATGGAATACTATGCAGCTATCAAGAACAATGAACCCATCTTCTCTGACCCATCTTGGACAGAGCTAGAAGGAATTATGTTAAGTGAGCTAAGTCAGAAAGATAAAGATGAGCATGGGATTATCCCACTCCTCCACAGAAGTTGAGTAAGAAGATCTGAAAGGGAAACTAAAAGCAGGACCTGATCAAATTGTAAGTAGGGCACCAAAGTAAAAACCCAGTGGTGAGGGGTAGACATGCAGCTTCCTGGGCCAGTGGGGGGTGGGAGTGGGCGGGAGTGATGGGTCACAGTCTTTTGGTGGTGCTAATGGTGTTTATGTACACTCCTAGCAAAATGTAGACATATAAATCAGTAGTTAATTAATATGAGAGGGGGAAAATCAATTGTATGTCTCAAAGTTTCTCAAAACACAAACTGAATCTTTTTAATATATAGGCTGTGTATTTGATATGTGGTCTCTCTCAATATCCTAGACAAAGTAGATTAGAAGCATCTAATAGCACAGCTATATACAAGATACTGGATACTGTACAGCAAACCCTAACAAAAGGACTTTTCAAAGTTAACCCAATTAACAAATAATGTGATGATAACATTAACTATTGATTGTCTTTTTGAACCCTAAGACAGCAGGAACCTCACATCTCCACTATAGAGCCCCTACTTCCCCCAGTCCTGGAACCCCTGGATAGGGCCCACTTTCCCGTATGCATCTCCCAATCCATATCAAATAATATTGCATCCACCGATCACAACCTAACCAAAGCAACAATTGCCACCTCAACATGCTTCACCTCAGACTGTGTCCAGAGACTTCACATGTGGAATGACAACCCTTCAGCTTCATTACTCGGGTGAGACCTTTCCTTTAATAGTACACTCTAATTTCATCTCAGGTAGTTCACTTTCTAACAAAGTCCCATAACCTAGATATACACCAGTTTCTGTGAGAGAGAGCTTATGTTCACACGTATCCATAAACTACTGCAAAAGATATACCTGAAAGCAGAAGTACACTAGAGTTTGCAGTGAGTACCTCCCTAACACTTCCTCTCCACTATTCCAAGCTTGGGATCCATGATTGCTCAACAAATTGTTTGGCTTCGTATGTTAACTCTCTTTTCAATCACCAGGTTCCAGATGCCACCAGGATGCTGGCCAGGCTTCCCTGGATTGAAGACCCCACCAATGTGTCCTGGAACTCAGCTTCCCCAGAGACACACCTTACTTGGGAGAGAGAAAGGCAGACTGTGAGTATGGACCAACCAGTCAACGCCCATGCTCAGCGGGGAAGCAATTACAGAAGCCAGACCTTCTACCTTCTGCAACCCTCAACGACCCTGGGTCCATGCTCCCAGAGGGCTAGAGAATGGGAAAGCTATCATGGGAGGGGGTGGGTTATGGAGATTGGGTGGTGGGAATTGTGTGGACTTGTACCCCTCCTACTTTATGTTTTTGTTCATTAATCCTTTCTTAAATAAAAAATTAAAAAAAAAATAAAGGATCCTAATGACTGCACGAGAAAATCAAAAAGTCATGTACAGAGTAAAACTCATAAGACTATCAGCAGACTTCTTCACTCAAACTCTAAAAGCCAGAAGAGAATGGCAAGATATCTATCTAGCTCTCAACGAAAAAGGGTTTCAACCAAGGATAATATACCCTGCTAGACTTTAATTCAAACTAGATGGATGGATCAAAAAATTCTCAGATAGGCAACAGTTAAAGGAGGCCACCGTCACCATGCCTGCCCTGAAAGAGGTTCTAAAATACCTCTTATAAACAAGAACATCACTATAATACTTGCAATATATCAGAGCAAACAAAAAAAAAATTTTTAACAATGGCACTACAATACATTAAATCCATAATATCAATAAACTTCAATGGCTTAAACTCACCCATAAAAAGGCACAGGGTGGGGGGATGGATCAGAAAACATAATCCAACCATATCACAACTGACACCATAGAAATGCAGAAAATCTTGTGAAACCTCTATGAACAACGATAATCAAGCCAGAGAATCTGGAAGAAATAGAAGAATACTAGAAAAATATACCCTTCCAAAACTGAACCAAAAAGAACTATAGGACCTAAAGGCACCAATCATAGACAAAGAAATTGAAACAGTTATTAAGAATCTTCCCAAAAACAAGTCTTGGACCAAATGGCTTTACAAATGAAATCTACAAAACCTTCAGGAAACAGTTAATATCTATACTTCTAAAGATCTTCCACAAGATCAAAGAAACAGGAACACTCCCTTCCACCTTCTATGAAGCTAATATCTTATTGATAACAGAAGCAGATAGGTTCACAACAAAAAAGACCAATATCAGGGGCCAGGTGGTGGCGCACCTGGTTGAGCGTACATGTTACAGTGCACAAGGACCCAGGTTCAATCCACTGGCCCCCAGCTGCAGAGGGAAAGCTTTGAGAGTGCTGAAGCAGGGCTGCAGGTGTCTCACTGTTTCTCTCCCTCTCTATCACCACCTTCCCTCTCAATTTCCGGCTGTCTCTATCCAATAAATAAATAAAGATAATTAAAAAAAAAAAAAACCAATATCGCTAATGAACGTAGATGCCCATCTAAGTTTCACCATGCTTCTTTAAGAGAATAGAACAAAAACTACAATCATTTGTCTGGAACCAGAAAACACCTAGAATTGTCAAAACCATCTTGAGGAAAAGAAATAGAAATGGAGGTATCACACTCCCAGACCTCAAACTATGTTATAAGGCCATCATCATCAAAACAGCCTGGTACTGGAACAAAAATAGGCACACAGACCTTTGGAACAGAATTGAGATCTTGTTTGGAGGTTCTAGCAGCTACTTGTATATCCTCAAGCAAAGGCAAGTCTCTCTCTATTCGGGGAAGGCCGTCCTCTTTGACCAAGCACATGGTCCTTTGGAAGGGACACATATGGAACAGTGAGGGAGGAAGGGGACACCCTGCTAGCCAGCAAGATTAGCCAAATCAACCATGGCGATCAATGGGATGACATATGTCACAGCCAGATCACCCTCATATCCAGGAACAGAATTGAAATCCCAGAATGAGACCCCTACACCTATAGACATCTGGTCTTTGATAAGGGTGCCCAAAGTATTAAATGGAAGAAGGAGGCTCTCTTCAATAAATGGTGCTGGGAAAACAGGGTGGAAACATGTAGAAGAATGAAACTGAAACACCTTATTTCACCAGAAACAGAAATCAACTCCAAATGGACCAAAGGCCTTGATATTAGACAAGACACTATCAAATATTTAGAGGAAAACATTGGTGGAACACTTTTCCACCTAAACCTCAAGGACATCTATTATGATACAAAGCCAATTGCAAGGAAGACTAAAGCAGAAACAAATTAATGGGACTACATCAAATTGAAAAACTTCTGTACAGCCAAAGAAAGCATCAAACAAACCAAGAGAACACTCACAGTATGGGAGAAGATCTTCACATGCCATACATCAGACAAGAAACTAATCACCAAAATATACAAAGAGCTCAGGAAACTTAGCACAAAAAAAGAAAATGATCCTATCCAAAAATGAGCATAGGATATGAACAGATCATTCACTACAGAAAATATCTAAAAGGCTAAGAAACACATGCAAAAATTGATCCAGGTCACTGATTGTCAGAGAAATACAAATAAAGCCAACAGTGAGATAACATCTCACCCCTGTGAGAATGGCATATATCAAAAAACACAGCAGCAACAAATGCTGGAGAGGCTGTTTGGATATAGCCTTCTGCACTGTTGGTGGAAATGTACATTGGTCCAATGTCTGTGGAGGGCAGTCTGGAGAACTCTCACAAGACTAGACATAGACCTTCCATATGACCCAGTAATTCCTCTCCTAGGGATATACCCTAATGACGCCATAATGCCCAACCAAAAAGATATGTGTACGCCTATGTTCATAGCAGCACAATTCGTAATAGCTAAAACCTGGAAGCAACCCAGGTCTCCAAAAACAGATGAATCGCTGAGAAAGTTGGGATATATATACACAATGTAATACTACACAGCTATTAAGAACATCTTGGATGGAGCTAGAAGGAATTATGTCACATGAGTTAAGTAATAAAGACAAAGATGAATATGGGATGATACCACTCATAAACAGAAGTTGAGTAAGAAGAACAGAAAGGTAAACTCAAAGCAGGATTTGACTGAATTTGGAGTAGAGCACCAACGTAAAAGTCTCTGGGTTGAGGGTGAGGGCAGAAGTTTGTCTTCACTGGGGGTGTTATGGGGGAGGATGGGATGGGACATAGTTTTTGGTGGTGGGAATGGTGTTTATGTACACTCCTATAAATTGGTAGTCATATAAATCTCTATTTAATTACTATAAGGGAAAAATTGATTGAATGTCTCAAACTTGTTAATGTACAGATCATAGGTTGAGTCTTTGATATGCTGACTCTTAAAAGCTTAGGCCATGGAGAACAGAAGCAACTGTTAGCACAGCTATACACAAATAATATCAAAGGACATAAATTATGGTGATATTGTGTATGATACAGCAAATCCTAACAAAGGGATTTTTCAAAGTTAACTCAATTGCCAAATGATATGATTACAGTAATAACTATCTATTGCCATCTAAAACCCTAAGACAGCAGGAACCTCCCACTTCCTCTATAGAGCCTATATTTCCCCTAGTCCTGGAACCTCTAGGGTGGGGCTCACTTTTCTGCATGCTTCTATCAATTCATACCAAAATGATATTTCATCTGCTGATCCCAACCTAATCAATGCAACAAGTACCACCTCAACATGCTTCACTTCAGACTGTGCCCAGAGACATCAGGCATAGAATGTGAACCCTTCAGTATCATCACTCTGGTGAGACTTTTCTTTTATAGAATTCTCTCATTCCATTCCAGGCATTTCACTTCCTAGCAAAGACCCAAAACATAGATATAGGCCAGGTCCCATGAGATAGAGCATATGTTCACCTGTATCCATAAATTAGGAAAAATATATACCTGAAAGCAAAAGTACATAGTAGTCTGTAGTGACTCAGCATAAAGTTCATAATGAAATATTGTCTACTTAGACTTACATGGCTTCCTCACCTACTTCCTTTTATACTCCCTCACTCACCTTATCAAAGCAAGGACTGCAAAAGCTGAATAAGTGCAAGAGACTGGCATACTTTAACAATGACTTTGTAGTCACTATCAGGCCACCCCATCAGCTCAGGCTCTGGTTGAGGAGTACTGAAATCCCCAAACAGACATGATGGGCCCAGACCTTGAGTAAATCCCTCTCCCCAGTATTACCCATCATATCTATCAGGAACAACATAATAGACCCCAATGTGGGCCCTCATAGGACCCTGCCCTCAATTCGGATCAACCACAGTAGAGAATGTTCCATCCTCTGAAGGGAGGATGAACAACATACTCTATGCTACACCTGAGGAAGATGGATCCCGAAATTGGGACAGCTTGGAATGTTCCTACTCAGAGAATGTGAGCTCAGATCTATAGGGATGCAAAGGTCACATAGGCTCCTAAAATGAATATGGACCCCAGATTATATCAAATCTATGAGGTTTAAAGTCAACAATATTTACGCAACTTTCCCATATTTCAGAGCTACTCTCTTCCCTGATCCAGGTATCTGGTCCTTTTTCCAGCCATGACATCATCTCCCCAGACAATAACTTGGATCCCCCTACATATCAGATGTTAGGCTCAGGGAAAAAAAAAACCTAGTATAGTTACAGGCCCTTTGAAATATTACTAAATTAGGCCTACTAGCTATTTTCAGAACAGGGACCCCCCAACTCTTTATCTGCACTGTTCCAGTCTTTAGTTTCATAATTGGTCAACAACTTGTGTGGCTTTATATGTTAACTCTTTTTTCAGCCACCAGGTTCCAGATGCTACCATGATGCCAAGCAGACTTCCCTAGACATAGGGCCCCAGCAATGTGTCCTGGAGCCCTGCTTCCCCATAACCCCACCTGACTAGGAAAAGAGATAGAGAGTCTGGGAGTATGGTTCAACCTGTCTATGCTCATGTTCAGAGGGGAAGTAATTACAGAAGCCAGACCTTACCCCTTATGCACCCCATAATGACCCTGGGTCCATACTCCCAGAAGGATAAAGAATAGGAAAGCTATCGGGGAGATGATGGGATATGGAGATATGGTAGTGGGAATTGTGTGGAGTTGTACTCCTCTTATCCTATAGTTTTGTCATTGTTTTCTTTTTATAAATAAGAAATACTATATATATATGTATGTATATATATATACACATATATATGACAAAAAGCTGCAAATGTATTAAGAATAACACAAATGGTGACATCATTTTAGTTAACATGCTAAACTTTACCCTTTCTTTTCTCAATTAAATAAACTCCTTAGTCCTGCAATTTCAGGGATACCAAAGACCAAAGGAGGAAAACAAGCTATGGGCAAGCAGTAAGGCAGGTGGTATGAGAATAAAGAAGTTACAGCAGCTAATAGATTTCGATTTCCATATGTCCCTAAACACAGTAGAGAGAAAAGACAGCTCACTTGCATAATATGTCTGTTTGTCATGTAAACATGACCCAGGTTTCAAGTCTGGCCTCCACAGTAATTCTCTCTGTCTTTCTGACTCTCTCTCTCTCTCTCTTTCTCTCTCTCTTTCCCTAACAGCACTGAAGCCTTGGCAACACCACCAACAACAACAAAAGAAAGAGTTGGTAAGATAGCTCACCTGGAAAGGTGTCTACTTTGCACAGTGCAGATGCAGTATCATCTGAAGTCTAGTTGGTGGGGGAAAATTTACCAGCAACCTCACCCATGTGACCTTTTGCAGGTCTTGCTCTCTGATAAGTGAGTGCTCTCAAAGAACTATCTCATAACAAAGCTGTGGTATTCAGCCAGGAAGTCAAGAGAGTATGACTGTGGAGACCAAAGTTATCATCATTTTGTAACAACAAAATTATAATGACATAAAAACAATTCTCTTCTTGAACTATTAATGGAATTCATATATAAACCATGGCACTTCAGACCATTTAGGATGGCTATATATTTTTTAATTTTTTATTTAAGAAAGGATTAATGAATAAAAACATAAGGTAGGAGGGGTACAACTCCACACAATTCCCACCACCCAATCTCCATAACCCACCCCCTCCCATGATAGCCCTCCCATTCTCTAGCCCTCTGGGAGCATGGACCCAGGGTCGTTGAGGGTTGCAGAAGGTAGAAGGCCCGGCCTCTGCAATCGCTTCCCCGCTGAACATGGGCGTTGACTGGTCGGTCCACACTCCCAGTCTGCCTCTCTCCCTCCCTAGTAAGGTGTGTCTCTGGGGAAGCTGAACTCCAGGACACATTGGTGGGGTCTTCAATCCAGGGAAGCCTAGCCAGCATCCTGGTGGCATCTGGAACCTGGTGATTGAAAAGAGAGTTAACATACGAAGCCAAACAATTTGTTGAGCAATCATGGATCCCAAGCTTGGAATAGTGGAGAGGAAGTGTTAGGGAGGTACTCACTGCAAACTCTAGTGTACTTCTGCTTTCAGGTATATCTTTTGCAGTAGTTTATGGATACGTGTGAACATAAGCTCTCTCTCACAGAAACTGGTGTATATCTAGGTTATGGGACTTTGTTAGAAAGTGAACTACCTGAGATGAAATTAGAGTGTACTATAAAAGGAAAGGTCTCACCCGAGTAATGAAGCTAAAGGGTTGTCATTCCACACGTGAAGTCTCTGGACACAGTCTGAGGTGAAGCATGTTGAGGTGGCAATCGTTGCGTTGGTTAGGTTGTGATCGGCGGATGCAATATTATTTGATATGGATTGGGAGATGCATACGGGAAAGTGGGCCCTATCCAAGGGTGCCAGGACTGGGGGAAGTAGGGGCTCTATAGTGGAGATGTGAGGTTCCTGCTGTCTTAGGGTTCAAAAAGACAATCGATAGTTAATGTTATCATCACATTATTTGTTAATTGGGTTAACTTTGAAAAGTCCTTTTGTTATGGTTTGCTGTACAGTATCCAGTATCTTGTATATAGCTGTGCTATTGGATGCTTCTAATCTACTTGGTCTAGGCTTTTGAGAGAGTCCGCCTATCAAATACACAGCCTATATATTAAAAAGATTCAGTTTGTGTTTTGAGAAACTTTGAGACATATAATTGATTTTTCCCTCTCATATTAATTAACTACTGATTTATATGTCTACATTTTGCTAGGAGTGTACATAAACACCATTAGCACCACCAAAAGACTGTGACCCATCACTCCCGCCCACTCCCACCCCCCACTGGCCCAGGAAGCTGCATGTCTACCCCTCACCACTGGGTTTTTACTTTGGTGCCCTACTTACAATTTGATCAGGTCCTGCTTTTATTTTCCCTTTCAGATCTTCTTAGTCAACTTCTGTTCATGAGTGCGATCATCCCATACTCATCTTTATCTTTCTGACTTAGTTCACTTAACATAATTCCTTCTAGCTCTGTCCAAGATGGGTCAGAGAAGGTGGGTTCATTGTTCTTGATAGCTGCATAGTATTCCATTGTGTATATATACGACAGCTTTCTCAGCCACTCTTCTGTTGTTGGGCATGTGGGTTGCTTCCAGGTTTTAGCTATTATGAATTGTGCTGCTATGAACATAGGAGTACACACCTCTTTTTGGTTGGGTGTTATGGAGTCCTTGGGGTATAAGCCCAGGAGAGGAATTACTGGATCATATGGAAGGTCCATGTCTAGCCTTCTGAGAGTTTTCCAGCCTGCTCTCCATAGAGGCTGTATCAATTTACATTCAGGATGGCTATATTTTTTAAGGAGAGCTACTTCCAAGTGTTGGTTGTCATTATAATAATGGAATCACTATGGAAAAGTTTTGGGCAATGCCTAAAAGTTAGTTATAGCGTTTGCACGTGACACACAAATTTCATATCTAAGTGCATACCTAAGATAATTGAAAGTACTAATGAATAAGAAATTACATATAAATAATCAGAGCAATTATGGTATATAAACAGTCATATAAAATCTACTTACATTAGCCAAAAGGGAGAAGCCACCAATATGTGTATGGATTAATGAATAGATAAATATATATTTAATAAAATGATGTTTAGTCATTAAAAAGCCCTGACAAATATTAAAACATTTATAAGATCCTATGCTAATTGAAAGGACTATGCCAAAAATAAAATTTTCATAAGAGAGCATTTATTTTATGATTTAATTTACAACAATAATATTGTATATGAGTTGACGTGATGGCTCATTTGGATAGTTCACTTACTCTGCCATGGTATGAACTAGGTTCAAGCCAGATCCTCACAGCACCGGAGGCAGTTTTAGTACTATTGTACTATTGTACTCTGTCTCACTATTATTGTCTCTTTTTACTTGAAAAAGTTGACCTACAGCAGTGAAACCTCAGTGACATCAGCAACAAAAATTCTATAGGTATATCCACTGAGTCTGCAGTAAAGATTTGGGTTAAGGAAATTGGAGTATTTTCTAATGGGAATAGGGTTTCATTGAGAATTAAATAGTGTTACTTGCATAATTATATGAGGATGGTAGTTGTCACTAATTTTTACTCAGAAGTTTGATTTCATTATTTTTAATTATATTGCAATAACACTCTCATAACATAACCAGCAGTAAAGGGAACATGAATACAAAATAACATGCAAGTGAAATGGATATTTCAGTGGAGCTAATGTAGATGGTATAGTTGTTGAGAGTAATTACACACAGTTGTAAAGAAAATTATTGGAGACTCAGAGGGTTAGTCTGCGCAGATTAACTTGAGATAAGTCACCTGTTCATAAATTCCTTTCTCAAAAACCTATGGATAAAATTTACAAGAACTACATCTCTGTGTCCCCATCACTGAAACGATGTATATTTCTTCTTATAAAACATGCTGGTGTCTGATTAAGATGCAGATCTGAGAACAGCAAAGCTTCACATTTCTTAAAACTGGATTCAGATTCTGAGACAAGGCATTGTGTATTTTTCTCCGAAATTGTTTACACTCATGAAAATAAACAAGCAAACGAAAACCAATCAATTTCATTAGTTCCATGTTTCATAAGGGAACTTTGGCCCTTAGACCAAATCTGGCAAATTGTTCTGCTATAAAGTAATGATTTCTAATTTTTTGCTCAGTGTTTACTACCTCTGTCCAACTCTCTTTATTTTAAAAGTGTTAACATTAAGTATAACATTAATCAGAACAAATGCTGTAAATTTTATGCCATGTAGGGATAATGTATGATAATGTTAAGGGAGAGACAGTGTTTCTGCTTTTTCAGAGGAAGTCATGATCCAACCTACCCAAATTTCATTTGACTGATATAAACCCAAGAGTTGGTCAGGTTTGTTTAGGATAAAATTTCTTCCGTGTTTTAGAAAATTTCTAACTAAATGGAATTTGACATTTTAATAAAAGGAAGTGTGGCATTATGCTGCAGTCAGCATGCCTGACTAGAAACTTCCAGCCATGCCAAGAAGATTATAAAGCTTTTCCCCATGCCCTTTAACTTGAATCCGGTAATCAAAAGATTGATTTAGTTCTCAAACTTAATTTTCAGCTCTAATTTTATTATTTCTCCCAAATCAGCTAGATCTGTTTAATCTATTGGATCAGCTGCAGCTGTGTCTGTGCTTACTCTCTGGGATATACTTTAGCACTCCTTTATCCATAGCAATAATGAAAGAAGGAAAAATAACGTCCAAACTCATTCCCCTCCTTTGAGTCAAATCACATCCCTGACTCCAGGAACTGGAATAATCTGTCTCCCACAGAGAGAGGGATGTGGGAGTTTAAGGATAAGGTTTGTTTCAATAAATAAGAAATGTCTCTTCATCACTTTGAGGGAAATATGTATATTGCAGTTGATCTAATACACAGCTGAGTACAAAGTCAAACAAAAAACACCAATACTGAGATTCATAAAAAGAGTCATTGATTTGAAGTAAAAAATCCTCTCAAGAACAAGTCTCGTCACCTTTTTCTAAATAAAAACAATGGCACAAGCATTTGCTTTACATATAATTTACACCACAAAACCCTATTAGACTGTTGGCACACTTTGCTTAAGTGACAACCACTGTGACATCAAGCTACCTATTTTTTCCAGATGATATAGTAGGACTGATAAACAAACAAGCAAAAATAAAAACTAAACTAAATGTTAGGAAAGTAGTTTTACTGTGTAAAACCCAAGTCCTCCCCTCTATGCTGATTTTTTTTTCCCTTTTAAGTTATGGGACCAAGAAGTTCAGATGCAGGCTACACTAACTGTGTTTATAGATAATAAGATGGGTATGGGGTGGAGGCTTTTTGAATTGCCCACATTTCCATACTCCACACTGTGGTGTTTCTTTTTTTGTTGTTTGTTTTGTTTAGTTTTTTTTTTTTTGGTTGTTTGTTTGTTCTCATTAGTCACTGGTACTTCATTGTTCCTGGCCAAGTTTTTTCACATCGAATGGCAAAGTCAGAGGGAGAGAAAGATCTCACAACACCCAAGTTCCACTTCCCCACCCACCCACCACATACAACTTCTTTGAATCCATATAAAAAACCTTGGGCCAGAGTTGCTGAAATAAGCCATTTCCAGATTTCTAATTCACAGAAAGTAGAAGATAATGGTTAAGCCTTTTGAATCACTAAGATTTGAACTAATTTCTTTTCATAACTGTAGATATCACACAATTATAGCATCAGAAAAAATGTCTTTTCCATGAAAAAAGAATTATTATTCATGAATATGCTGAGTCAAAAGACAGCCAATCCATTATTTATAAAATCCTTTTTGCATAAATTAAGTATGACAGGAAATGAAGTCATCACTTTCAAGTGTATTGTCTACTCTCTAAAATGATTTAATGATTATCTGAGCATAATTGCAGTTTAATCTGTTAAATATAGCTAAAATTGTAGAGATACCTAGTTAGAATCTCTGAAACATGAAGAGGACAGAATATGAAAAAATAATCTGGTTCTTATGAACAAAAATCATTTTGCTTAAACACTATGTAGTGAATTTTGCCCCTCCCCCCTCATATACTGAAGCCTAATTTTAAATATTATTTTATTCAGAGATGGGTTTTGGTGGAATAATTAGGCTTATGTGAAATTTTGAGGGTTGTCTCACTAGGCTTGTATATCCTATAAGGAAAAGAGAGCCCTCTTTTCCTACCGTGTGAGAAAATAGTGAGTGAACATGACCATCTCTAAGCCAAGAATATTCAGTTGTAGGAGAAATAAATATCTGTTGTTTAAACCACCCATTTTATGGTGTTTGGGTATAGTAGACTGGGTAGACTAAGACAGGAACTTTCAGTAAATGGGAATATGATTATCAATTCAGAATATTTTTAGATTAGTCTCTGTTGCAGTAATATATGGACCCTCTTTCAACATAAAAGAACCTAAACTATTCCATATGTGAAAATTGATGTAAAGATGCCTAAATTAATACCTTTATATAGATATATGGAAATATTTCTAAAACACATAAGGGAACCATATCAAAAATATCTCTAGGAAATTCATGTAATTAAACAGCATATAGAAAAAATATCCTCATTTAAAATGGACACAGAAATTCAATAGATATTTCATCAAAGAATTATACAAATAGTAAATAGTGCACAAAAGGTACTCGATATCATGAATCATCAGGAAAATGAAAAACAAAGCCAGACTAAAACATCACTCTACACCTCAAAGCAAGTACCAGAGAGTATGTAAAGTAAAACTACATCATTAGAGATAGGTGCAATTGTACAGCTGCTATGAGAAACAGTATGGAAGTCCCTAAAAAATGAAAATAGAAATCCCATAATTCTAGTAATTCTTCCATATATAAACTGAATCCTGGGCTGAAGAAACAACATAATAGTCATACCAAAAGACTTTCATATCAGAGGTAGAATTATAGAAGAAAAGTTTGGTGAAACTTTTCAGAGTCTTCATGTCAAAATGTACATGGAGACTCAACCCACTGGACATGGGAAACAAAAACAAGAGTAGGGAATCAGGCGGTAGCACAGCGGGTTAAGTGCAGTTGGCGAAAAGTGCAGGGAAGGCATAAGGATCCCAGTTTGATTCCCAGGCTCCCCACCTGCAGGGGAGTTGCTTCACAGGGAGTGAAGCAGGTCTGTACGTGTATACCTCCCCCCTGCTCTGTCTTCCCCTCCTCTCTCCATTTCTCTCTGCCCTATCTAACCACAATGACAACAATAATAACTACAACAACAACAAAGGCAACAAAAGGGAAAATAAATGAAAGAAAAGAAATTTTTTTAAAAAATTAAAAAAACAACAAGAGTAAATAGATGGGGCTACATGGAACTAAAAAACTTGTACACGTTGAAAGCAAAAGACAAAAATTAACTAGGTAGCCTAATAAATGGGAAAA
This sequence comes from Erinaceus europaeus, assembly GCF_950295315.1. Classification (NCBI taxonomy): domain Eukaryota; kingdom Metazoa; phylum Chordata; class Mammalia; order Eulipotyphla; family Erinaceidae; genus Erinaceus; species Erinaceus europaeus. The sequence continues at coordinate 14,538,739 of NC_080185.1, forward strand.
GATATTTGCACATCATAATTCTGACAAGCAACTAATATCAAACATCTATACAGAATTGGTACAGATATACAAAGAAATTGAATAACTTAGAAAGTCGACAATATTTATACCCCTTTCCAATATTAGGGAGCTACTCTCTTCCCTGATCCAGTTTTCTGGTCCTTTATCCAACCATGACATCATCTGCCCAGATGATAACTTGGATCCAACGGCATATCAGCATTCAGGCTCAGAGGAAAAAAGAAAAAAAAACAACTAATATAGCCACAGGCCCTTTGGAATATAACTAAAATATGCCTGCTAGCCATCTACAAAATGGAGGACCACCCCCCAACTCTTCATCTGCACTATTCCAGCCTTTAGGTCCATGACTGGTCAACAATTTGTTTGGCTTTGTAGGTTAACTCTCTTTTCAGCCACCAGGTTTCAGATGTTAGCATGATGCCGACCAGACTTCTCTGGACAGAGGACCTCACCAATGTGTCCTGGAGCTCTGCTTCTCCAGAGCCCCATCCTACTGTGAAAGAGAGAGACAGGCTGGGACTATGGATCGACCAGTCAGTGCCCATGTACAGCGGGGAAACAATTACAGAAGCCAGACCTTCCACCTTTGGCATCCCACAATGACCTTGAGTCCATACTCCCAGAGGGATAAAGAATAGGAAAGCTATCAGGGGAGGGGATGAGATACAGAGTTCTGGTGGTGGGAATTGTGTGAAGTTGTACCCCTCTTATCCTATGGTTTAGTCAATGTTTCCTTTTTATAAATAAAAAATAAAAAGAAGATACACATGGCCCACACATATATGAAAAAACGCTCTACTGAGGTTATCATTAGAGATATGGAAATTAGAATTATACTGAAGATTCCATCTTCCACCTGTAAGAACGGTCTACATTAACAAACCAGGAAATGACAGCTGTTGGTGAAGTGGAGAAAAAAGGACTCTGCTACATTGTTGGTGGGAATGCAAATTGGTGCAACCCCTTTGGAAGACTGTATGGAGATTCCTTAAACAAATAGACGTGAAATTACCTGATGATCCAATAATACCACTCTTAAAATTGTTTATGCAAAGGGCACTCAACCACTGATTACAAAGGATATCTGCATCCCTATGTTCATAGTTGCACTATTCACAATTGCCAACGAGTGGAAGCAGCCCGTCATCAACAGATGACTGACTGACTGATTAAAGTAGTTATGGGATATATAGTCCATGGAATTCTGATCTGAATCAAAAGAGATAATATGGCCTTTGAAACAAAATTGATAGAATTAGAAGTGATAATGCTCAGTAAAGGGATGAACAACAACTATCTGATGGTTTCACTCAGATATGGAATCTAGAGAACTGATATACACGAACTTGAAAAAAAACATAAAAGCAAGAAAACTGTTTTTTTTTTTTTTTTAATTTAACTAGATTTCTTTAGGGGCAGGGGCAGGCATCTGAACACCAGGTACAATCTAACCCACAATGATTCAGAGACAGTTGTGCTGCCTTTGGGGAGAGCTCTTCCGCAACTTGTAGGACAACAATATGGAGTACAGGCTGAGTATTTCTTCCTCAAAGCTCATGAAGCCATCTAACCTGAGTTTACACAATCCACAGTAAGCATGATACAGTCACAAAAATATAATATCAAATACAACTCTGAGAGCTAGTGACAATATAAACAAGTTCGTTCCTTACAGTTTTATTTCAAGCGTTTTCAGTTACATACAACTTTGTAGATTACCAATCATAGTAAGTAAAAAAATAATGCCTTCTTAAGTATCTTTAGATAACATGTATGACTTATTTAAATGTTTGCACTCTGAAATGTGTGTGTGTGTGTGTGTGTGTGTATTCTGCTATGTCTGAGCACAGATAAAAATAAAACTGAGCTGTGGCAAAATTCTGAGTGGTGACTGAGACTTGGCTAGTTTTCAAAAAATTTACATCAAGAAGAAGGAGAAGTGGAAGAAAGAGAAGAAGTTGAAGAAGGAGGAGGAGAAGAGGAGGAGAGAGGGGTGAAAACGTAGAGTGCTGCCATTATTCATTTTTAGTGAAGCAGTACTTCCACAAGATGGATTCTGCATTTTGATTTCTTTCTAAGATTTCTTATAACTATAGTAGTTATTTTTTGGAGATGGGAAGGTGGAGACACAGAACTTTTTGGTTGTGGTGCGGAACTATACACTGTAAACTAAAAACTTTGTAACCCATTATTAATCACAACTAAAAATGGAAAATATATAGAAATATAGATATAGGCAAGGAAAGGAATAATGAGTCCTTTTATTTTTGTAACAGAAGTTGAAAAAAATAAAATAATTATTATGCACTGAAAACTACATATGCTATTAAATCGACAAATATAAGGTATTAAATATTTTTTCTGTTTAACTTATTGTTAACATCACAGAACTGATAGTGAAAGCAAAGTAACATTTTAAGAAAAATTTACTGTGCTCTATAGAGAATATCTATCATATGCTCATACTACTTGACTAATCAAGATTGCCTTTTTCCATTAGTTAGAAGGAAACAGCAAAAATTAGCATGATAATCCTTCTAAAAAACAAAATGTTAATTTTGTCTCTATATTTAATCATTTAGTCTGACTAGAGCAAGTAACACTGACACTCACATGTGCCAATAATTTCTATAGAAGAACTCTCAGTAGAGGGCTGAGGAGATAGCATAATGGTCATGCAAAAAGCCTTTCACACCTGAAGTACCAAAGATGCCAGGTTCAATCCCCAGCACTACAATAAGCTAAAACTGAGCAGTGTTCTGGTTTAAAAAAAAAGTCTCAGTCAAATTTTTCTGGTACTTAGGGTGTCTTTCACCAGTTTGCAACTTTATAATTCATGGAAAGAAAGTGTGAAGGCAGAAAGGTCCCATAAAAGAAGGATATCAACAGCCCTGTTTTAGTATCTCTTCATTTTATCAAAAAACATTTTTTGTCCTTATCTCTGTCTGGGTCCATGGCTCAGATTTCTATTTTTATATGGCATGCACCTAAGTGCCCACAAACAGATGACTAGATAAAGAAATTACATAGTGTATATTCAATGGAATACAACTCTGCAATTAAAAAAAGATATCTTGTGTCATTTGGGACAAAAAATGAATAGAACTGGAGGTGATTGTGCTTAGTGAAATAAGGAAGAAAGTGAAAAATAGCAACTGAATAGCTTTGCTTAAGTAGAATAGAGGGTATTGAAATAAATGAACTTGTAAAAAAAAAGAAAAGAACTAAACTATCTCTAAGACTATAAGACTTTATATGGATTATCATGGTTATCTTTGGAGGTTTGTGTGACAGAACTTTGGTGGTGCATGCACTGTGAATCTATATCCCTGTAATCTTAGAATCCATCATTATATCACTAATAAAAATAGAAAATATGTGGTCTGGGAGGTGGCACAGCAGATAAAGCATTGGACTCTCAAGCATGAGTTCCTAAGTTCAATCCCCGGCAGCACATGTACCAGAGTGATGTCTGGTTCTTTCTCTCTCTCCTCCTATCTTTCTCATTAATAAATAAATAAAATAAAGAGAATAGAAAATACATAAGCACATATGGAATGAGCACTAAAAATTCCAGGTAAATGTTAATGTCATACATAAATATTGATTTTTATGAATGAGAGATAGAGATGATAGAGAGAAACAGACATAGAGATAAAGAATGTGTCACTTTTCTGTTCTGGCATATGACTGTTAAGAGATTGAAACTAGGGAGTCGGGTGGTAGCGCAGTGGGTTAAGCGCATGTGGCACAAAGTGCCGGGACTGACATGACGATCCCAGTTCCAACCCCGGCTCCCTACCTGCAGGGGACTCACTTCACAAGCGGTGAAGCAGGTCTGCAGGTGTCTGTCTTTCTCTCTCCCCTGTCTTCCCATCCTCTTTCCATTTCTTTCAGTCCTATCCAACAACAACGACATCAACAACTATAACAATAAAAAACAACAAGGGCAACAAAAGGGAATAATAAATATTTTTAAAAAACAAAGAAAAAGAAAAAGAGAGATTGAAACTAGAGCTACTGGCCCTCAAGTATTCAAGCCCCATGCTGTAATGCTGAGCTATCTCACATGACTCTAATGTTTTATATACAGATAAATAAGCTGCACTTCAACATTTCTTTGAATCAAAGTATATATTTTTATATAATTTAATGTTTTATGTTGAAATCTACTATAATGATAATGGGTATTATTTTGCATTTTCGAAGATAATTGGTATTGCTCCTTGCAAATCATAGTAATTTTCAGTTAAAAATGTATTTCTTTTTTTTAACAATATTTAATCCCTTTTATTGCCTTTATTGTTTTATTGTTGTAGTTATTGTTGCTGTTATTGATGCCATTGTTGGATAGGACAGAGAGAACTGGAGAGAGTAGGAGAAGACAGAGAGGGGGAGAGAAAGACACCTACAGACCCGCTTCACCACTTGTGAAGTGATTCCCCTGCAGGGGGGTGCTGGGGGGCTTGAATCAGGATCCTTACGCAGGTTTTTGTGCTCTGCACCACGTGTGCTTAACCTGCTGTGCTACCGCCCGACTCCCAAAAATATATTTCTTAAACTACTAGAAATGGTATTAGAAAGAATAGTAAAAATGCTATTACACCCTAGAATTACAGTTTCCAATAGGCAATGAAATATTGGTCATACGCCCTTTAAAATAAAGTATTGTCCCAGCAATAGATCTAGTTTTAAATTATGAGAAGAGAAATTTATTATAATATCAGAGCAATTTATATCATAATACCATGTCTTAGTGTGCACAGAAAGCATAAATCAGAGAGGAATGAATCTCAGAGGTGTGCAGATCCAATTTCATTTTATGGATCAGTTTTCCTTTGTTCATAGGCAGTAAAAGAAGGAACTGTGTTTGCTCTTTTTCGAGTCAAGGAGAGTTTATCATATTTGGATTGGCTGGTAAATTGTTACCTATTTCCAAGATATAAAGGTCTTATTATCAGTTGTGTATCAGGTCGCTGACAATTGTACCAGTTTCCAGGAGCTATATGGTGAAAAGAATTCTAAAGTAAAACCAGACACAAATGTCTGGAGAAACAATAGTAACACTCATACACATGCATCCACTCACTTCAAAAACTTAGGACAATGACAATATTCTTAGTCATAGTGCTGAAACATCCTTCCTTGCTGAACACTTCTGAATTCTAGTGAGATATCACAGTTCAACTGTCCAAACAGTCACTAAGCAAGGTCAATTTGAATCCTTGTGCTAGACTTTGACATTTTTTAAAAATATATTTATTTTTATGAAAAAAAAGGCCAGGGTACTGCTAAACTTTGGCATATGGTGGTAATGAGTGGATCTAGAACCTCTGGGAATCTCAGGCATACAAATCTTATGTTCTTGATGGGCCTAAGCCTCAACTTAATCCCTCTCCTCAATATTACCAGTCATCTCTATCAGGACCAATACAATAGACTCCTCTGTGGGCGCTCATTAGACCTTACCTTCAACTTGGATCAACAACAGTAGAGGATGTGCTATCCTCTGAAGGGAGAATGAACAACATACTCTAAGCTCCACCTGAGGAAGATGGGTCCCGAAATTGGGAGAGCTTGGAACATTCCTACTCATAACCATAGAATGTGAGCTCAGATCTACAGGGATGCAGAGGTCACATAGGCTCCTAAGCTGAATAAGTGCCCCAGATCAGATCAAGTGAATGGGGTTTACACTAAATAATATTTATATACCTTTCCTATATTTGGGAGCTACTCTCTTCCCTGATCCAGTGTCGGGTTGTTTCGCGGGAGAAGAGAAGAGACAAGGAACTCGTGGCACTGTGGTAATACAATTCTTTATTGATGCAGGAGCCCCAGAGTTGGGTGTGGGCACAGCAGGTTTAGGCCACATGGAACTAGCAAAATGGCCACCTCCCACTATGCTCACCAGCCCTTCTCCAGGACTTCTCCAGGTCGAGATGCGGAAGAGAAAGAGAGCTAAACTGGAACAGCAGCAGGCTTTATAGGATAAAAACCTGAAGTGGCAAGTCGGGAACAGGATTGGATAGGAAAGGGGGTGGAGAAAACAATACACTCTGGGAAGGTAGAAAGCTTCCATAGCAATGGTTGCTAGGATTTTAGCTGGCGGAAGGGCTATACCCTGAGGGGGCAATATGGTGGTGGAGGAGTCATTTTAAAACAAGTCAGAATACTCGCACGGAAGTATGGTGGTTTGTGGGTCCTGCCAATGTTCAACCATATCTGTACAATATCCCAACACCTCCCCCTTTCCTTTTATCTAGTGGCCATAGTATAGGAAATTTAGAGTGGAGCAGGCTTAATGTTTTTTAAGGAATGCCAGACTTCAACTGGAAGATGTAGGATGTTTTTGTGGGGGAGGGAAGACTTACATAGCTGCCAACCTTGTGAGATTTATGTGTCCCCCCTTTTGCTCAATCCCTCTGCAGAGAGAAAGACTTACCTGGATGGACTCATCTCATAGGTTAAGCTCTGCCAGGCTTCACCATCTCTTCACAATATTTCTACATCTTTCCCTTATCTTTCTATCTAATCATCACATTTAAATGGGTCAATGTCTGTAAAAGACTCCATCTCTGACAGAGGAATAGTAGTGTAGGGGTGAACAGAAACATTTTGGGCATAAACCTGAATGATATAGTGCAGTGATTTTCAAAAGAATTAGAACAAGACAGGAAGGGAGAAGTAGGAGAGTAGCAAGAGCCAGTGTGATGTCAAGGGGAGGCCTGGTGGGAGAAAAGGGGCATTTCTTGCCTCAAAGGATGTTTCCTGCCTCTGGGGGAGCCTCCTGCCTCTGGGGGCATCTCCTGCCTCAAATGGTAGGGCCTAAGAGGCTAATAGGGTGTTTCCTGACTCAAAGGGCAGGGCCTATCAGGCTAAAGGGGGTGTTGCCTGCCAAGTGAGAAGGGGCTATTCGGCGTTGTATAGTCCCCAATACAACTGGCTGCAAAGTCCATAGACTGCTATGGTCAGTCTTTGAGAAACCCAGCAGCATAAAGGGAAGCTGCTGTAAGGTTGTGTAAAGTGTAAAAGAGGTGTACAGCAAGTCCTACGAAGTGTCAGTCCAATGCTGACAACCAGGGGAAAAATGCCAGGGATGAAACACTGTATGCCTATCTCGATGGGGAAGGTCAGCCACCAGAATTCCACTTTTCTGTATAGAGTGAGCTGGAACCGCCAAAAGGTGACAAGAGAAGCAGAAGCAAGAAGGGCAGACAGCGATGGGCGAGAGAAATGCAGTAAAAAACTTCTGACCTTGGAGTCTGTGAATCAGGTTCTTCAGATAGTCTCAGGTCACATCATGGGTTTCAGGGGGTGCGCTGCTGTAGTTGTGCAATCTAGTGGGCGATGTCAGAGTGTGCAGGGATCTAGATGGTTTTCCGGGGATTCCTGTGAAAGAAACACAAACAAATCTGCTTCCCATGGTTAGCAGGGCGTTTGGTTTGAATTTTCATAGATATTAAAAGAGGTTTAATGTAGTTGGTGCCTTAGCCAACTGAATGTTGGGGGGATATATGCCCATTTTTCTTTACTTAATTGGGCCTAGGTGTTTGGAGGGCCTTCTCAACAAGAATTTGTCTTTGGGGGTTGTTATGGATGTCTGTGGCATGGGTGATGTTATAAAGGAAATAAGTCTTTAAATTGTTGGCTGACAAAGGCAGGCCTATAGTGGCAAAACGAGATATACAAGTTAAGTGTAGAAAAATATATGAATGTTGTTGTTAATTTACGTAAGTTGTATATGGGGAACTTATTATAGTTTAGTACCTTACCATATGAGCAGATGCTTCTTCATGTGAAGGCTTGACAGCTGTAATCACTTACTTGTGAAAAAAAATTAAACTTGTACCAAGTTAAAAGTTTACTATAATTGATAACTCAGTGATTATAATTGGTTTATTTTTATAATTTTGGAAAGCCTTTCTAGAATGATTTTAAAATTGTTTAAACAGTTTAAGCTCAATAAAATGTGGAAAGGCGAAGAGAAGAACCATTGCTCGAGCCTCAGGGATGAGAATCATTAGAATAACCATTGTGTGATCTATCATTCACCTGGGCTGGTTCTACCTCTTTAATTGAGAGGGTATTTGAGAGCTTTACATATCAGTAATGTCTTTCCTATATTTTGTTAAACCATTTAAGATGGAGACACACCCTAGGTGTGTGCAGGATCTTCAGCTCCCACAATCCAGATTTCTGGTCCTTTTCCAGCCATAACATCATCTCTACAGACAATAACTTGGATCTACCTGCATATCAGATGTCAAGCTCAGGGAAAAAAAAAAGAACTAGTATAGTCACAGGCCCTTTGGAATATATCTAATATAGGTCTACTAGATATCTACAAAACAGAGACCCTCAACTCTTCATCTGCACTATTCCAGCCTTTAGGTTCATGATTGGTCAGCAACTTGTTTGGCTTTATATGCTAACTCTCTTTTCAGTCACCAGGTTCCAGATGTTACCATGATGCCAACCAGACTTCCCTGGACAGACGACCCCACCAATGTGTTCTGGAGCTCTGCTTCCTCAGAGCCCTGCTCTACTAGAAAAAGAGAGAGACAGGCTGGGAGTATGGATTGACCTGCCAATGCCCATGTTCAGCAGGGAAGCAATTAGAGAAGCCATACCTTCCTCCTTCTGCACTCCATAATGACCCTGTGTCCATACTCCCAGAGGGATAAAGAATAGGAAAGCTATCAGGGGAGGGGATGGAACACGGAGTTGTGATGGTAGGAATTGTGTGGAGCTGTACCCCTCTTATCCTATGGTTTTGTCAATGTTTCCTTTTATAAATAAAAAATAATAAAAAGCAAATCTTACGTTCTAACACTAGAATAGCTTCCTCATCCAATTTTTGTATGCAAGACCAAATGATGGGCAACTTGAAACCATGAGTGCATATTTCAGCTCAACTCAAATTACTGCTACATATGTCAGTTTCCAAGGCTACTCCATCTATAAAACACCACTTGTGGAACACATATGTATATATGTAATGTACATGTATATAATATGCATATAAGTAATGCACATATTGTATGCAAAAATACATGTGACTTCACAGTGTGCGAAAATATGAAAAGTACTCAATATAAGTAAATATTCTCACGAATCAATAGCTGGCATCCTTACTAGTGAAGGACAAGTAGATACTGTTGGCATTGATTCTGCTGTCAATTTCAGCTTTTACCATCTGCTGACCAATTAGACACTATTCTTGACAGTGACTGCAAATTGCATTTGCTTGGGGAACCTTAAAAAATACTGATATCTAGGCCCCATTCAATGCCAATTGAAATCTAACATCTGGCAGCTGGGAATGAGGCATCTGTATTTATTTTTGTTGTTGTTGCTGCTGCTGTTCTTCCAGGGCTTCACCAAACCAGTTGACTTTCTATGGTAGAAAGCAATAGTGACAGATGGAGACTTGTCTCAAGTGGCCTCCCCCAGGGCTCTGTTCTGGCTCCTACGCTATTTAATATTTACATCAATGATCTCCCAGAAACTTCTTCAAGGAAGTTCATCTACGCTGATGACATCTGCTGTGCAACTCAGGCATCCAAGTTCGACATCCTCGAGGAAACACTCACGAAAGACATGTCTCTGATATCTGATTACTGTAAAAAATGGCGACTAATCCCTAGCACTGCAAAAACGGTATCATCTGTTTTCCATCTACACCATGCCTCAGCCTCGCATGAGCTTAATGTGCAGCTTGGCAATATGAGAATCCGGCATGAAGCCCAACCAGTCTATCTTGGCATGACTCTCGATCGCACTCTGTCATTTCACGAACATCTCATAAAAACTGCACCAAAGGTGGGAGCAAGGAATGACATCATTGCAAGACTGGCCAGCTCCTCATGGGGCGTGAGCGCTTCCACACTACAATCATCATCTCTGGCATTATGCTATTCCACTGCAGAATACTGTGCCCCAGTATGGTTCTGTAGCCCCCATGTCCACTTGGTCGATTCCAAATTATATTCCTCCATGAGGATAATTTCTGGAACCATCCGTTCCACCCCGGTTCCATGGCTGCCAGTTCTTAGCAACATCGCCCCACCAGATATTCGTCGGGATGCGGCATCATCTAAGTTCATTTCCCACGTCTACGCTAGACCGGACTTGCCAATATACGTGGATATCTTCGCCCACCCTGTTCAACGCTTGACGTCTCGTCATCCAATCTGGTCTCCTACGCCTACACTGAACTTCTCTGTTCCAGACTCTTGGAAACAGAGTTGGCAGTCAGCTGAGGTAAAGAACAAACACCTCATCACAGACCCCTGCAAGCGTCAAACCGGCTTTGACCTAGCATGTTATGATTGGGCCCTCCTCAATCGCTATCGAACAGGCCATGGCCGGTGCACCACTATGTTCCATCACTGGGGAGCCAGAGACAACCCGAACTGCCCCTGCAGCTACAGACAGACTATGACCCACATAGTCAACGACTGCCATCTCTCCAGATTCAAAGGAGGTCTCGAAACTTTACATCAGGCTCAACTTGATGCTGTTGACTGGCTACGGAAGAAGGGCAAACGCTAGAAGAAGAAGACCAAACCAGTTGACTTTATATGGTAGAAAGCAATAGTGCCAGCAATCGAGCAAGGATGAAGAGGGTCCTAAGGTTGGTGCACCTATATGAGCACATATTACAGCATGAAAGGACCTATGTTTGAGCCCCCAGTCCCCATCTGTAGGGAGAAAGCTTTTTGTTTGATGAGGCGGTGTTGTAGGTGTCTCTCTGTCTCTCTCCATTTCTATGCCTCCCCTTCCCTCTTGATTTCTGGGTTTTTCTATCAAACAAGTCATAAAGATAATTGAAGTTTAAGAGAGAAAGAGAGAGAAGAGATGATAGGACAGAAGCTTCCACTAATGCCATAGAATTCCCATGTGGTATGCCTGGGGCTTTCACAGCAAAGTAGATGTCTTCCCATGTGAATTCTCCATACAGCCCTGGAATCTCTAATTTTATTTATTTATACTTTGTTGTTTCCAGGACTTCACAGCTTCAAGCTGTTTCTGATAGAGAGAAAGGGAAAGACACTGCAACACAGAAGCTTCCTGTAGTGTAGGCGGGGAGTGGGAGTGGGCTGAAACCTGGTATTCATGTATGGCATAGCAAGTGAACAGTCCCAGAGAGTTCTTTTGGCTGGCCCTGCATTTATAACTTTAAATCACTATATATTATTCTCATGAAACCTTAAAAGCAATAAGGCAGTCAGAGAATAAGCTGAATTATGAAAATTGATTAAACCATTTTGGCTTAATTACCAAACATTAATTATCCTACCATTGCTTTTTTAATGGCAGAGACATAAATGTCTAGATATACGATTACCATCATGTCTGAAAGTAAATAATTTAGATATCTTAATGAGGACAAATTCATTTGTTTATGTTCCATCTGGAAAGGGGAAAGACAAGAAAGGGCCTATCACCTTTTTTTTTTTTTTTACTATCAATCTGGTATTACATATAAACAAAACACATATCCTGACCTTGGGTCTATTGGAGAAAGTTGCATCAACAGATAACCTCCACTACCATCAGGTGAGTGCCATTTGTAAACCCTCTGAGTACTGGTGAGCACAGAAAGCAAAGTGATTACTTCTATCATGGGGTAGTAGGCAATTTAGGAAAGTCTTGTATAACTTGCAGAGTGAGGCTGACATGGTAGGGGAGAAGACAGTAATTTCTAGCTTGTGAAATAGCAAATTAGAGAAAGAGGGGTCAAGATTTTAGCATGAGAGAGAACAATATTATTGTTATTATTAGTTTCTTAGAGAGAGAAATACAAAGAGAGAGAATGATAGAGATCACAGTATTGAAGCTTACTCCAATGCAGTGGGAGCTGGCTTTGAACCTGGGTCACTCACATGTCAAAGCAGCACACTATCTAAGCAAGCAAGCTAGTTCACTACCTCAGCACTTCAGGGGAGCGGGTGGGGATACATCTGGAAATGAAGTGGTATTGCAACAGATCTTGGTTGTCCAGGCTAGGGAAAATATGCCCAGTCTTGTAAGTCATACATTAGCAAGAGAGTAAAATAAGGCTTGTAACTGACAAGCTAAAGTCATCTAACTACTTTAGGATGGTAACTTCAGTAGAATTCTATCAGATATGACATGAAAAGAGTTATCAGCCTACATAGGTCTCTGCTACAATACTTATTTCCTGCCAAGAGCAAAATTAAAATCTGCCTAATGTGGTTAACAGATGTGAAGAAAAAGTTAAAATCAACAGCAGTTCTACATTATGCTTTCATCACAAGTGTGATAAGAAGAAGAAGAAGAAGGAGGAGGAGGAGGAGGAGGAGGAGGAGGAAGAAGAAGAAGAGGAAGAAGAAGAAGAAGAAGGAGAAGGAGAAGGAGAAGGAGAAGGAGAAGGAGAAGGAGAAGGAGAAGAAGAAGAAGAAGAAGAAGAAGAAGAAGAAGAAGAAGAAGAAGAAGAAGAAGAAGAAGAAGAAGAAGAAGAAGAAGAAGTGGATAGGCAGATGTTCTGGTATCCTTGCTTTCAGGACTGTTGACTGGTTTTTAGGGTTTTTCCAGTCTCATTGGGGCTTGCCGGCACTGACCCATCTCACCCAAGCTTCCTCAAGGCCCTCACCTGTCTTTGTTCTCTGTGGATTGGCAAGAGACCAACTAAACTAGGAGGACCTGTTCAAGGACAATGAACACTGCAATGTTAAATAAAAACATGGCATTGACCCCTATCCAGTCAATCAGATGGTATAATAAAGCTCCCTGATTTCCACACTGAGAAAAAGCCTTTGCAAAGCTTTTCTACAAAAGGATATGAGGAAAACTGTGCACAACATCGAGGAGTCAAATGAGGGATTGTAGAAGACATGCACTGTGCTGCATTTATCGGAAGTAATCTGGATAATTTGACAATTATGTAACTAAGTATGTCATCTAAAAATGTACACTAATTTTATAATCTCATCTCCCTGTGACAGATGTCTGCACTTCCATGTAAAGCAATTTTTTCTCAGATATTACAAGAAGTTCTTGTGTCTATGATCTAATATCTGGAAAATCTAAAATAGATCGGTAAGATCCACATGGAAGGCTCATGATCATCATTATTCATACAATTCTTCAAGAAACGTGGCACAAACATACTCACAGTCCTTCTGAGGCTTTTACAAACCATTTCCTTTCTCCAACTCATAAAGAAGTCACCTCATAATTTGAGTTCCTGTCCATGAACTTTCAGATCAATCTAAAGTTAAAAGAGCAGTAACCTCAGAAATGCCTTGGCCTCATGTTTCTCTTCAGATCTCTGGAGAGAACTATACAGTGATGGTCAAAAGTCTCAGTGTTCTTGCCTGTGTTAAATGGTGAAGTTATAGAGCTGAGCATAGCAAAGGCTCTCTGGTAAACATGAACATTCTCAACCTTGTCTATGTTACGATATATATATTTTTTTATTATTATTTTTTCTTACCAGAGCACTGATTAGTTCTGGCTAATGGTGATGCCAGAGACTGAACCCTCACCCTCAGAGTCTCAGGTATGGAAGTCTTCTACATAACCATGATGCTATCTACCTTGCTCAACTAAATTTCTTTATGGTCTTCATTGCACTCCTAGGAGATAATATAGTTAAATATCAAATAAATATCATGGGATCAAAAATCAAGAAATCTTGCCATACTATGTGAGGAAGTACATTTAATACTTTTTTTTTTTGCCTCCAGGGTTACTGTTGGGGCTCGGTGCCTGCACTACAAATCCACTGCTCTTGGAGGCCATTTTTTCCCACTTTGTTGCCCTTGTTGTTACCCTTGTTGTCGTTATTATTGTTGTTGTCATTATTATTTTTATTGCCATTGCTGTTGTTGTTAGATAGGACATAGAGAAATTGAGAGAGGAGGAGAGACAGAGGGAAATTGAGAGAGGAGGGGAGACAGAGAGGAGGAGAAAAGACAGACACCTGCAGACCTGCTTCACTGCCTGTGAAGCGACCCTCCTACAGGTGGGGAGCCAGGGGCTCGAATCAGGATCCTTCCGCAGGTCCTTGCGCTTTGCACCATATGCACTTAATCCACTGCACTACCGCCTGACCCCCCCCCCCATTTAATACATTACCGAGGTCAAACACTAAAATCTTCAAAAGCACCACAAAACTATTTGAAGAAAGGAAAAACCTTTCAAAAGAAACTAGTTTCTAGGTCAATTGTTCTTATTTCTTCCATTAGATATTTGAATGCAAGTGGTTTGTCTGAGTCATTTATAAAAGAAATCACATTAAAGGGGGACAGTGGCTCATCAGGATAAGCATACATAGTATGAAGTGTGAAGACCCAGACAAGGATCCTGGTTTGAGCTCCCTGCTCCCTACCTGCAGGGGAGTTGCTTCACAAGTAGTGAAGCAAGTCTGCAGGTGTCTGTTTTTCTCTCTCCCTCTCTATCTTCCCTTCCTCTCTCAATTTATCTCTGTCCTATTAAAAAAAGAGGTCACCAGGAACAGTGGATTCCTAGAGCATGCACTGAGCCCAAGTGATTATCCTAGAGGAAAAAAAAATCACATTAAAGCAATCTTATATTTAGTTAAATGCAGCATCAGTAAAGCTGGTCATTAATTAAGACACTGTCTAGCAATGATTCTTATAAGGAACTGACCATGTTTCCATGTTTCCTCAGAATCAATACACATTAATATTCTATTTTCACCTGCGTGTGGGGGTGAAAGGACTGTGCTCATGAAGTGTTTCTGTTTAAGGGTAGCTATTCCTAATTTTGCACAAAGCAAGTCAGATGAAATGAAATGCTTGCCAGGTGGCACTAGTGACACAAACACCACTGACCGTTGGGTTGATAACATGCTTCAAGGCCAGTCTGGAAAGATTTGGTTATGTGCAGACAGCTGCACACTGCCGTAGGTGTATCTCTCCATATCCTGTGTGTGGTTTAGATGTTACTTCCCCAAAAGGCTTTGGTAATTGGGTGCAGATCTCTTTGATGGCATTTTAAGACAGACATAAGATACCTTCTTGTTGAAACACAGGGCATTCTGACCTAAAGAAATGATTCCCCGAGTGACTGGGGGAATGGTTCAACTGGTAGGGCACTGGTACATGAAATAGCAGGCATGAAACATGGTGGTCCATTGGCTTCTTTAATTTGCCTTACTTTAACACACACACACATTCTCTCATAGGTAGTGAATAAAATAAATGTTTACTTATAACATAAACACTAGTTTGCAGTGAGTCAATAAATGAAGCAAGCAAGTAGGAAGACCTAAAAAGACACCTTAAAGTACCTAATGAAATAGTTTCTACTTAGACCTAGATGCCCTCCTCACCTACTTCATATTACATTGCCCTCAGTCACTCCAAAGCTAACCTTCACAAAGGAAGGACTACGAAAGCTGAATAAGAGCAAGAGACTGGCATACTTTAATGATAACTCTTAAGTCACTATCAGGCCACCCCATCAGCGGGGCCCCAGTTGGGGATTCCTGGGATTTCCACACAGACATGATGAAACTAGATGCCAAATAGATTCCTCTCTCCACTGTCATTGGTCATCTCTATCAGGAACAAAATAATGGACCCCTTTGGGGGCCCCATAGGACCTTGCCCTCAATGTGTATCAACAATGATAGAGACTGTTCATCCTCCAAAAGGGGGTTGGATAACATACTCTATCTACCACCTGAAGATGTGTCCTGAAATTGGTGGAACTCGGAAAGTTCCTACTCATGACCAAAGAATGGGAGTTTGGACCTACAGGGATGTAGAGGTTACATAGGCTCCTATGCTGAATATAGGACCCAGATCAAATCAATGTAGTTTACAGTCAACAATATTTATACATTTTTCCCATATTTGGGAGCTACTCTCTTCCTTGATCCAGCTTTCTGGTCCTTTTTCCAGCCATGACATCATCTCCCCAGACAATAACTTGGGGCCATCTCCATATCAAATGTCAGGCTCAGGCAAAACTAAAAGAAGTCATGGGCCCTTTGGAATATACCTGAAATAGACCTACTAGCTAATTCAAAAACAGAAACCGCTGATACTCATCTATAATATTCCAGCCTTTAGGTTCATGATTAATCAACAATTTGTATGGCTTTATATGTTAACTCTATTTCAGCCACCAGGTTCCTGATGCTACCATGACTTCTCTGGGCAGACGACCCCACCAATGTGTCCTGGAGCTTCACTTCCTCAAAGCCCTGCCTCACTAGGGAAAGAGAGAGATAGGTTGGGAATATGGATAGACCTGTCAAAACCCATGTTCAGCAGGGAAGCAACTGCAGAAGCCAGACCTTCTGTCTTCTGCATCCTATGATGACCCTGGGTCCATACTCCCAGAGGGTTAAAGAATGGGAAAGCTATAAGGAGAGGGGATGGGATACGGAACTCTGGTGGTTGGAACTGTACCCCTCATATCCTATGGTCTTGTCAGTGTTTCCATTTTATAAATAAATAAAATAAAGCAAACAATTTCCTGACTCTTGTGGTAGATGTATATTCTTTCATGTTGGCTTCCACAGATTATTTTCCAAGTCCCTAAAAATATGAAATACAGTCAATGGGACTGATACTGAGCCCTTCAGTATACATGGACGATTACTTCCAAGGTTTTCTCAAATCTATGGATGTGCAATTCCCTTATATAAAATGGTGCAGTGTTTTCTTATGACTTAGGTTCATTCTTATGTATAGTGTAAATGATTTCTAAATTATTTTTTTATTAGTGACTTAATAATAATTAACAAGATTGTAAGACAACAGGGTTAGAGTCCCATACAGTTCCCACCACCAGAGTTCCCTGTCCAATCCCTTCCATTGGAAGCTTCCCTATTCTGGGAGTATGGCCTAAAATGCTTTATGGGGTTCAGAACATGTACTGTCTGTCTTCTGTCATTGCTCCTGTACTGGGCAAGGGTGTTGGCAGATCAGTCCATAACCCCAGCCTGTTTCTATCTTTCCCTAGTGGGGTGGGACTCTGGAGAGATGAAGTACCTGGACACAGGTTGTCTGCCTAAGGAGGTCAGGATGGTGTCATGGTAGCCTCTGTGACTTGGCGGCTGAAAGGCAGTAAGATATAAAGCAAATTGTTCAATACGCAGGAACCTAAAGGTAGGAATAGAGTAAATGAAACTAGGGGTCTTCATGTGGGAAGAAGCTAGGGAGTCTATTTTAAATATGTCCCATGTGGCCCATAACTTTAGTAATTTTTGCCTCAGCCTGATAACTAACATAACTAACATGCGGGTGGGCTAAAATTACTGTCTGGGAAGATGGTGTCAGAGTTGATAAAAATTATTTTAACTATAACACCTAAATACAACATAAATAGTACAAAATGAATAGTTGTCTCCTGTACTATTAGGGACTAGTAATGTGAAAGAAGTCTGTAAATGTTCAGTACAGACACAACTATGGGAGGCTTAACTGGATAGTATATAGCTCTGGTCTGAAGCTAGGTGAATTTGCATATGTAGATGCTATGAATACAGAGGGATGGCTTGTTTATTTTTTGACCAATCAGTGAATGAAGAAATCACTTTTTGTGGTTACCTATATCACTCTATTATATAATTTTTTAAAGTAGAGTAGTGCTTTAGTCTGACCCTCAATACCTCTCAAAGTGAAATAATTCAATGTCAAATTTTTTATAAGAAATGTATAAGTACTTAGATGAAACTAAAGAGTTCATTCTTAGAAATCGTCTAAATAATGACATAAAGCCAGGACTCACTTTATCTGAAATTCCTTGGCTAGGAAAAATTAGAACCTGTAGATATGGAAACAGAACAACAGTGCAGCTAGGCTCAGCTATCCAAGATGTGAGTTCTAATTTCAAGCTCAGTCTTCATTCCAGGATCTTTATGCCATGGTTCATTGGTATTTGGAAACAGATGAAGGATCACTAGAACCTAAAGACAACAAAGAAATCAGGAACACAACTCTAGAAGTATGGATTCCACACTTACACCCCAAAACTGTAGTGGGAAGGCTACTGCCATAATGCCAATTAACCCTGGATTTAGACTAAGCTGAAAAGTAGAATAATCATTGTTTATTCAACCAGAAGAACCAATGGAGGCAGAAGTATGGTCCTTAGTTCAGTACCAATGGGTTAAACTCTTGCTGCGTGTGTGTTGTCTTCTAGTTTATAAGGCTCTGTCATAATTTGCCATGAATGGTAAGTACAAAGTCAATGTTAAATATATATCTGTGAAGCTGAACTAAACTGAATGTTCTGATGAATAAAATGTTGCATATTTTCAAATTGTTCTCAGTTTTATTAACAATGGATTATTATTTAGCTAGAAACCAAGCATGCACCCAAAAGAGGCAGAGAGACAAACATTTTGCAAACACCTCTTACTGCATAAATACAAACTATTAAATCTCCAATGTTTGTATAGTACTGTGATTGGGGATTCGGAGACGAAAATTCTTACTTATAAATAGTTAATGAAAGAGGCAAATGATTTTTAAAAATGATGACTATTGTAGAACATCATTTATCAATTAAGCAATAGCTCAATAAATACTGTATCTAAAATCACTTGATCTCATAGAGGCATTGATTGAAAGTCATTTTCCTGGAAGTAGTACACTACTATCAATGTTAATTTCCATAAAGACTGATAATCCTCCTTTTGGTTTTGTTCCTCATCCTCATAGGACTCATACGGCTGTTATACATACATGTGGCCATGTAACAGACATATGGAAATTCATAGCAACCACAATACATTTCTAAGAAAACATTCCATTATATGCAATACCATACTGAATAACAATTATATTAAAATAATTATATAGCATAATGGTACACATAAGAATATTCAATAAATACCAGCTACTATGATCAAGTACATAACAGCATAACCGTACAGTGATTAATTGGAGATTATTTGGAAGTCAAAATAATGTAATACATTATTCTTTGTTGGATTTCAAATCCCTTAATTGTGTTATGTTAATAAAATAAATTTAAAGGATCATTAAAATAATCTTGAAAAAAAAAATAAGACTGGAGGCATCACACTTTGTGACCTTATACTATAGGACTACTGTAATCAGAACTATCTGGTACTGGATAAATAGACACATAAACAAATGAAATTGAATAAAAAGCCCAGAAATAAAACCCCATATCCATAGACATATAGTTTTATAAGGGGTCCTCAAGACATTAAATGGAGAAATAAGAGTCTATTCAGCAAATGGTGTTGGAAGCTATCACCATGCACAGTCAACTACAAATGAATCGAAGACATTAGTCCATTACATTAGTCCAGAAATCATTAAATACATAGAAGAAAACATTAGGAGAAGAGTGTCATGAGTTACCATGCTCATAAGGCTCAAGCCCTTAGTGCTCACCTGTAGCAGGAAATTTCAGGAGTGGTGAAGCAGGCTGCAGATCTCTCCCCCCTCCCTATTTTTCTCTGTCTTTATCATAATTTAAAAAAGAAAAAGAAAAGGAACAAAAGCCTCTAAGAGCTGTGGCTTCAACGTGCTGGCACAGAAACATAATAACTCTGGTAGCAAATTTTTTTAAAAGAAAACATTGACAGAACACTTCACAATCTACGCTTTTGAAATGTTTTTGAAGATTCAAGGAAAACAGAAACAAAAGTAAATCGACAGGACTACATAAAACTGAGAAGCTTCTGCAAGGCAAAGGGAACTACAATAAAAAAGAAAGACTTCTTATAGAATGGGAGAAGATATTTACATGCCATTTAACAGTTAAAGAACTAACACAAAGAACTCACTAAACTCAGTGACAGAAAAAGAAAGAGAAGGACATTAAAAAATAGGGAGAGGTAAAAAAAAAATAGGGAGAGGAGGAGCCTTATCCCACTACAGAAAGATAGAAAGAGTCTGGAGTTATAGGCCAACCTGCCAATGTCCATGTCTAGTAGAGAAGCAATTACAGAAGCCAGAACCCTCACCTTCTGTGCCCAAAAGGATCTTGATTCATACTCTTAGTAGGGAAAAATTATTTTAAGATACATACTCCTAGTAGGGAAAAATTATTTTAAGATACATGATTAGGACCATAGTTCTTTGCAAATATTTCAATAAGGCTTTATAAGCTCAAAACTTTAATTTTGTAGACATTTAATATATAATATTTATATAAATTAAAGAACATTTGGAAAACTTAACCCTTAAGAATAAAAGCACCGGGAGTCAGGCGAAAGCACAGTGGGTTAAGCGCATGTGGCACAAAGCGCAAGGACTGGCCTAAGGATCCTGGTTTGAGCTCCCTGCTCCCCACCTGCAGGGGATTCGCTTCACAGGTGATGATGAAGCAGGTCTGCAGGTGTCTATCTTTCTCTCCCCCACTCTGTCTTCCCCTCCTCTCTTCATTTCTCTCTGTCCTATCTAAGAACGACATCAATAACAACAACAACTACAGCAACAATAAAAAAAGGGCAACAAAAGGGAAAATTAAAAAAAAAAAACACCATTAAAAAGTAAGAACACAGATTAGTAGCCTGTTGGACTGGAGTGCTTTCTTAGTGGTGAAATGCCAGCTTTGCCTGTATAAGACACTAGATTGGAACACTGGAACCTCAACCAAAAAAAAAAAAATGCACAGAATCATAGCTGACAGTCATGCTCTGATTTCTCTTTTTCTATGACACAAATATAATAAAAATAAACTCTATGTTTATAATACAATCCTTATTATTGTCAAAATGTCACCCATAATATGATATGTTTTATCCCTTGAATTATTTACACAACTTATTTCCATGTGGTTCATCTCTGTCTCAACTTTCATTTTTTTCGTTATCTCTCCTCCATGGTAATGCCCAAGATCTCATTCAATTTTTGTTCCTATCTTTTGCAAACTCTCAAATGCATACATAAACTACAAGAAACTTTGACTTTCTGCCTTGAATCTTTCGGAATGATCCTTAGACTTTGATTAGGGAACCTGAAGTTCAGCCAGTTACTAGTGTTCAGCCATATTGAAAAAGAAAAAAAAAAGGAAGGGGGGAAATCTTGGTTAATTCCAATCAATTAACTCCCATTGACAGCTCTAGTCATTGACACCTGTTAGTTGAAAGAACATGCATCAAGTGTTTCATAACAATCAGTTCCAATGGGAAGGGTCATTTATCTCCATTTGTCCCTTTCTCTAGAAGCAGGATTGTCTTCTGATAACTTAACCCAGACAGATATTTCTGCTACCAACATTAGGAAAAGTAATTGCAGACACATTAGCTTTATTTATGAACTGCCAGGCACTACTGATGTTTAACTGTTCAAACACATTTAGAAGTGGACACGTTGCAATAAAAAGCTATTAGGCTTTTGCCTAGCAAAAGAGACATGCAGTGAAGAAAACAAACAAACTAAAACCCCACACCTGATTCATTAGGAATTCTAATAAAGGGGGAGTCGGGCTGTAGCGCAGCGGGTTAAGCGCAGGTGGCGCAAAGCACAAGGACCGGCATAAGGATCCCGGTTCGAACCCCGGCTCCCCACCTGTAGGGGAGTAGCTTCACAGGCGGTGAAGCAGGTCTGCAGGTGTCTGTCTTTCTCTCCCCCTCTGTCTTCCCCTCCTCTCTCCATTTCTCTCTGTCCTATCCAACAACGACAACAACAATAATAACTACAACAATAAAAAAACAACAAGGGCAACAAAAGGGAATAAATAATAAATATTAAAAAATTTAAAAAAAGGAATTCTAATAAAAAAGGCTTTTCATGTTAATAAAGGACACAATTTATATTTAGGACATTCTGAATATCACAATTTCCTCTTCAGATAAAACCAAATATCAGTATTACCTCAGCATTTGTGGTGTTCTATGAAATGTATTCATCAAAATGTTTATATTCCTTATAGGAACATGTGAGTTCACTTCAACAACCAGAAAATACAATGAGTTTAGAAGATGTATTCCATAATGGAGTCCAATAAATACACATACCACAGAAAGAGACAGACTGGAAAGTTAAAAACACAAATGAACTATTTTGTTGTAAAGGCAAAACTGAAATGCAACAAGTATTATTTCTGAGCTTTAGGCTTCAGAGAATAAATGCCACATTTCATCCTTGAAGTACGTGTGTGGACATGGGAAAAGCATTAAATTGCAGCTATGTAAGGAAATTGCTTGCTAAAGTTTTGTAATCCAGCTTTACGAAATGCCAATGTATTTCCTTCAGTAAATGTAGGAAACAGGAAAGAAATATTTAAACCACAGTATGATTGCTTCATTAGTTGTCAGGGAAATTTATTATTATCTCTACATGAATAGTATTAATAATAGTTGATAGACTGTGGATAATGTTCTTAGAAAATTTAAATGCCTTAAGATTTTATTAAATTTTAATTTTCTGCCACTATTCTCTCTCTCTCTCTCTCTCTGCCTCTCTTTCTCCCTCTCCCTCTCTCTCTGTGTCCAGGTCTCATCCAGGGCTGTCTGTTAAATCTCCTAGGCAACTGAGTTAAATCTAACAATGCTCAAATCAGAGAAGCAAGAACCATTTATTGATCCACTGATTTGTTTGGAATACAAGTCAACAGGAAATGGTAATAAAATGGCTATAATTTACTTAACACAGGCAAACCTATAAACCTATAAACCAGGTCTCATCTGGGCTGTCTGTTATATCTCCTAGGCAACTGAGTTAAATCTAACAATGCTCAAATCAGAGAAGCAAGAACCATTTACTGATCCACTGATTTGTTTGGAATACAAGTCAACAGGAAATGGTAATAAAATGGCTATAATTTACTTAACACAGGCAAACCTATAAACCTATAGCTAAATCTGCTACTTATATTGAACAAAAACATTGAGTTTGAAGCCTACCACAGCAATTTTCCAATTACTTAATATAGACTTACTCTTGTGAAAATAATGGAAACTTGTCCACATGTTGAGCTTCTCTGATGAAAAGAAGGAGAATTTTTCATGCCTAGATTTCCAGATTGAGAAGGTCAAATTGTGTATAGATCTGATGAAAACCAGCTGTGAGCAAATGTTCAGTCTAAAATTTATTCATCTCTATTCTGCAGTGAAAACAAACAAAAAAGAACACAGTTCATTTAAAACCAAAGCTATGAATCACAGTAATTGTGATTAGAAACTAGTATATGACTCTATAATATGACAACATTGTGTTATTATAAATTCCATGAATCTGTTTATATTTAAGTACATTGTGGAAAACACCTTGCATTTTCATATAACAACCTACTTTAAAAATATTTTTTAGAGAATATACTTCTCAAATCAAACTGTTATAATTTTAAACAAATCACTCAGAAATAATCCTCTGTAAAGTGACCTGCAAGCTATGTATCCATGAATTCTCTTTGAAGTTA